>NW_019154130.1:11781985-12084400 GCF_002288905.1 Enhydra lutris kenyoni
GGGGGGGGAGCGAGGGGGCGCTGCTGGATCCCTGCTGGGTGCATCTGTGGGAAGCCGGGGGCGGGGGGGGGGGGGGTGGGGGGGGGGGGAGGGAGTAAGCAAGATTGGAAGGTGGGGAGGGAAGGGTCCATGCAGACATCCTCCAGCCACCAAATGGCTTACAGATTCGGGGGAGGAGATAAGACAGCACCACCAAGCAGGTGTTTAACCAGCTCTCAGAGCAAGGGAGCAACTTCAAGGGCCAACACCAGTCCCAGCCACCAAGCGGGGGATGCTCTTAACCGTTGGCGGTTCACGGGTCTCTGAGAAACCGAGGAGAGAATTTCGGGACCCCTCCTTTGAACGACACACTCCCCTGTGTACACAGACATGCACACACGATACTTTGCATGCGTTTCCGGGGGCCACTGGTCCCTGCAGCCCACGCCAGGACCTCCCGGTCAGGGACACCTCTTTACACCTTCAAAGACCTTGCTTTCACTTCCTTAGTTTGAAAGCTCTCGGCAGCCCCGGGAGGTCAGTGCAGCATTGCCCACTTCCTTAGATCACAAAACTGAGACCCAGACAGACAAGCTGCAGGTTTTAAAAGCAGCTTGTGAGTGTCAGAGCTGGGACCAGGACCCTTCCCTCACAACTCGAGGGGACCCCACCTCATCCGACTCTGGTTGTGCTCCAAGAAATGTCCTTTACAGAGAACACGAGGAAAGTGGTTTCCCTTTGGAGCCGGGCGATGCGGCTGCCTGGGCCAGCCCAAGCCCGGGTCTTCTGAAACCATTTCTGTAGAGCTCATTTATAGGCAAATATGCAAAAGGGCCAACTGAGTGATAGAGTTAATGAGTCCTGGGGGGATTGAGACAGGGATGTAATTGCTGAAGTTTTGATGGCTAAGCTTCCAAATGGGAAACTATTTCTAAATCCCCTATTCATCCAACAAATTCATACGTGGAGCACCTCCCAGGTAAATTACAGCTCCCTCCCTTGCCCCCTTGAGTAAAACCCAAACACTCTGCAGTGGTCTCCATGCTCCAGCAGGGCCTCTGTCTTGCCTTCTTCCTCTCCTCACCTCTTGCCACTCGCTTCCTGATGCGTTACACTCCACCGACCCTGATCTTCTGTCAGTTCCTAGCTCTTGCCAAGCTTTTCTACCCCAGGGCCTTTGCACTTGCTGTTCCTCCTGCCTTGGAATCTTTTTGCCCTGGCTCTTCCCATGGCTGGCTCAGTCTCATCCTTTAGGTCTTAGCTTGAAGAATGTCACTTTCCCAGAGAGCTCTTCTTTGACTTTATCTAAGAATATCCCTTCATGATTCTCCAGCCATCTGTTTCTTTCTTCTTAGCGCTTATAACAATCTGTAGCTGTTTCATGTCTTTATTTGCTTATGTACTTATTATCTGCGGCTCCTCTGACCATCTACAGTTCTATGAAGGTGGCAGTCATGTTGTCTTTATATTCTCAGCCCCCGGCACATAATAAGGGCTTAATTACTGAAGAATGAATGAAAAGTATATTCGGAAGCAGGATTATTCCTTAGCCACCACTTAACCGTACTTAGTGCAGTAATACAACCACCATTTGGCTCCAGAGTGGAGGGTGACCCTGCCCTCATCTTGAGCTGGTAGGATCATGACTTGCCAAAATGTCAGCCTCTGGGGCCATCCGAGAAACCAAGATAAAGGTCCTATCACATCAGTTTTGGGAAGCAAGAAGAAATGCAGTGTCAGGGGCGGGTCATGATGCTCCTAGCTTAAGACAGTGATGCTAACTTTAAAAAAAAAAAAAAAAGGTCTTATCAATCAGATCCATCGTCTAAGGAAACTGTCCTATGGACAGTTTGGTGACAAAGCCTGAAGAATGCGCAGTGGGCAACACAAGGGTGGCAGGGGACTTTGGGAAATTGTATTGCTTTCTTAGGAAAATGCTGCTGGCTTCTGGAACTGCAGTTTAATTAAATTCAGTTGGCTGGATACCTTCAAAGGCTGTTCCAGGTTCTTACCAGCCCTCACAGACACAGGCATCTTCCAAGCAAATGTGGGAGCGGGAGAGGGGTGAAGCAATTGCAGGCAAGATAAGGCAGGCACCCTCCAATCACGGATCATACCCCCCAGGCGCACGGCGGGGGCGGTGGAGGGGGGAGCAGCCGAGGGACCTGAGCGCCCCATCCTTCCTCCGCCCACCCTATTCTGCCACCCAGGGACCATGAAGGGTGAGGCAGTGCTCTCCGCACAGAGGTAATGTGGGGCATCGGGGCTCTCAGAGAAACACCGAAAGGGGCAGACAGACCCATATTCCCTGATTTCTCAGACCCTCTTCTGATTTCTTCAGATGCAGACTCTCCCAGGGTGACTCACCTCTTACCCACGGGGTGGAGCCTACAGGGTAGGTTTCTCAGGGTTGATCTTTCTAGAAGAGAGGTTTTGGCTGCTGCCAGACTGAGCTGACCTTTGCCACGCACGTAGCCCAGGACTACACGAGGTGCACACACGCCTTCGGTCTCATTTGATTTTTGTCAACAATGTCTGGGAAAAGGTTTTGTTCAACCCATTTTCCAGATGAGGAAATTGAGGCACAGAAAGGTAATCGTCACTCACCCGAGATCACTCAGCTTCTACACCCAGCGGTGTAGGTGGGGATGGTTGAGCTCATGCATTTGGCACTACTTCTTGATCACCGATCACTATAGATTATCAGGCACTATTTTGGGCACTATGGTAGGATTTTTTTAAAATGCAGCCCTTGGCCTCAAAGAGTTTACTTTTTCATTTACACTACAGATTGCCTCTGACATATCCATGCGTGTATTTGTCTCTTTCCCTGTTAGGCTACACACTTTTTAAGAGAGGGAGCCTCACTTCAGCTTCCCAGGACCCCTTGGGCAGTTTGGTGAAGCCTACGGATCCCTTTTCAAAACCCTGCTTTTCAGTGCATAAAATAAAGCATACAGGATTGCAAAGGAAACCAATTATTCCATAACACAGATATCAAAACCTGAAAAGCCAACTGTGTGAGGAAGTAATATATGAGCTTCTTTATTATGTCCGGAGTAATGAGACCTCATCATTAGTCTATCTGTGCGGTTTCTAACTTTTCAGAAGCACAAATGATATTTTGCAACAACTGTTAGTGATAGGGAGGCTCTGAGTGTGTGAGGGCTGAGGTCACACGGTAGTGATGGCACTACCATGGTCTGTCACCTGCGTTCCCAAGAGAAGAAAATACTGCCTTTCTAGCGGAGGTTACTGGAGGTAAAAATGGTATTTGTCTTCCCAGCTCTACGCATGAACCCCTGAATTCTAGCTATGCACCTACAAGGAGTTGACCATGCCAGACTGACGACCCTTGTGAGCCAGGGGAGTTTCCCCAGCGCTGCGAGGGCCACAGTAACTCAGCCGGGAACGACACCTCCCACGGTCGGTCGCTGTCCTATCTCCATCGGATTGAGGGCGGGACTGTCTGGGTTTTCCAAGTTATCGGGGATGGTTCAGTGTGACATGCGGAGATCAAGCCAGAAATAAAGGCGGGAAGGCACCATTGTCCAGAGCGTGGCCCTGGGGGCACTAGAGACCAGATTCACATGCAGATGCCCCGTCTCACTCTTAAGGGTCAGGAGCTCTCAGCTGCACAATGGGGCTGACGATTGTGCTCTGGCGGGGTTGCTGGGAGGACCCATGAGATCAGGGATGGGAAGCATGGGTACAGCGCCTGTGCGTGGAAAGCACTCAATAAAGGAGCCATCTGAGCGCCCCTCTGCACCTTCCCTGCTTCTCTCTCGTGCCTGTGGAGTGCAGCAGATGGCGTCTGAATAAGACCTCTCCAGACTGCTGCTTCTGCGTCCCATTT
Organism: Enhydra lutris kenyoni; assembly: GCF_002288905.1. Taxonomy (NCBI): domain Eukaryota; kingdom Metazoa; phylum Chordata; class Mammalia; order Carnivora; family Mustelidae; genus Enhydra; species Enhydra lutris. Next base: position 11,785,821 of record NW_019154130.1, read on the forward strand.
GGGATCCCACTCCAGGACGTGGCTGCGTACAGCTGGGAGCACCTCCCTGTGGGAGCCACAGAAAAGTTTCTCTTCTTCCCCACCACCGCCCAGCCCAGCCCAAGCTGATGAATTTGGCAGTGCACACGTAACCACTGGCTCGATGGCTTTTCTTTTCTTTCCTTTTTTTTTTTTTTTTATTGTCCACCAAAGCCGAGTTGCTGAGTGAATCGTTAAGGGAGCGAATTCCAAGAGCGTGAGCTTCTCTTGTTTCCCAGGACAGGTTTGGGCCAAGACAAACCCCAGTGATGCCAGCAGCAGTTGCTAGAACAGTGCAGCTTAAAGCTGACTTCTCGGCAAGCCTTTCAGGGCTCTGTTTGAACATTCTCCTCCCTCTCCTTCCACCCCTTGATTAAAGGAACCACATATAACTTTCTCCTTATGTCTCATTCCTCTTCCTCCCCCATGTGCCCCTCTGGAAAGGCTCTGCAGAGTCCCTCCGAGTTTCTCAAAGAGCCCCGGAGCTGTGGCCTCTTGATTTATGTTCGCTTGGCAACGTGAGGTTGAAATAGCCCCAGAAGCCTGAATAACTGGAAACTGGCAGTGGAGGAGGACGAGGCGGGTGGGAGGGTCCGGTAGTGGCTTGTGCTTTGCCCTCCCCCCATCAGACCAGAGCTGTGGACCCCAGAAACTGTGTGCAAAAGGAACATCAAATCAAGTGACTGGAGTTTGAAAAAGAGGTCAAGGTTGTCCAAAGAAACTCAAAATATCAATCCTTTCTGGGTGCTGGGCGACTCCTTGGGTTTTCTCCTTCCACAGATCCCTCCTCCTGTTCCCTGTTCATTTTCCCGGTGGGGAACTAACAGAAATTTTAATCTCCTGACCTGGCTCATTGCAGGCACTCTCTCTAAATTTCAGCTGAATTAAATATTTGTATAAAAGAAGTTGGGAGTCCACTTTTTTGAATTTAGTTCTGTGACACATTTTGCCTGAGTATGCGACCATGTCTTTCACACTCCCTACAAGGTTGTGTCTGTTTCCTGAATTCGATCTTGAGTGATCTGAGGGTAAGAACTATTCTTCCCTCCTTCTCCCCTTCCACAAATATTTATTGAGCACCTACTAGATGCCATCATCCTCTCCTCTCGGCCCCCACACTAGCACTGGGCTTGTCTGTGTTCCACTAGCTGCTGGAAGGGCAGATGAGTGAAAAGACAAGAGTTTTAGGTGGGATTCCAAAAAGTGAGCCAAGATCTTCAGTTTTCCTGGAAGGCTGTGCATGCAGTTAACATCTCAGAAATGGGAGCCCAGGCAGCATGAAATGGGCTATGACTGGCTATGAATAAGAATCCCTGGTTGCCGGTCCCAGCTCAGCCACCATCTTTCTGCAGGGGTCTGACAACAATCTATCTAACTTTTTGGGCTATCGTTGTCCTGTCTAAAATGAAGGCAAGCTCAAGACTTCTTTCATATCTAGAGTTCTGTGTTCTCTAAAACCCTTACCCCCAGATCCAGTGATATCAGACCCTTCCACAACCGAATTAGGAGACCACCAGACTGGCTTCCAGCATATTCAATTCTCGGACCATCTCTTCTTGGTCTGATTGGAACTTCTAGTGCCTTTTCTTGTTCAAGAATCTAGAGTGGCTCTCAGCTGTCATATGCAGTGTACTTTCCTCTCCTTGGCTTTCAAAAGATAAACAGTCTGTTCACAACCCACAAATCCACCGTATTTCTCAGCACTCAGAACTTGGAATCCCCCAGTCCAGGCAGGCTGCCTTCCTCCTTGACCCTGATCTGCCTCCAGGCCTTTACTTATGTGCCCTTCCTGTTCTGTTTCTGATTTCTAAATCATAGTGATTTCGTACAATCTCCTTTAGAGTCAATGAACTTAAAATTGATTCTGAATAGATCACCCCAAAATAAGAACTTATTACACGAAAGAAAAAAATTAGCCATAGTTCCACATGCAAGGACAAAGAGATGCGAGCACCTTGGCTTACTTCTTTTCCGTCTTTTTTTTTTTTTTTTTTTTTTTTAATCTGAGCAGGGTTTTAGAGGAGGAACCACAGACCTTACTTATTGGTTGTCTATGGCTGATTGACTATAGGAGCTGCCTCTGATCTCTCACCATCCTCTACCTGTGGTGGGGGCCATCCTGTCACCAAGCCATTTTACACGTCTTTAATTACTTCCTTGGGCTAAATTCCTAACAGTAGAATCACTGGGATTAAAGGTCTTTTGATGATGGGGGGTGGGGTGGGAGAAGAGGAACCATGTTGAGATCCAAATCCTTCGGTGAGTCCAAGGACCACGCTGAGTGAGAAAGTGACAATCCCCATCTTCTTTGGAAATCGGACAGTATAACAGGTTCCCTGGCACCCTTGCTGTCCTGCCTACTAACATTCTGACCCAACACCAAGCTTCTGAGACCTCGAGGCCTGGATCTCTAAAGGTAATATACTAAAGGGAATAAAATATAAAAACAACCTGCAGGATATCTTTAGCCAGGCCTGAAGACTCCAGAGCTAAGCCTCTCCTGAGTCTCCTCCAACCCACTGCCCCCCGCCCCTCTCCTCGGGTGATGGAACTATGCACTTGGGCATATGTGATTGACTGTGGTATTAAGAAAATATGTATGACACAATGTTTTTTAGCTTTTTCCAGAGATATTTATATCACACAAATGGCATGTTGGGCTCCCCCCTCAACCACTAAGAATGAATAAATCAATTGTCCTAATCAAGCTAATGGAGAGGACGTGGACCAGAAAAATGGGAGGGAGGGGGCTCTCTGCCTGAGCCTGCCGCCTCCTGATCAGAGGGGCCCTCGCAAAGCTTCTTCAGGTCTCTGGGCCTCTGTTTCCCTGTCTTCAAGATGGGCCTGGTGTTATCCGACCACTAATGACTTCGCAGGATAAAGAGCTTCAGAAGCATTTGGAGTTCCTTGGAAAGAAAGTAGCAGCATGAATTTTTTATCCTCAATTTTCAGTTCCTTGGAGCTGTGTAGAGGAGGGGAACTGTAAATCCAGAGAACTCACCACTACATTCGGTTTATTAGGTTTTTCTGTCTCGCACGATCCCACAGATCTGACCTTAAGAACAACTCAGAATGTGGTGGTGGTGGGGGGAAATGCAGTTTGTTGTGGTCGTTGTCATTACATAAAAATTAATGGCTTGGCAAACGCAGGGATCACCCTGTCATGCTGAGGTCATGTTTACACCAAACAAATATATTTCAAGTTCCTAAACCTTCAGCAGCACTACAGGGCAGGACCGACATCGTTCCCAAGCAAGACTCAGAATCCCCTGCCAGAATCACGATGGCTCTGAAGGGAAATGTTAGTTGAGTGCTATTTCTGCAGCCAGAACCCCATCAGTGTCCAGATGCCTTATGGACAAAGCAGGTTTTCCAGTTCCTGACTCACTGAGGCCTGTTAACTCCACTGGACTGTGAAAAAAAGAAAAGAGAAATTCACAAGGACATAGGACCCAAACTTGGATCTCATTCCTTGTTCATCCTTCCATTCACCAACTATTTATTGAGCAACCTAGGATCTCCCGGGGACGGTGCTAAGTGCTGGGGTTGCAATAGATGGCAAAAGCACAGCTGTCCCTGCCTGGGAGGCGGGGGAGTTGTGGTCAAGTTGAGAAGATGGACATTAATCGGTACACATAGAAGGAAATGTAAAATTACCAAATAGGGGACAATGAGCAAGGCTATGGAAGTGAGATGCATCCCAGACGCGGGGGTCTGCTCTAGCCTTGGAGAGGAGGAAAGGGGGAAGTCACCGCATATACCAAGGCCCCTCTTAAGTGCAAGAGAACAGCACCTCTGAGGATATGACAGGCAAAAGGATAACAGTAAGGGGGAAAGACCTGAAAGATGGAGCTAGGCACACCCACTGGGATGGCCAGAAAGAGGGGGGGAGGAAAAAAAAACAGGAAAATAGCAAGTGTTGGCAAGGAATGGGAAAACCTGGAACTCTCGCACTCCACTAGTGGGCATGTAAGATGGCGCAGTTACGCGGAAAGTGGAAAACAGTCTGGCACTGATTCAACAGGTTAAATACAGAATAACCACAGAACCCAGCAATTCCGTTCCTGAATATATACCCCCTGAAACTGAAAGCATATGTTCAAAGGAAAACTCGTACACAAGTTTCAGAGAGGCAGTATTCATAACAGCCCAAAGCTGGAAACAAGCCTAATGTTCATCAATGGATACAGGAAACGTGATATATCCATACACCATGGAAGATTATTTGACCACAAAAAAGAAGTAAGTTCTGCCACTGGCTACCACATGGATGAACACTGAGAACATGATGCTAAGGGAAGGACAAAGTCATAAAAGACTATATATTTTCGGGTCCTATTTACATGAAATGTCCAGAATAAGTAAATCCATAGAGACAGAAAGCAGACTGGGGTGGCTGCTTGGGGTGGGGAGGAGGTGCAGGGTAGGGGGAGTCCGAAGGGGATGTGAGCCCTAATGAGTAAGGGGTTTCAACTCGAGCAATGGTGGAAAAGTTCTGGAACAGATCGTTGTGAGGGTTGTACAACAGCGTGAATCTATTTAATGTCACTGAGTCACACACTTCAAAATGGTTAAAAGGTAAATTTTTCATTACATGTATTTAATAAAAATAATAATGACTGTAATAATAATAATGTGGAGCTAGGGAGGGGGGCCAGCCAGCTGTAAAGTGGCTGGATAATGTTTTCACACTGACCATAACCCACAGACCAGCCTGGCTGCAGCTGGGGAAGGGATGGGAGTGGGCAACAATGTGAGAAAGGAGGCCAGTGAGGTCCTAGGAGCAGTGGTTCAGGAGAGAGATGGCTCGGACAAAGGAGCACAATGCTTGTGGAGAAAAGTGGGCAGATCTGAGAGATATATAGCAAATAAAAAAGCAAGAGGGTTGGTGAGGGCTTGGACACACACTCATTCCAAACAGACTGAACTCTGCCCCCTCACATACATTGTGCACTTACTTATGGGGCTTGGAAGAAGAAAATATGCATCCTCATAGGGATGCTGGAAAGCATGCTGGAAGAGGGTCCTTGGATTCGGTTTTTCATTCAGATTTTTGCTGCTGGACCTGGAGTACGTAACTTCATTTCTTTGTGCCTCAGTCTTTTCCCTTGTAAATTCAGGACCCTTAGACCTACCTACTTTAGAGGGTGCTAACCAGAGATGGAAAGGGATAAGCATGTCGGGACAACAGCACCTGCCCTAGTTATCTCCTGGAATTCTTGAGAGACCAAATGGGCTGCTACATCTTTCAAAGAACACCAATCATTGAAGGAAGCAGCCCACACTGCTGGGGCTGAGGTCAATTTTTGGAGGCAGGTCCCTTGAAGAGATTCTCCAAAAGCGATGATTTTATAATAATCTTAAAGGTAACAGGTTACAAGTTATTAAGGCTATGATAAAAAGCCAGAGGGCTCTAGGAAGCAAAGTCCCCCAAAACGTCACTGTCCTTCTTCTGCGCTTGCCCCGCCCCCTTCAGAGCGGCCCCGCCCCCGGCTCAGCTCCACCCGGACTCCGCCCCCGATGTTAGCGCGGGCCACGCCCCCTCAACTCCCAGCTCCAGGGGGTTGAGGCTCCCACCTGCGGGAAGGTTTTGGTACCCTGGTGGGAATGACAGGGCATTTGATGGGCGGAGATGGGGAGGCTGGAGATTGGCAGGATGAGAACTGGGGAGACCAACCCCCCCCCCCCCCCGCACACACCCCCCGTCCCCGCTCTTCACTAAACCCCTAGTTGAGGGCCTGGGCCTTTCCAATAATGTAAGTACTTATTTAATGCACGCCCGGCCCCAGAGTTCTTCATTTGTCTTTCTGTCCTTCATATGCCAATGTGCTTCCGCCTCGTGTCTGTCTACGTTGACGTGCCTGGAGAGGAGGTTGCTTCCCAACGGCTCCTGTTCGACCCCCAACCCAGGGCCAAGGGCACAGAGAGAGCTGGGGCGGGGGACGAGGGGGAGGAGAGAGAGCACCATATGACAGGCTTCTGGAAACAGATCCCATGCCAACTTGGATTCTGTCTTTCTCTCTAATAAAAGGAACTTTTTGCTTGTGCGTGTGTGCGTGTGTGTTTTTCAAACACCCTTTAAAATTTTTTTATTTAAGGAGGCTGGTTCCTAGCCCTCTGATTGGAGGCATCACAGTGCAGCAGCGAAGCGGAGTCCCGAAGACGGGCGCGCGCGCTCCTGCGCGCGCGCACACACTCACTCTCTCACACACACACACATACACACACACACCCCTCCTCCCGAGGTTTTCCCGAATGTATCTACTCCGGTTACAACTAGACGCGGCCCCTCCCCCACTTCTCCTTTCCCCTTCCTCCCCTCAATCTTGGGAGGAGCATTCTCTGTGTCTTCCCGAGTCCCCAAGGGGGACCTCCTATGTTGGAGTGGGGTGGGGGGAGGGTCCTACAACGAAGACCAGAAAGAACAAATTAGATAATCAAAAGAATTATAGTAATTGCTTTCACTTTCCCCGAGCCCGCTCTGCGGATGCTCTCCCCCGCCCCTTCCCTGGCTTTCAGTCTGTCGGGAATACGGAATACTCGGTCTTTCCGACCCCCACTCCTCCCACAGACTCCTCCTCTCCTCTCCCCTCGCTCGCGCGTTCCCTCTCTTCCTCCGTTCGCTGGTGTGCTGGAACGTTCAGCGGAATATGATGAATGATCACCTGTCACGGCTTGTTTATTATAATGCAGGCAATCAATTACACATCCCCAACGCTGGCCGGCCCGCAGGAAATTTATATGCTCAGCACAAACCAATGTGAAAATGGAATCTCATTTGCCAAATGTCTTTCTCCCCGTACAGCGCGATGATTACAGTCTGTGTTTGTTTCAACAGTCGCGTACAACTGACAGTGCCATCATTTACTGCCTGGCTCAAGTCACGTTACTCTAAGGCTTTATTTATTGTGTTACGATGGCCAGCACAGGAAAAGGACAAGGGTGTCTGTCAGGGATGCCACCATGTTAAAAAGTGGGTGGGCTGGTCCGTACTGCCCCGTGACACTGCAGCCTCAGCCACTGCCCTGGGCCCCTGCTTCTCCAGGCCCGCTGCACCAGCATCCTGCTGCAGGGCTCCTAGGCCCCCTGGGAAGGGAGCTCTGGGTGTCGGGAGCTCCACAGGTTCTGGGGCTCAGCTCACGTGGACCAGAGTTGTAATTCTGCTTCTGCTACTGCTACTTGAGTGTGGTCTGGGATTCAACCTCCTCACCGGAAAAGGGGAGTCTTAATACCCCTGCACGGGAATACTGTGGTGTCTGGGATATCACAGTGTGGGTAAATGTTAGTCTTGGTGACTTCAGATCACCCTCTAGCCATCTTAAGACCTGCTCCCTGGGAGGCAGGGAGGACAGGTCCCATTAGAAGAGACACCTTGGAACTCGTGTCCTGTGTTAAAATCTCACAACCTCTACTTTCTGAGACTTGGCTGTCTCAAGATCTTAAGTTTCCCTTCCAGGTGGAATTTTGCACTTTTGTTTCCTCTGCAAGGAAACAAAATAAAATGGGGAAAATAAAATGGCCATTTCACTCTATGTCTGTTGCTATCATTGTGAAAGTAGGCACAGCAATCCTGGTCTATCGGCTATGCGACCTCCCTTCACATCTCTGAGCCTTGCATTCCTGCCATGCGAAGTGAAGAGAGTAGCCCCTAAACGGCCTGCCTCCGTCTTGCTGGCAGGATCCCGAGTGTCCATGGGTGTAGACGGTGCCATGCAAGCTGTAGCATGCCGCTGTCACATCTTTCCGTCGGGTGTTCTGGGCGGCCTTCAGGGTTTTGCTACACAAAGTGTTGGCCCATATTTGTAGCTCGTGCAACACTTGGCATAAAGTAGGAGATCAGTAATGGGGGGCAGGCAGATTCTCATAGGTGTATTCGATTGTTCCTGTATCGTATATTTCTTTATTATTTTATGTATTCACTTAATGGCTATCCTCAGCCTCGTCCCTATTTGGCACATCCTAAAGAAATCCATTCATATTTGTGGCTTTAACAGATGAATGAAAGAATGAATGAATGAATGAATGAATGAACGAATGGCTACTTAAATAAATTCATTATGGGGGCAACCTCTGTTGTGAAGGGGGCGGGCCCTGGTGAAGGGTTGTTTACAGGTATCCTCACCATTCCTGATCTCATGGAATCGGGCTACTCCACACATGCCCAGCCTTGTCTGGGTGCCCAGGGTGATGCCTACTGTATTCAGACAGTGCCAACTGGTGACAGAGCATGTGCGTATCCTTCTGGCTGCTCTCATTCACCCCCAGACCAACATCCCCTGAACAAACTCCCCATCGTCCTCCCATCCCACGTTGCCTTGAAATCTCCACACCTCCCTCAGCGATGGACTCCTCACCGGCAGGCGGCTATACCTCATTCATCTTCGAGTCCCCAGAATGCCTAGCAAGGTGCCCGCCTAAAACAGATGCTTTGTAGTCAATCAATAAAGATGAGCTTTTCTTCGCACTGATGTATGGGATACAACTCAGAATTCCATTACAGCACGCTGAGTCAGGGGGGGAAATGTTTCGGGCTCATATTTAAAAAGCAAAAAAAATTAACATCTGTGTCATATATTTTGGTCAAGTCCTTTGGATTTGTGGAAGGGATTTTTTTTCTATAAGTATGATTATTAGTCGCCCTGATTGTGACAAATATCAGAGGGATGGCCCAGAGCTCTGCCTCCCCAGCAGGGTGGGCTGGGGAGAGCCAGTATTCCCTCCACTGACTTGCTTCACTAGTTGACTAACAGACCTATTCCCCGGCTGAGCCGATAATCTCCGACCAACGCCAGCTTCCCAGCATGGAGAGGAAGCACGAGCAAAGCACTGTGGGATCCTGGGGGAAAAGCAGCCCGTGTCTGCTGCTGCTTTGACAGCTGAGGCTCCAAGAGGGGCTGGCAAACAATGGGAAATGAAACATTTGAGTGGTTGCAAAAAATTCCGTGGGAAATCCCCCCACTGGTGGTATTTATATGCCATGGCTGTGACAAGGCGAGCTCGGGGCTTTCGATTTCAAGGGTTCTTGAGCAGACCACAAGGGTGTTCTGAGGCGGCATTCCCCAGGAACAGCTCTCCTGAGCCACAAAGGGCCAGTCTGTCTGTCCAGGGGATATCTGGCCACGTGCACGAAGTTGGCCGTGAACTGCGACAGACTGTCAGGAGCTCACCCCCAGCTGCGGAGCTCAGTCTTCTGAACCTTCTGCTCGAAGACAAATTCTTTGCAGCAGTTCCCCTAGATTTTCCCTGGCCTCAAAAAGCCTGGGGGGTTATACGACTGGGGGTTTCCCTCAGGCTCAGCCCTCCTTCCAGAACTGCGGGAACCTTAGCCCACTGCTGACCTCTCCTTTCTAACTGAAAAATCCAAACTCAGGGCCTCATGCACTCCCCCCACGGCGTTTTCTGGTTAACATGTGGCCTTCCCTTGCTTTCTCCATTCCTGTTTGTAATGGTCTTTTGTCTGTCACTCCCTCCAGCCCCACACTCACTGAGAGAAGAAAATGGACTTTGCTTCACTTGGAACTAAGACATATTCAAGACTGCCCACCATTGCTCATGTCCTGCTGCTGTGATGTATGTGTTTATAGACCCACTTATAGGTTTAGAGCTTTTTAGAGACACTTAGTAGATGAGAAAACTGAAACTTACAGGGATAAATAACTTGCCTGTGTGTATTGGTCAGGAGGTTTCAGCTGCAAAGTGACAAGCTCCTATCTTAAATGAACTCAAGCCAGATCAAAAACGTAGTGGATTATTTAACTGAGAGGCAAGAGCAGTGTTGACTTCAGGCATGGCTGGATCTAGGCCCTCAATTTAGTCTTCAGGGATTTGCCTCTCTTCGTCTCTTGGTTCTGTTTTTCCCTGAGTTGGTTTCATTTTTAGATTGGTTCTCTCCACTTGTTTTACGTTTTCCTGAAGTCAAATCCAAGCTTTCTCCTGGTTGCCTCTGTAAAAGTCCCAGGGTTAGCTCTGGTGGGGGCTGACAAGGTCAGCTGCTGCTGCTAAACCAATGACTATGGCTAAACCAATGACAGAATAATCTGATCGCCCAGGCCCCAGCCATGTGCTCACTGCCAAAGCATAGCAAAACCAGGCACATGGAGTAAAAGGGAGTGAGTCCCCAAAGAATACCAGGGTGCTCTTACCAGAAGGAGGAATGAATGCCAGGTGGGCAGAAAAGACCTGATGTCCTCTGCTCCCATGTCATACCGCCACTAAGGGACAGGCACACCTACATGCAGATCTGCCCTTTACCTTCTCTTTGCTTTGGGAGACCACCTCGGGGACCCCCTAATGCTCTAGCCCAATCTGCCACATGAATTCCTTCTAGTTGGCACGTTTCAGAATGTGCACCTTGGGAGCTGGGGGAGGGAGGAAGACAGTGGAGGGGAATAAGGAGGATGGGTGATGGAACTCAGAGGCGGTACCTAGAGGACCCCTCCTCTGGCCTCTCTTTCAACCATGCAGCAATTCTTGTGTCTGTTGGTACATCCAGTTCCCTTGGATGCTTTCATTTAAAGATATAGCTCCTCGTATTTTTAATGCTTAAAATCAGTGATTTTTCTGCAACCCTTGCCCTCTCACTCATTCATAAATGAGGAACAATAGCTCAAAAAGAGGCAGGAACTTGACCAAGACTACGCAGCAGTGCAGCACATGGTGAATCTGAGAAATCACACCTCTGGGGTGCTTGGGTGGCTCAGTGGGTTAAAGCCTCTGCCTTCAGCTTAGATCATGGTCTCAGGGTCCCCGGATCAAGCTCTCTGCTCAACAGGGAGCCTGCATCCCCTCCCCCACAGCCTGCCTCTCTACCTGCTTGTGATCTCCGTCTGTCAAATAAATAAATAAAATCTAAAAAAAAAAAAAGAAGTCACACCTCTGTCTGACCACCTCCTGCCCTTTCCACCTGCATCTCTGCAGGTGGGTTAGAGATCAGGGGGCGGAGACCGCCACATGCACCCCTGCCCTACAGGACTGATTTATTAGCCAGGGATGCAGATCTTAACACTAAGGGAGCAGTTTTCCAGAGCGCAGCAGAAATAGGGAAGCTTTTTCAGCTTTTTTCCTAGTCTCTGGGTGCAGGCAATCGCTGGGGACTCACTTTGTAGGTAGGTTCCTTCCAGAAGGGAGAACAACAGCCAGATTCCTGAAACTCCCTCCTCATTCTGGGAGGTTACACCACTGTTCCAGAAGAACCCACGTGAGCAAGCCATGTGCCCCTGGTTAGGATGTTTACAAACAACTAACTGTTGTGCTCCATGTTCTTGGGTCTGCAGAGCTGGTCTCCGTGCACCGGCCCGGCTGTGTTATTCAAACGCACTTTTCTGCAGCGCTGACCACTGCGGATCAGCACAGCTAACCTTTCGGAGCGCGGATGTTGTTCCGGAACAGTGCGCTAAGTGCTTGTCAGGTATCGTTTCATGACATCCTCCTTTAACACTGTAACAGCAGGTGCTATGATCACCCTCATTTCACAGGTGAGGAGACAGAGGTGCAGAGAGATGAATTAGTTTCTTCGAGATCCTCAGCTGGCTTCAAACTCAGGCAATCAGAGTCAAGGGCAAGAGCTCTTAGTTAGATGGCTACACTGGACGCGTCATGAGAGCTTCGGACAAGAAGATGTGCGTTGTCGCCACACCCAAACACAGACAGACAGACAGACAGAAAGTTCTCTGCTTCCTTCCGCCCGGCCCTTCCTTCCAGCACCGAGGCCCTACCAGCCGAGTCTGAGGAGCACTGTGTGGTTCCGCTTCTCCCGCCCTCTCCGCGGGCGTCTCCAGCAAGCATGCACCCGGGATTCCAGGGAGAGAACTATCCTATCACGGGGTGGGCACGGCTCATCAGGTGCCGGCGGAACAAGGGTAAGTCAGGTACGGAAAGGCACGCGGTCTCATTACTTAGACTACCTTGCAGCGGCTTATTGAATTAGTGTGATTCGTAACATCTTCAGCTTGGATCTCCTCCAGGCCAGCCAGCTGGTGCATTCAGCACTGCTCAGCTCGCCTTAACTCAATTAACTAAGCCGGGCTGAGCCGGGCTGAGCTGAACTCAACAAGTATTTCTTAAGCACTGAGCTGGCTGCAGGGAAAAAAAACAAAAACAAAAACAAAAACAAAAACAAAGGAGGGCAAGATGCAGACTCTGCCAGACTTGGCCCTTGAGGAGGTGTCTTGCGCTGCTCATGGCATAATACAGCGCCATCATTTCCACGGACCGCCCATTTCCACGGACCGCCTGCACGATTTTCCCCACATCTGCACGCCCCCTGTGCTATGAGGGACTTCATAGTCTTCTGTAAGTAAATTAATTTTTTCTTCAAGTAAACGAATTTCCTTCCCTAACTTAATTTTTTAATTATTCATGGAGAGAGGACACAACATAAAAGCAACCATTTCGAGGTGAACAATTCGGGGCCATTTAGTACCTTCGCAGTGCTGTAAAAGCCACCACACCCCTGCCTGGTCCCCAAACACTTCCATCCCCCCACCACCTCTGCAAAATAAAACCCCATTTCCTCGAAGCAGGTGGTTCCCATTCCCACCTCCCCCAGCCCCTGTCAACCACTAATCTGCTCTCTGTCTCTACAGGTCTGCCTCTTCCGGATGTTTCCTGTAAGTGGAATCATACAGTGTGTGGCCTTTGGTGACTGTCTCCTTTTACTCAGCATGCTGTTTTCCAGGTCTGTCCGTGATGGATCACGTATCAGTACTTCGTTGCTTTTTGTGGACGAGTAGTCGTCTAGTGTATAGGTAGACCATATTGTTTCTCCATTCATCCGTCCGATGGGCATTTGAGCGGCTCCTGCATTTTGGCTATTGTGAATAGTGCTGAAAAATAAGTGTTTATTTATTTATTTATTCTACAGAGAGTGACCTAACAGGTGAAAATCTGGAAGGCTTCACCAGTTTGGGTGTTAGCCTTGGGCAGGGGCCGTGCTAATCTCTGTCGCGTTCCGATTTTCATGTATGTCCCACCAAAGTGAGGACTCGGCAAGTTTATTTTATAAGGAAATGACTGGAAGTAGGAAAGCTCTATTTCTCTAACAGAGAGTCAAGTAGATACGCAAGTGTTAGGAGTACAAATTTCACCTTTCGGAGCACCGACTGTCAGCCCGGGCACTGTCAGGTACAACCGAGACGAGTCTGAGCGGGTTGTGAGTGGGTTGCGGTCGGGGCCTTGAGCTTGAAACCTGGCTTTGCCATCTGAGAGACTCAAGGCAAATGTTCCTGTCCTCCCTCAGCCTCAGTTTCCTCCACTTTCTCCTAAGGTTGTCCCGAGAATGAAAATCGCGGCTATAGGGCCCAGCACCGCCAGGCACACAGTAAGTGCTCAGTCCACGCAAGCTGGAGGCAGGAACACGGTCCTAGACACAGCGGCAGTAACCGTACCGGTAGCTAACAGAGCGCGTGTTTGCCATGTGCCAGGAGCCGGTCCCACATTAGGTTGGGTAGCACCTATGACGTTCTACGAGCCAAATATTATTAACCCCCCACCCTCCTCTTGTAGGTCAGAAAATAGGCAGAGAGAGAGGGGCGGGTAGCTGAAGGTCACACAGCTAAAGCCTTTCTGGGAAAGTTGAAGCACAACATGAGAATTGACCAGGAGCCCACTGGAATGTCAGGGCTGTCCCTGGGCAGTGGGGATTCCCTGTAAACTCAGCGGCTGGGCCCTCGAGGTCCTGACCTGGCAAGTGGCAGCAAACGTGGCCTGGGGACTCTCTCCCCGCTGGGTTCCTCCTCGCTGCTGTGTCTACATAGAGCAGCTCCTTCTCAGGTCGGCCAAGACAAGGCGCCCTGACTTCACATCTTCTCTAGGTGACTCACCTCCCTCGCTTAAGGGCTTACCTGACCTCCCTCTACCCCATCATCCCCCAGGGTCCCCACCAAACCGCCCCTTGGCTCTGCAATCTCTCTCCCTTTCCACGCTGAGCTCTCGACACTGGCACGCTGCCTCCTATTACTTACCCACCACTGGTGTAAGAATTAGCGCTTTGCAAGCTCACTTGTACCCTCTATACCTTCCGCGACAGGGATACGCATGATTTACAGTTTTAGTCCGTGTGGGGAATCCCATCCCATGTGACAGTGGTACTAGCATCAGGGTCATCTCAGTTTCCTGGGGCTGCCATGACACACTGACCCACACTCATGTCCTCCCACAGATCAGTAACAGTAGCAGTACGAGGAGGAACCCAGCGGGGAGGGAGTCCCCAGGACGCATTTGCCCGGAAGCCTGAAATGAAGGTGTCGGCAGAGCCTCTCTCCCTCCCTCTAGGGGAGGTCCCTTCCTCGCCTCTTCTAGCTCTGGAAAAGCCAAGTGTCCCTTGGCTTGTGGCTACTTTGCGCCAGTCTCTGCCTGTGTTCACGTGGCCTCACCCTGTGTGTCCCTGTGTGTCCTTTTTCATCTAAGTAGACATGGATTGGGGGGAAACTCTATCCGGCCCACTACAGAGATCTGGAAATAGAAGACGTGCCTGAGATTCTTTGTGACAGGTTTAATGGGACCAGTGGGTACACACATGAAAGGGTTTCATTTTCCTCCAAAGACAGTAACCAGCCGCATTTTTATGTATCTTCCTTTCCCGGCCCTTCATGGCATCATGGCAGAGCCTACAGCTTTCTGGCGTGTTTACAGTACTCATCAAGCCGGTCCAGGTCAGACCAGTTTGAAACATTCCACAACCCTCCAGCTCAGCTTTGCCCCCCAGACCTGAGAAGCCTGGTGTGGATACGGCCTCACCCCGGCTCCTTCCTAAGGCTTCCTCATGCTTCTGGTTCCCAAATTGCACCAAAAAAGACCCTGGACAACCACATTTGGCCAGTGCGCATTAAACCAAGTTACCCAGATGTGTTTACTTTCGACTCAGTGGATGTGTGACTGCACATCCAAGAGCTGGTGGTCTCCAAACACTGTTCAGTCCAGGAAATGACTTTTCCGTAGAACATCCTTCTACCCTGGTGTTCCCCAGAGCACATTCTGGGAAATCCTAGACTACATGAAATACTGTAAGATACAAAATCTGTCCACAACTGTTATGCACGTGTAGCAAGGGAAGATGAGTTTTGAGTAAATACACCAACTCAGGAACAATTTTGTGATTTATTCAGAAAACTGGCTTCCAGATCGCTGTGGACAAGACCCAACTTGGCCAGAAGATGCGATCCCTCGGCAGAGCCACGAGGACAGCTCAGCTGGCCAAATGTTATTCTCAGAAAGGATCAGAGACGAAAATGCTCTGATTTCCCTAAAGCCCTGTTTCAGCAGCCAGGAGGGTGTAACTCTCACCCTGAAAAGCACATTTCAGACAAAATTCAAGACAAATTTCCATTAGAGTATAGTCCTACAATGTATGCAATTATGTTATGAAAATTCAACCATAGGCAGTCGGCAGAATAGTAAAAATAACAATAATAACATAATAATGAGAGAAAAGACAGGGAAAATGAATGTAAGTGCCAAGCACCTGCTATTTTTTTCCCAGCTTGGAACTGGGGCGTGTTCGATAAGCCTCCGCTCCTGAGTGCCTCTCTTCCCCAGCATGAGTCCAGTGCTTAAATATCTACTGTTTTCATGTAATATGGCCTCAAAAGCTGACCAACGTCTTCATCTGGTGCTTAACTGAACAACTGATAACCTTCCCCAACACGGTCCACAACCTGGCTGTGCTGGAGAAAACATGGCAGCCTCCAATTTAATGTCCCTCCTTCACAGATCATTTCTGACCACAGGAATCGGTGTTCCTCCCAAGAGTTGCACAAATTATAAGCTGCCTTACGACATCTGAGATGACTCCCCCAGAGTCTCAGAACCTGGGTTTGCCCATACTGTCAAGGCAAACATTCTCTGAAAGCCAGGACTAACCCTACCACTGGGTTCACGAGGGGCCACCATAAAGTCAAGCAACCACGCTACACCCCACTTTCCATTGCCTTGACACCCACTCCCCTTGAAAAAAAAAAAAAAGCCCTAAAGAAAACATTCTTTTTAAAAGGTTTTATTTATTTATTTAAGAGAGAGGGAGAGGGAGAAAGCTCAGTGTGCGTGGGGGGTGCAGAGGCAGAGATAGAAGCAGGTTCCCCCTGAGCAAGGGGCTGGACATGGAGTTCAATCCCAAGGACCTGGGATCATGACCTGAGCTGAAGGCAGATGCTTAACTGACTGAGCCACCCAGGTGCCCCAGGAAACTTTTTTTTTTTTTAAGAAAATATTTTTTAATCTGATTGAGCTGTCTAAATGAGGTAGCTCTTTGATCCTCAGTGGCTAGAAAGGATCAGTTTATCCCCCTTAGCCAACAGCCCGCTGAAGTTTGAAGCTGGGGGTTCAGAGATCCAGAAGGCTCAGCAGCCTGGGGAACACAGAACCAGTTCTTGCTCTCCCTCAGGCTCGTGTCCCCGCCCACAGAAAGTTGTCCAAACTAAAGGATCTTCATCTGCTGGACAAGGACAAGTGGAGCCCCCCAGGGCAGGGTCTGGTTCTCACTCATCTGTGGGTCTGCCCAGCACTGAGCACAGATAGTGGCACAGAAGCCAGATGGAGCTCAACAGATGCACAGCAACTGGGTGAAAATGTAAACTGTATAAAACGCAGGTACCACATGTGCAAGTCTCAGCACAGTCTCATGTCAAAATTAGAAAAAAAAAAATTTTTAAACTGGAAAGCAATTTAAATCTTTGTCATATTTATCAAGGAACACCAAAAAAAAAAAAAAAGTTCTGTTTATACTGCAAAACAAAACTTATGACCTTATATCTTACTCTTTATGGCAGCTGGCCCCCAAATCTCTCTCAAATTCCCCCAACATTTCCTAACTTTTCTCATCCCCTTCCCGTGTCCCTTTCCAAATATAGCTTCCACTCTTTCCTAGAAGTACAAGGCAGCTGGTTAAAAGCACCATCTCTCGGGCTCATCTTGCTGGGGTCAAATTTCTGTTACCTTCTAACTGGAGCAGGTATGTGGCATGTGGTAAGTACTCGATAAAGGCAACTTCCTATTTAAATCCTATTGGTTTCTCCAATATATTTTTTAAATTGGTCCCCCTTTCCCATTCATGCAAGAAGAAATGTCTACTAGTTTTCCAGGGCTACCCAAACAAACGGCCAGAAACTGGTAGCTTAAAACAAGACGGATTTATTCTCTCACATCTCTGGAGGCCAGAAGTCCAAAGTCAAGGTGTTGGTAGGCCTGTGCTCCCCCCAGAGCTCTAGGGGAGACTTTGTCCTTTGTCTCTTCCAGCTCCTGGCAGTGGTTAGTATCCCTGGATCTGCAGGTGCCTCCTTCCGACCACTGTCTCTGTCTTCACATGTCCTTCCCCTGTGTCTGTCTCCTCTGTGTGTCTCATGGGAGCTTTTGCCATTGGATTTAGGGCCCACTCAGATAATCCAAGATGATCTCATTTCAAGATCCTGAACTTAATTATATCTGCAAAGACATTTCTTCCAAATAGCGTCCTATTCACGGGTTCCAAGGGATCGGGATGTGAACATATCTTTTTTGGGTAGCCACCATTCAATCCACTATGAAATGACACCGGGTCCTTCCTCTTGTGGGTGGCGGGGAGGGAGAGGGTTGGATGCTCCTGTAATTTAATTTTTTTCTTTTATCCTTGTCATGATGAATAAATCAAGTCGGCAGCCAGCACCGAGTACTTGGGAACTCGGAAGGAAAGAGAAGCAGGTGGCAGAAAGTCACTGCCGACTTCTCTTTTTCACTGATGCTCACCAACTCTTTCAATGATGCAAGTTTGCAGCCATAGGATACCTGACTGCAAGAGCTCCTGAGCCCTGGGGGTGGGAGGGATGGGATGCACAAAGCAGTGAGTTTCAGCTACAGGCTGGGACCCTCAGGCAGACGCATCTTGGGACAAAGCATCTTGACCTTTCCATAGAGGGTGGTCAGCTGCATGCCTTCCTGGCTGGGGGTGGTTCGAGTTAGTTAGTTATTGATATCCGGTGTTAAGATTCCAGCTTTGGCTGCACTGAAGGGATCCAGGAGGCAGTGACTTCACTTGACTCAAACTGCAATCAGTCAGCCTCTTGGCTCATGTGTTTATCTACCCAGAACTATTTTTGGTGTGTGTTCATAGACAGCACACACCAAAGTATTTGGTATTTGAGATGCAAGCGTGAAGAATGATTAAAGTTAGCTGCTAATGAGCGTGCCTAGAATAGATGTACTGTGTGTATGTGTGTGCGCGTGTACTTGTGCACTCCATGTGTGTGCTCTGTTGAGTGTCTGCAAAGCAGATGTCTACAGATCTGCCCTCAGGTGACCTTGCTAATGTCCTAGATCAGCTAAGATGTCAGAGGATGGCAAATGGAAATGGGTAAACACGGCCCTGTCTCAAAATACTGCCTTACTAAACATCCCAACTCCCTTCCCTAGTTTCTACTTATCATCCAATGCCTAGCTCATCCCACCTTATCAAGGAGCCTCACTTGACCCTCCTCTGAACTCCTAGAGCAGGGGCAGCAAACGGGCTTCATCTCCAGGACCAACTTGAGTCAAAGTGGCAGGGATTACCTGGAGCACCATGGTGAGGAGGATACTGAGAACTGATCTGAGCTGGGATACGTGACGCTGTGATGGTTTCCTGGGGCCGTTGTAGCAAAGTCCCACCATCTGGGTGGCTTGAAACAACAGAAATTTATCCTCTCATGGAGGCTAGATACCTGAAGTTAAGTTGTAGGCAGGACCATGCTCCCCCCAAAGCCTCTAGGAGAGGACCCTCCTTGCCTCTTCCGGCTTCTGGTGGCCCCAGCATCCCCTGGCTTGTGGCTGCTCACTCCAGTTTCTGCGTCCGTCTCCCAGTGGCTCTCTTCCCTCTGTGTCTCTGCATATCATTCTCCTCTGGGTGTGTATGTGTGCGTATGTGTGTCTGTGTCCAAATGTCCCTCTGCTTACAAGGACACCAGTCGTGGGATTGGGGCCTGCTGTAATAATCTCATCTGAACTTGATTACATCCACAAAGACTACTTTCATGGTGCCTGGGGTTAGGACTTCAACATATTTTGGGGGGAGGGATATGATCCAATCCAAAATGGACACCATGAGCAATTAGGAATGTTTTTCATGAGTGAGGGAAGGGAAAGGGCCACCAATTTCCCAAATGTGCCCTAGAGCACTTACTGCTGGTATCATTTAGTTGAGAAGGCCACTATGACTACTGTTAACTAACTATGCATCCATCCAACCACCCATCCATCCATCTATCCATCCATCCATACATCCATCTATCCATCCATCCATCCGTCTAATCTTTCTACCTATCCTTCATCATCTATCTATCCATGATCTATCATCTATATCTACCTATTTGCCTTCTTAAGTAGATCAGCTTCTCTGGGAGCACAGATTACAGCTGTCTTAGACCATTCAGGCTGTTATAACAAAACATCACAGACTGGGTAGCTTAAAAACAACAGAAATTTGTTGCTCACAGTCCTGGGGGAAAGAAGTTCAAGATTAAGATGTCAGCATGGTTGGGTGAGGGTCCTCTCCTGGTTCACACATGGCACCTTCTTGCTGTACCCTTATGTGGTAGAAGGGACAAGGGAACTCTTTGGGGCTTCTTTTATAAGAGGACTAATCCCACTTATGGGGACTCCACCTTAGTGAACTAACCACCTCCCAAAGGCTCTGCTTCCTAAAACCATCACCTTGGGCATCAGGATTTCAACATATGAATTCTGGGGGTCGGGGTTGGGGGTGGAGGGGAAGACATAAACATTCAGACCAGACCACTAGCTTAAAGCCTTTATATTTTCTCACTGTCTAACCCAGGATCTACGTGGAGGAGGTACTTAATAAATACTTGTTCAGTAATTAACCTTCATTGTTAAGACTCTGAAATTAGGTTGGAAGAAAGGTCTCTCTGAAATGCAATCCCTTAAGGGCTGCTGAGGGTAGAGCTGAATGCCCACTGAATGGCTACGGGGCCCGGGGCTTGCTGGTCTACCCTCCGTCTTCCCAGCCCCTCCCCACGTCCCGGACATCTCATCTACCAAATCCTACATGTGTAGCAGGGTGTCCGCCTCTAATAGGACAGCCCTGTAATTGTTCAGTGAGATGATAGTGCCAGGCTCATCCATCAAACCCTCCTCTAATAGTTTGGTTTTCCTAATGGAATGCCGTGTCCTAAAGAAGAAGAGAAGCATCATAATGTGAGGTTTTATGTGGGCTTGGCTTCTAGCTGTGAGCTATGGAGCTGAAATGATAGTTAAATCGATGGAGAGGCACTAAGCTATCGCCTCTGAATCTGGGCATCCGTAAAACCCGATTATTGACAGCCCTGAGTGGATGTGTTGCAGGCCAGCTCTTCTAGCCCTGATTGGGGCTCCCTCTCTTTTTCCGTGGACGGGAGCAGCCCGAGAGAAATGGAAATATAATGGCCAGCTGATTGTTTTCACAGTCTGCACGACAAACCGCCCCCTAACAAGACTCTAGGTCAAGTGCTCTTCTCCACTCTGTGGATCTAGTGGGGAGAAATTAGCTCTCAGTGGTATTCCCAATTACGGAGAAAAGCCCTCGTCTGGCTGTAATGTGTCTGGCAGTGGACCAAGAGGCAAGAAGCCTGTCTTCTCCCCCAGCCTCGCGGCACGACCTTGTGAGGTGACTTCGCCTCTCAGCATCTCTGCCGCCTCATCTGTAACGATTCACCTTTTATTACTTCGTAGTTATGCTCTGGGATAAATGAGACAAGGCTCTACATCTCTTGGTCCCCCAGAAAGACTGGAGCGAGGTAAAGACAAAGGAGAGCCTTTTCTTTTCTTTTCTTTTTGCTACATGTGTTAACTAACTTGCGGGATTTTTTTCTTAATAACAGCAAAAATGGATGGATTTATACAACTGTTTTGTTTTGTTTTCCTGAGGAGCCTTGAGGCACTTTGGGGCTATTGTATTATTGCCCCCTTCTTTTATGGAGTGTGCCCATTTCTTAGCAAACTGAGCGAAGGCTTGAAGCGAGCCACATTGATGGGCTGGAACTAATTCCTCCTCCTAATCTACTGTGGTGTCTTACCGCCCCTGCAAAGGTCCCCGGGGGACACTCAGGAGATACTGACTCTGACACGATTATTAAGCCCCATCTCTGTGTTCTCCGCCCTCCCTCCACGCCAGCTCTGCTGACTTTTACATCTTTACAAGCACCAAGTGCTTTCCAACCCCAGACTAGGCACACCTGTTCTCCCCTGTGGGGGAGGTTCTTTCCACACGTTTCTTCTGGCCTATCCTTACCCATCCCTCAGCCTCCGGCTGTAATGTCACCTTGGCAGTGAAGTTGTCCATGGCCCCCAGGCTTTGTCAAGTACCCCCATCCTATGTTCTCGCAGGCACTGTGTTTTTCCTTTACAGAGCAGAGCACCCATGTAATTAAATGTTAGTTTAGGACCTTGAACTTGATGACAAGTTCCATGAGGACAAAGACCTATTTGTCTTGTTCATTACTGTGACTCCAGCACCAAGAAGGTACCCAGCGAAAATCTGTAGAATGAGTGGATGGATGAACGATGGATCATGATGGGACAAAGGGACGGAGAGATGGACAGATGGATAGAGGGGAAAACGGATGTTGGGTGTGTGGATGTAAGATGATGGATGGACACATGGATGGATGGATGATGGACAGTTGGACAGACAGAAGGATGAATGGATAGATAATGGATATAGTATGTATGTATATGAGAGTGATCTAAATTATCAGTATTCATCATCAAGATAAAGTTCTCAGTTTCAAATGTTCAAAGAAGTTCATGGATTCAGACCTAGCATACATCTAGCATACACGTCAACAGGGCCATGTCTCTCTGAGACTCTGGGTAGACCCTTCTTTGCCTCATCCTAGCTTGATGGTGGCTATCACCCTTGGTTTCCTTGGCTCATAGCTGCACCGCACCAGTCCCTGCCCCCACGGCCCCATGGTGTTCTCCCTCTGTGTCTGTCTTCACACCACGTTCCCTCTTGTTAGAAAGACACTAATTCCACCGGATTAAGGGTCCACCTACTCCAGGATGACCTCATCTTACCAAATCACACCTGCAACACTCTTGTTTCCAAACAAGGTCACAGTTTGAAGTTCTGTGGGTTGGGACTTGAACATATCTTTGGGGGGGATTTAACTCAACCTGTAACGATCCATTAAACAGCCACACCTCACCCAGATGCGTATCCTAGAGACACTCCCGCATGGGATAATAAGGAGACCATGCGTGAGTACGGCAGTGGCAATGAGGTTTGTCACAGCAAGGAGCCAGAGGCGACCTGCCTGTCCGTGACTGGGGAAATGGACAGACCAAACATGACACGTGCAGATGATGAACAAATACGCAGCAGGCAGAAACCATACACTAGATTTGCATATATCACCACGGATAGATCTTAAAAACAGTGTGTGAGATGAGAAAAAGTAGAAACTAGACTAAGATTTATACCACAATACCACTGACATAAATCTGAAATATTTACCCAAAGAACAACATTATGTATGTTTCATAAGCATTGGAAAGTGGGTTGGAAGGATTTATTTTGAAGACACTGGAGTTGCCGCCTGTGGGAGGCAGTGAGAAGTGGTAACAGTGGATGGAGGCAACAACGAATACGGGAACGCACGGGAGGTGGGGGGGCCTGCACAGAAGCTGAACGTGTGGCATAAACCGGCAGCACGATCCCACCCATGTGTGCGTGGGGTCCAACCTCTCCAAAGAAGGGAGAAACCCGGGAAGGGATTTGTGAGTGACGATTGTGCTGAAAGCTCCGAGGGGTCCGGGATCCAGGAAGCAGGCGCAGCAGGGACACTCAGTTTGCTCTGGGACATCAGCAAAAACTTGGCAGAGATAACGGCACTCCCACTGAGTCTTGAACAGGACCTGGAGTTGTGCGGTGCAACAGCAGGGCAGAAAGGTCCAGAAAGAAGGACCACGTGTGTACAAGTCCCAGAGAAAGCCCAGCCGGCCTGGACGTGTCAGCCTGGGGCCAGAAGCACAGTTCCCAAGCCGTCACTCTGCCCTCCCTGTCACCCCTAAGGAAGGAGAGGTGATCGTGCTGGCCCCGTTTGTGTGTGTGTGTGTGTGTGTGTGTCGCCCACTCAGACACCTGTTGGGACCAGG
This sequence comes from Enhydra lutris kenyoni, assembly GCF_002288905.1. NCBI lineage: Eukaryota > Metazoa > Chordata > Mammalia > Carnivora > Mustelidae > Enhydra > Enhydra lutris. The sequence continues at coordinate 11,808,936 of NW_019154130.1, forward strand.
TGGCAGAGAGGAGTAAATGACCCAGGCACATAACATATCAAACACTTCCACAAAGAATTATGGTTTTTCCTATATTTCAAAAACCCAGGACTTTGCAAGTCTCTCTCTTTTCCTCACTTCTGATGCAGTCAGGGCACAGTCTCTTCTTTAAGAAAAACAGGACTGAGGCCAATGAGAAGTGGCAGCTGACTCCAGGCTGGGGAAAAGACAGGGAGGGACGGGGCCTGGGGAGGACCTGGAAGGGGCGGCCCAGCCACACGGGCAGCTGCCACTTAGTTTTAGACAACATCTGCTCCCGCCTGATTGCGGTTCCAGTGCCGACAGATCTTCCCTTTCTCAAGAGAAGCCGTTAATCTGAAACCTTTTCGTTTTACCTGTTATGATCTAATTTAACTAGAAGGAGGGACCAAGTCACACCCACCAGGATGGCTATGGTAAAATGCATGAAACAGAAAGTAACCAGTGCTGGCTAGGCTGTGCAAGAACAGGAAACACTGTGCATTGCTGGTGGGAATGTACAATGGCTCAGCCACTGTTGGGAAAGTCAGAAGGTTCCTTGAAAAGTTAAACGTGGGATCACCATATGACTCACCAATTCCTCCCCTAGGTCTGTGACCCCAAGAGCTGAGAGCAGGTGCACGTACGTTTGAGGCAGCACTATTCATAAATGGTCCAAAGGTGGAAACAAACGCAAATGTCCATCAACCGATGAATGAACAAGGGAGTGTGATTCAGCCATAGCAAGGAATGATGTACTGACACCTGCCGCAACACGGATGAACCCCGAAACACTGTGCTAAGGGGAAGAAGGCAAACACAAACTGGGTCACATACTGTGATGTCGTTTATAAGACATGTCCCCAGTAGGCAGATCTAGAGACAGAAAGCAGATTATTGGTTACCAGAGGCTGGGGGGACAGTGGTGGTGGGGAGGGGCAGGCTAGGGAACAGGGATGAGTAAATAACGGGTACAGGGCTTCCTTTTGGGGTGATGAGAATGTTCTGGAACTAGATAGAGATGGCAGTTGCACAAGACTGTGCATGTACTAAGTGCCACTGAACAGTCCACTTTAAAATGGTTAAGTTTAGGGGTGCCTGGGTGGCTCAGCGGGTTGGGCCTCTGCCTTTGGCTCAGGTCATGATCTCAGGGTCCTGGGATCGAGCCCTGCATCGGGCTCTCTGCTCAGCAGGGAGCCTGCTTCCTCCTCTCTCTGCCTGCCTCTCTGCCTACTTGTGATCTCTGTCTGTCAAATAAATAAATAAAATCTTTTTTAAAAAATGGTTAAGTTTATATTATGGGACTTGTACTCCAGTTTTAAAAAAAAGAAACCAAACTGGGAAAATTAACTCAAATATTCAAGGGGGAAAAAAAGTGGGCCAAATGAAACAAGCCTGTAGGCTGACTCTGAGGCCCGGGGTGCCTGCGTCTAAGTCCGGGCTGGGACATACGGTCAGCATGAGCCCCCACAGACAATCTCACACAGAAATGCGGGTTAGGATCCCTGTTCTACTGGAAGGACACGGAGTCTCCAAGAGCTGAAATGACTGAATCAGGGTCGAGTGCAGGAGCTGAGGCTGGCAGCCAGTGTGGTGTCCACCTAACTGATTCCGTGCTCCATATGGTTGGGGCCAAGGGCCTTGAGAAGCAAAGAGGGGAGACAGCTAGGAAGCAGGTGGTGGTAGGAGGTCTCGTCTGAGCTGGAAGGTCAGACAAGATCCGTGCATCAAGATTCCTTGGGACCCGTCACCTCCTCCCTCGCGGGGCCCCGAGTCCTCACTGTGAATTTAAGAAGATTGAGCAAAGCCATGTGGAGCACTTACTGTGCAAAAAGACTTGCGCTATGTGTGGAAATAATAAAGATGACAAGCGAAGCATGTTCCATCTGGGACATTCTCTGGCGCTCACAGTGACTCCGTGAGTGGAAGCAGAGCTAGCATGTCCTGCATGCACTTAACTTACACAAACTCAACAGCACGCAGTTGGCCAGAAAGGAAGGGAAGAAATGCATTCATTGAAAGCCTGTGGACAATGCCACCTGTCACATCCCTAGGGGACTTGCCACACAGGAAGCACAGAAATGGGGCATAGGGAACTGTGTCCTGGCCCTCTCCAAGCTGGGGAGCCTCTCCTAGAATGAGTAGCTCTCTCTGCACCACGCCGGACTCCAGAGCGGGGTTTCTCAGCCTCAGTACTTTTGACAGTCTGGGCTGGATTGTCACTCATCATGGGGGGCTGCCCTGTGTAATGAAGGATGTTGGAGGCCTTTAGATGGTTGAGAACCATTGCTCTAGGTTTAACATGCATATTTTTCATATAACAGGGTTCCAAGGCCCAAGAGCCTTGCTTCGTGTTCAACCACGGGAGCGAGATTAGTGCAGCGAGGGGAAGAAGCTTCTAGGCCATCACAACTTCCGGAGGCTCACGGTGATGCTATTCCTTCGGGAGATGGAAGTATAGGGGATTTTCATGCATCGTTTTGCCTGGACTTACCCAGGAGGACCCATATGTGCTGGGACTCTAAGGCGGTTATTATGCCATTGCCTGGGTGAGGAAACAGGATCACAGGGTATCTGTCACTTGCTCAAGGCCTCAGAGCTGAGAAATGATAGAGATTTGAGTCCAATCTGTTTTACTTTAAACCTCTCCCCCTTTTTTTTCCATCTCCCTATTTTGCTTCCAGGTCTGCGAAAGGGGCCTGAAGGCAGTCAGTGTGCCAGAATATGGGCTCTTCACACACTCTCACTACTGGAGGTGGTGCTGAGCAGTCCTCTGCCCGCTTCCTGGTTCTGGATTAGGCCACAGGTAAATGCAGATTCAAAAAGATACTTATTGACCTGCCAATGACTTGGGACTTGTCTGGTTATAAGAGACAGAAACCTAACTCAGACAAGCTTAAACCAAAAAGGCAAAGTATTGGCTCATATAACTGGAAAGTTCAAAGGGTGACAGCTTCAGGCATGGTTGGATCAAAGGGCTCAAATGGTCAGGACTGTCACTCCATTATTTGTTCTCCTCTTTGCTGGCTTCATTCTCACGCAAATTCTTCCCTCCTGTATACTAAGAGAGCCATCCGCAATGCCATGTCTAGAACTCGACCACTTAGAAACCCAGCAGAAAAATTTTCTCCATTCCAGTAGTTTCATCGACATCCCTGAACTTGACTCTGGCTGTCCCAGCGTTGTTGGGTCCCTTGCCTGTCCAGGAAGTATTCACTGTGGCCAGAGACCTGTGGAACTCTCTATGATGGCCTGAGCTACCTGTGCATCTGAAGAATTTGAGGGTAAAGCAATCCCCAAATCTTACTGAAGAAGATCAGGTGAGAGGGAGAGAGGAATGGGAACAGGCCTTCCAGGTGAAACAGAGCCGTTCTTTGCCCTCGTGACATGTTCAGTACACAATGTCCTTTAATTCCCATGACCAGAATAATCGCTGAGGCTCAAAAAGATTCAGAGAGTCTCAGTGTCATGGCCAGCTCCTCACTTCCAGATACAGAAACAGTCCTCTGTGCCGGGAGGCACCCTGCCTTTAGGAGACGGAGCTAGGACTTGAACCCAGACCTGGGTGACACGAAGTCCCCCACTGGCCCACCCCTCCCCCACAAACCCCTGTCCCCTGGTGAGCTGCAGGAACCCTCCTCAGCTCTTTGTTCCAGTCTCTTAATTCACAAAGCCAGTCAGCGAGTTCTTTATTAACTAGAAGCTGGCCTGGGAGCAGCCGCACGTCCCCTAGGCCTGCGGCACGCTCTGGCTCCCACGGCACACGGCAGAGGATCCGGGAGCCAAGGCCCCCGTGGAAACGTGTCCAGGCGCCGTTTTGTGCCAAGATGGCAGAAGAGCAGCTCAGGCCTGGCGCTCGAGCTCCTTGGGCCCCGTGCCTTCCTGCGTGCTCCAGGAGGCTGCGTCAGGGACCTCCTGGAAAAGTCCCCTGCCCAGGCCGAGGTGGCAGACCTCCCCAGGCCAAAAAGCTGAGAAGCCGGGGTTGACACAGAGGCCTCTTTCTGTTGGGTCAGTAAGCAGCTGCGGAGGATGCGTAGGACGGAGCTAAATTTACTTGTTCCCTTCTTTCCCGGAACAACGGCAGCGACACTCGGGGTGCAGCTGTCTCGCTCTCCCGTGAGCCTTCTGCAGGCACTGGCATGCACAGAGCCGGGCTCTCGGGGCCGCGGATTCCCTGCCGGCTCCTTCCCTTCCCGCGTTCAGCGGGCAGGACGGGCAGCGTGGGGTTCGCCTCGGGCGCCCGCGCTTAGGAAAGTCTGGAGCTGCCTCCGAGACCCCCCCCCCCACCCCCCGGGGGTGAGATCATCCCCTTGGAGAAACCAACTGAGCAGCAGATCACAGAGCCCCGGGCCTGGGGGAGGCCACTCGCAGCCACACCCACCCGCCTCCGCTTTCGCTGCTCAGCCGGGTGGGAAAGTTGGAAGGCCCCAGCCCGAGTGGGGAGCAGGGGAGCGGCGGGGGGCCACCCGGGGCGGGGCATCCCAGACACAAAGCCGGGCTGCTTTGGCCCCATCCTTTCCATGATCTCTCCGTTTTCCGATCTGAGGGCCACCTTCGGCCAGGCCTTTGCCTGCTGCTCCAATGGGTTTCTGACAAGCGCTTTGTGAGACTTTCAGAAGGTGCCCACGGGTGGGGAAGTGAAAGGAGGAGGGACGGGGAAGAAACTGCTGCTTTATTTCGAGCCTCGCTTGAACGGCTTCTTGGCGGTTACTGCTCCCGTTTTGCTGAGTCAGAAGCATCCCCCAGCTGCTCACCGGAAACACAGCTGTTGGGCGAAAATAACCACAGAGCCGAGCATCGTGCACCTTCCAGAAAAGAGGGCAGAAAACCTCAAAACAAAAGAAAAATACGAAACAATAAAAGAGGCACCGTCGAGAACTCGCTGCAGCTCGCCCCCTCACTAAGGCTGGCGGATCCGAGCGAGACCCAGTCGGGCTGCTTTTCCACTTGGGGGTGGGGGGTTGATCGGTGCGCCCTCCCAAAAGAGAGGTGGCTCCGTCCTAAGCCCTGGAAACTGTGAATGTGATACACCTGGAAAAGGGGTCTTTGTAGATGTAGTTAACTGAATGATCTCAAGAGGAGATCATCCTGGATTACCTGGGTGGGCCCTGAATCCAATGACAGGTGTCCTTGTGAGGGTGAGGCAGGGGGACATCAGACAGAGAACACACAGAGTCATACAGAGGGCAAGGCCGGGTGAAGGTGGAGGCAGAGATGGGCATTATACGCAGCTCCCGGCCGGAGGAACCCCGAGAATTTGTAACGGCAGCTACAGGAAATTAACAGAGCACCCCCAGGTTCCATTTGCTGGGTCCTGTCCCCAGCCACTCCTCTCGTCTGGACCGAAAACGTTCACAGCATCTCGCTCAAGAGGTGTCTTACACGGATACTGAGCTTCCCTTTCCTCCAGGCTTTGTGATTATCAGGAAGGACTTGAGGACTCCAGGGACTAGGCAGGAGAGCTGGGATGCCTGGGTCTGGATAAGACTCTGTGGCAGGCCAGGTGTGGGACCTTGGCCAACAGCCATCATTCACACTGCTCCTTAGAAAACAGGCTCTGGGGGTTGAAACCCGGTTTTGCCCACTTAACTAGCTGTGTGGTGTGGATTGAGGTTTTCAACCTCTCTGGGCCTCAGTTTCTCCTCTGTACAATGGGGAGATGAACTGAAAACCACCCTGCTGTGAAACAGAGATGTTGAAAAAGAATAATTATTGGGTGCCTGGGCTCAGTGAGTTGAGTGCCTGACTCTTGATTTGGGCTCAGGTCATGATCTCAAGGTGGTGAGATTGAGCCCCATGTCGGGCTCCAAGCTCGGCAGGGATTCCACTTGGGATTTCTCTCTCTCCCTCCCTCTCCCTCTCCTCATGATCTCTCTCTCTAAAGTAAATAAATACGTCTTTTTTTTTTTTTAAGAATAATTGTTGTTAGTGCATAGCAGAGACTTTAGGGAAATTGGGGGACAATTGGCGGAGGTCAAAATCAAAGAAGGAGAGAAAGCCCAGAGCTGACGGTATGCTGCCAGATCTCCAGGAGGAGCTTCAGGACAGGAGAACCCATCTGGGGCATGCAAGGCTAGGGGCCAAGACTGGGAAACGATCATAAAGCTGGGTCCTCCATGAGGTTGGGGCTTATAGGAGCCTCCCCCCGCTATGGCTGTAAGGTTCGAGTTAGTACATGCAAAGCCATACTTGGGTAAGGCTGTACCTAATAGCTCTTACTATCTGGGGCTTTACAGAAGTGTGATAAATGTCTGTTGGTTTGGGCAGCTCAGCATCTACAACACCAACTTTTGATGACAGCATCCCAGTTTACCTTTAGGAAATGACCCCTATTCCATGGCCTTATTCCAGAGGAGGATATACAACCCAGAACCAACCAATCAGAGTCACAGATTAGGTCACAGGTAGGCATGGGAGTGAACAGTTGCTAAGACTCCTGGGAAAGAAAACTCTGCTTTCCCTTGGCTCTGCTATGTAAGTGGGATATGAGCCTGGAACTACTGAAGGTTATCAGTGCCACCACCTTGAGAAAGCCTACCTGAGGATGACGCGAGAGCCAAGGAAAGTTGAGATGAGAGACAGAGATTCCTGATGACATTGAGAACCTGGATCCAGCAGTACCTGAAACCATCCAAACGTCCTAGTTCCATGAGATAATAAATATTCTTCATGTGTAATTTGAGTTGGCCTCTTATGAACAAAGGCATCCTGACTCCCATGGCATCATATGTGATAATCTCAGCAACACAAGGAGGAAGGCATTTTATTATGTCCATCTTATGAGAAGAAACTGAGGGTTGGAGACATTTACTCCCTTGTTCAAATCCCACTGCTAGTAAGTGGGAGGGCTGTGATGTGATCCCATTAGTCATGGGAAGGCAAAAGATGTAGTTTGTTCACTGAGGCTTTTGTGTCACGCCTTGAGAAAGTCACAAAAAATCTCAAGGCCTTCCTTGTGATTGTCTATAAAATAGACAAGTTGGCATATTTTTAATGTTTTCAATAGACATCTATATATTTAACTAAATATATAAATAAATATTAAATATATATTTATATGCATAAAGATTACTATGATAATTAACCACATGTTTTCTGTCCATAACTAACAGATGTTAGTGTTTTGCATTCTTGCTACAGAGGCGAGATAATTTCTGGAAATCCACACAAATCGTTAGATATTGATTCTAGATTCTGAAAGGCAGACTGAGTTTAGGTAACTTAAAAAACAAAATGACAAATTCTCTTATCTTTGCTCACATATTTAAAATTTCTGGTATTCGTCATTCCTTGTGTAGATCTGAGTTTCCACCTGGAATCATTTTTCTTTAGCCTGAGAAAGAACTTGTAATATTTCTAATGGTGCAAGTCTGTTGGCAACAAATTCTGAAAAAAACACTTTTATTTCACCTTCATTTATTTCTAAGGATAATTTTCACTGAATATAGACTCTTTGTTGACAGGTTTTTGTTTGTTTTTCGTTATGTTGCTTAATTCAACATATTAAGGATATCATTCCATTGTCTTTATTTTATCACTTGCATTTTTTTAAGAGGGAATCAGTGATATCCCTTATCTTTGTTTATTGAATGTAGTATTTCTTTTCATCTTGGCTGTTTTCAAGATTTTCTTTTCATTGCTAATTTTAAGTAGCGTGATGATGATTGCTTTGATGTTCTTTTCTTTGTGTTTACCCTGCCTACAATTTGCTGAGCTTCTTGGATCTATAGCTTTATAATTTTTATCAGTTTTTGGAACATCTTCAGCCATTATCATTTAAAGTATTTTGTTCTGCCCTCCTTTCCTACTGAGGCTCTGATTACATGTAGGGTTGACCATCTAATATTGTTGCAGAGGTCCCTGATGCTGTCGTCCTTTCTGGCCCCCTTAGTCTTTTTTCTCCTTGTGCTGCATAAGCTTGTATTATTATGTCATCATATCCATTATTTTTTTCTTCTGTAATCTTCAATATGCTAATAAACATATCCAGTGAAGTTTTCGTTTTAGGGATTGTATTTTTCCTCCCCAAAAGTTGCATTTAGTTCTTTAAAAAAAACTTCCACTTCTCCTCATGTTCATGCTTTCCTTTAACTCTTTGATCATATTTATAATGGCTGTTTCAAAGTCCCTGTCTGTTAATTCTATCATCTTTGTCATTCTGGGTCAGTTTATACTGACTGGTAGTTCTCCTGGTAATGGGTCACATTTTCTTGCTTCTTTAGGTGTCTAGTAATTTTATATTGGATGCTAGACATTATTGATGTTATCTGGTTAAATCTAGATTTTTCTCATTTTCCTTTGGAATTCATTTGGCAAAATGTAAGTTACTTACTGTCAGTTTTACTTTTTTTTTTGAGGTTTCTTAAAAAGCTTTGCTGAAGAGGACCTAGTGGAGCCTTTCTTCTTTCTCTCTCTCTCTTTTTAAGATTTATTTGTTTTATTTTAGGGTGGGGGGCAGAAGCAGAGGGAGAGAGAGAGAATCCCAAGCAGACTCCCTGCTGACCACAGAGCCCAATGCAGCATTCAATCTCAGGACCCTTAGATCATGACTTGAGCCAAAATCAAAAGTCAGACACTCAACCTACTGAGCCACCCAGGCATCCCATGGAGCCTTTCTTCTAAGGCAAGTTTAGCCCTACTACTATGGAGCAACCACATTGCTGTCTCTAAAGAATACCTTGGATGTTCAACAACTTACTCCCATTCTGATTTGCTAAAACTTGATTGTCCACCAGTCCTAAGAGAGCTCTGGGAATTATTCTGTTTATTCCTCCAGTAGTTGTTCTATATCATTCCTATAGCATTCCATTCAATGCCTGGGCAACTTCATATTCAACCAATCACCCAAGAGCCTCCCAATACAGATTTCTGGTGCTGTTAATCTGTGCAGCACCTTCTTTTCTAGGACTTGGCCTCACAAAGTTTGGCCTCTTCAGTCTCCACACATGATAATCTATATGTCCTCAACTCAGAGAAACGTCCATGTTCTGCTTGGAATTCCCCTCCCTGTGCTGCAATCTAAAACATACTTCTAGGCAGAAAGCCAAGGTGATCATAGGGCTCACTTCATTGTTTCGCTTTTTTCAGGGCTCACAGTTCTGCACTGCCTGTTGCTCAATGTCTGAAAACTGTTGTTTCATATATTTTTTTTCAGCTTTCTAGTTGTGTACAGATGGAAAACAAGTCTGGTACTAGTTATTTCATTATGGCTGGGAGCAGGAATCAAGTCTAACTAACTTAAGCAAAAAGGGGGTGGGGAGAAGGGGGGAGAAAGGAAGTGAAGGAGAGAGGAAGAGAGGATGAAAGGAAGGGAGGGTGTGTTTCGGAAGGGCTTGGGGGATTCACAGAATAGAAATAATAGCCAAATAGTTCTCAGAAGGGACAGAGCCCAGAGAAGTTCTGGAGACCCATGGGAACTAAGAGACAATCTCCTTAGGGCACAGACACCTGCATGAATGAGCTCCAACCCTGTGGAGATTTTCAAGATTCAAATTTCTGGGAGAATATATTTGGCATAGCCATGATCATGAGCTTACCTCTTGGCCAGAGGAGGGCAAGACACTCTGTTTAAGGATACTACCAAGATGATATCCAATGAGGGAGCATAGATCACCTAAACAAAACTGGGTTGTTCTTTCCAGAAGTAAGGAGAATGGCTGCTAGGCAGGCAAAAACGACAGGCACATTACACAACATTTAGTAAAGAACAAAATCTTTTAAGTAGGATCGGCTTTTAAGTTCAGAGCCTTGAGGGTTTTTTTTTTTCTTTTTTGCTATTTAACCACTAAACTGCAGAGCTGTCCTCCTTCCCCTGACATCCCTGCCTTTCCCTGCAACACAGAAACACTTTCCGCATGCCAATTCCACTTTACGGACAACGTGTAGACAATACGAATTTTGCATGAGCCCAGGAACACTGGTTTAGGGATCCCTGGGAAGAGATTCTTCTCTGAGCCTGCCAGTGTTCAAGGAAGACTTCCAGTGAATAAACTCACTTGCGGGTGAAAGGCAAGCATCAACCTGTGTCCTGGGAATAGAGCAAGAAAGGAAACATGTCTATTCGCCTTCCCGTACTTGTAACCACCTGGAGTTGGCAGCTCCTTGCCTGCAAGAGAATGTTTGGAGTTTCAAGAGTGAGTACGGGGTGGCTGCAGGCTAGTTCATCAATAGCTTCATCCAAATGAACACAGAGACAAATGCAACAACAGGTAAGGGAACCAGATGTTCTCTGCTTAGATTGTTCTGAGGAAATTCTGCCATCCCCACTCTGCCTGGAGGCTAATCAGATACCATGTGTGTGCATGTGTGTGTGTGCATGTGCGTGTGTGTGTGTGTGTGCATGCGTGCAACTTCTACAAAACTCACCACCTGAGGTCCTTCAAGTTTCCACCAACATTACTTTCCTGTATAACCATACCCATATCAGAGATGGGAAGCCTGAGGTACAGTATGTGGAACTGTGAGTCAGTGATAAAACCAAGAATCACGTTGGTGGCTACACGGTAAAGCCCTCCTGGTTGCCATGAGGATGACGAAAAGGTGAGGGAAGTGGGGGAAGGAGGACAGCGAGGGAGAGGAGAAAGAGAAAAAGGAAAACAAGTCTTCAAAGACACCTGGGTTTTTGGAGACTCAGGTGCTGGGAGGTGCCATTTGTACACAATCAAGACAAACTGAAACCACAGGGAAATGAGTACCCTCCCATCACACGGCGAGGCTCTTTCTCCAGCTTTGTGTTTTAGCCATGGCCCTTTTCTCATTCAACTTAGAAAGAAGTCTTTTCATTCCTTATGGAGCTTTTTTGTTCTCAAGAAAGAAATCATGGGGGGTGCTTGGGTGGCTCAATTGGTTAAGCATCTGCCTTCGGCTCCGGTCATGATCCCAGGGTCCTGGGAATGAGTCCTGCATTGGGCTCCTTGCTCAGCCCACCACTCCCCCTGCTTGTGCTCTCTCTCCCTGTCTCTCTGACAAATAATTTTTTAAAAATCTTATAAAACTCAATCAGTCAATCAATCAATCAATCATGGTACTTCCATCCTGATTGAGAAGGCTGAGACAAGGTAGTAAAACTACTTCCTGGAGGGGTCTTCGGGACTTGTGTCTTATTGATAGCTCCTACTGTAAGGGCTGTAGGGGGAGAAGAAGATAAAACTCAAAATTCTTGGAGGAAGAAGGGTAGACTTTGGGGCCCGTCTTCCAGGCCAATGGGAGAGATGTAGGGATGAGGACAGCCTTCTGCAGAAGTGGCTAGAGCCTGTGAGGTCTGTAAAGGGACAAATGATCATGTTTACAATGCCTGATTGGTTTACAATATGCCTATTGATTTACAATACCATACTGAGTGTTCATGAAATTATCTGCTGAAGGAAAGAATGATGAAGTGAGTGGATGTGAATCCCCAGTCACTTCTACCCTACACACTCTAGGGCCTCCATGCTCCTGAGCGTTTTTCCACCCTTGGCTGTCCTGGCATCACTCTACTCACCCTTTCAAGGCGATGGATCTTAAGGTTTTGCAGGCCATGAGTTCTTCCGAGAATCTGATGAGAGCAACCAACCCTCTTGTTAGAAAAGGCACAGACAGACTCCTACGCACAGCCGTGCACATCTCTTCAAATGGAGAGCAAATGCCTGGGACCTCATCCATAGCTTCAGCCTGATGATCCCTTTCTTGCTCTTCTCTCTCCCTCTTCCCAAAGAGGTCATTGGCTCTACTGGGTTCCCACAGCACTTTTTCATTTTAATTCAAAACTACCATAGTTAGTTTGGTCACACATCTGTCATTTGGGCAGGGCTTGGAGCAGCCTGTTCTGCTCTACTCAGAGTTCCTGGGAATCATCGGAAAACTCGCTCACTTACCTGGCTGGAGGTGGATGCTGGAAAGACCTGGGCAGCTGGGAGCTGACCCCCAAAGCTGGGGAGTCCTTGGGCAGCTCTACCTGTCTATACTGATCTATCAGTCTCCCTGGCACACGTTTTGAACATAGTCCATTATTACTTAACACACAACACTGTGGTGCTTATGTGTGCCCATGGAGTGTGGTAATTACATCTGTTTCAGAGCAACACTAAGTCCTTCAGGGTCAAGGACCACAGCTTGGTTCATCTCTATTTCCCCAGGGCCCTAGTAGGACCCTGCACATAGTAGGTGTTTAACATTTGCAAGTTAGAATCAAACTCAACACCCTCAAAAACAAATAATCCAATTAAAAATGGGTAGAAGACATGAACAGACATTTCTCCAAAGAAGACGTCCAGATGGCCAACAGACACATGAAAAGATGTTCCACATCATTCATCATCAGGGACACGCAAATCAAAGCTACAATGAGATACCACCTCACACCTGTCAGAATGGCTAAAATCAACACTAGAAACAACAGGTGTTGGCAAGGATGTGGAAGAAGGGGAACCCTGGCGCAGTACTGGTGGGAATGCAAACTGGTGCAGCCACTCTGGAAAACAGTATAGAGGTTCCTCAAAAAGTTAAAAATAGAGCTACTCTGTGACCCAGCAATTACACTACTTGGTGTTTACCAAAAGAATACGAAGATACTAATTCAAAGGGATACATGCATCCCTATGTTTATAGCAGCATTATCTACAGTAGCCAAACTATGGAAGGAGCCCAAGTGTCCATCGACTGATGAATGGATAGAGATGTAGTACATACACACAATGGGATATTACTCAGCTATAAAAAAAAGAGTGAAATCTTGTCATTTGCACTGATGCAGATGATCTAGAGAGTATAAAGCTAAGCAAAATTAGTCAGAGAGAGACAAATACCATGATTTCACTCATATGTGGAATTTAAGAAACACAACAAACCAGCAAAGAGTTAAAAAAGAGAGAGGGAAATGACAGATGCTGGCAAGGATGCGGAGAAAGGGGAACCCTCCTACACTACTAGTGGGAATGCAAGCTGGTGCAACCACTCTGGAAAACAGCATGGAGGTTCCTCAAAAAGTTGAAAATAGAGCTACCTTACGACCCAGCAATTGCACTACTGGGTATTTACCCTAAAGATACAAACGTAGTGATCCAAAAGGGCACGTGCACCCAAATGTTTATAGCAGCAATGTCCACAATAGCCAAACTATGGAAAGAACCTAGATGTCCATCAACAGATGAATGGATAAAGAAGATGTGGTATATATACACAATGGAATACTATGCAGCCATCAAAAGAAAAGAAATCTTGCCATTTACGACAATGTGGATGGAACTACAGAGTATTATGCTTAGTGAAATAACTCAATCAGAGAAAGACAACTATCATATGATCTCCCTGATATGAGGAAGTGGAGATGCAATGTGGGGGTTTGGGGGGTAGGAAAAGAATAAATGAAACAAGATGGGATCAGGAGGGGGACAAACCATAAGAGACTCTTAATCTCACAAAACAAATTGAGGGTGACTGGAGGGAGGTGGGTAGGGAGAGGGTGGTGGGGTTATGGACATTGGGGAGGGTATGTGCTATGGTGAGTGCTGTGAAGTGTCTAAACCTGGCGATTCACAGACCTGTACCCCTGGGGCTAGTAATACATCATATGTTTATTAAAAAAAAAATTTAAAAAGAGAGAGAGAGAAAAAAAACAAGAAGCAAACTCTGAACTATAGAGAACATCTTCCCCGAGGGGAGGTGAGTGGGAGGATGGGTTAAATGGGCGATGGGATTAAGGAGGGCACTTGCTGGATGAGCCCCAGGTGATTAAAATAAAAACTTAAGGGGCGCCTAGGTGGCTCAGTGGGTTAAGCCTCTGCCTTCAGCTCAGGTCATGATCCCAGGGTCCTGGGATGGAGCCCCGCATCGGGCTCTCTGCTCAGCGGGAAGCCTGCTTCGCCATCTCTCTCTCTGCCTGCCTCTCTGATTGCTTGTGATCTCTGTCTCTGTAAAATAAATAAATACAATTTAAAAAAAAATAAAATAAAAACTTAAAATATATATATATTTATATGCTAGTTAGAATACATATGTAGGTGTGTACTTTTTTAGTATTACACCTCACTACATTTCAAAAATAGGATTAAATTCAGCTCATTTACATATATCAATATAACAAAATAAAAATTTTAGAACAAGGAAATGGGGGCTAAGTGAAAATAAAAGGTAGGAAGATATGCCTTGAGTATCCTCATGGTAAGAGGAAAGAACGAACTATAAACAGTTACTCAATTCATGGTGTTAGATATAAACACACGGATTGCTCAGGAGTCGCTCAGCTTCTTCTAGAATAGGATACATAAAATTACAACCTCCTTGCAGTAAAAATTAGAGCAAGTTTATGCAACGAATTCCATATAATGTCCCTCAATGCAGGTTAAGGGAAGTTCAACACAAGCGAATCTGCAAGTGACCAAAGACAAGGGTGTGGTTCCCTGAGAGTCTGGTTTTACCCAAGCCAAAATATAAGACAATCTAGTCCAGGCTTTTCTAAAGAGTAGACAACGGAATACCATTCCTGGAGAGGTTCTACCTACAAGGGGTTCTGTGGTCAAGAAAAGGTAGGAAAATCACCCATGTCTTCTTCTTGGAACTTCACAATGAACACAGGCTTTATAAAGGTTCTGAGAAGTCCTGCAGTAAAGAAACCCAGCATTTCCCAAGCTTCTTCGACCACTGTTGTGCAAGACCCTAAGCACAGTCTTCTACCTAGGGACCTAAGTTCACTGCTTCTACTATGTAGTTTTTCTTTCTCTTAAGAGCATATGGGACTACCAGATTGCTCTTCTTAAACAAGCTATGCCAATATCCTTTCCCGTTGTCTTTTCTTGAAAGGATCCAGGAAGGAAAAAGGGTAGTATCTGCAACTTCCTTGCTTAAAGCACCTTTGTTTAAAGTCCTTTTGACTTGTTCTTTGGTTATAGATATGACTAAAAAAAAAAAAATAGATTAGGGAGAAATTTGTCTTTCCAAATTTCAAATAAGGCAGAAGACAGGTGTGGCTAACTGTCACCCAGAGTCCACGACTTATACCCCCAGGAAAATAAAAAGGGGTCAGCATCCACCTGTCCCTTGCTGGTCCCCTTGGTTCTCCATAACCCTGATGGCTAAGTGAGCAGTCCTCGCTCAGACCAGTCAAAAACCAGAGTTGCACCTTCAGCAGATGGCCGGGAGCAGCGAGGGCAATAACTGTCTATTTGTTTTGGCGTTGCGTATGAAGAGAAATAAAGGGTGTGTGTCACCCTTTGTCCAGTTCCTGTCTCTTGGTACGCTAGCATTTCCATCTCAAAAGAATCAAAGTGTGATCTAGTTCAGAAAGGGAAAGCATGTCTCATTTTGGCAGGCCGTAGAACAATCCCAGAGTCTTTTCTTCACAAAGCACTTGTTAATATCCTACTTAATATTCTATGGAACACACTGTACAGAATTGATTAAATAGATGGAGGGGTTGCAGAGACTTCAGATCAATGATTCTCAAACTAGATTCCAGGGAGCACCAGTGGTTCTCACAGCGTCGCAGGGGCGGCGAGGGAGAGAGAGAGAGAGAGAGACGGGACAGGCCCTCTGCATGCTGACTGCTGAGCCCCCAAACCCAAGTTCATCATGGCATTTTCTCTTTTCTCTCTCTAATCATGTGTTTGGGTGGGGGAAAGCCTGGGGGTTGTGGGGGAGAGAGTGTCTGTTACTTAAAATTAGAAAATGTTGGAGAACCACTGCTTTAAACAAAGCACCACCTATATTACTTCTCACAACTGAGATTCTGATAAGAATTAAAAAGCAAACAGTTTTAGTTATATTCTTAGCAAGAACCTGGGGGACAGAGATTTAATTTTTTTTTTTAATCAAAAGCAGAGCCGTGGAAAAACATACAATAAACAAAGAAAATCTTTGCAGCCCTATAATTAACAAAGAGTTAATATTCTTAATTTATAAAATGACCCTACAAATTAATAAGAAAAAGACCAATCACCCAGGAGAAGCATGGGCCAAGGCTTCAGAATTCACAGTAGCAGAAATGCAAATAGCCAATAAACATATGAAAAGATACTCAGGCTCACTTGTCAGGGAAATGCAAATGAGAACAATGAGATACTATTTTTTACCCATCAGATTGGCAAAAATGGAAAATATGTGTAGCATGCAGAGCTGGCAAGGGTGTGAGGAATCCAGTTCTCTCGAACACCATCGGGGCGGTGGGGGGGAGAGGCTGTAAATTATTATAGCGTCGTGGAAAATCATCTGTTGGTATTTTTGAAAATTTAAACTGTGGCCCAGCACTCTCACTTCTGGGAATATATCCACCAGAAATGAAAATGTCAGTATATAAAGACATAAATATATGAAGAAGTTTATTGCAGCATCGTTTGTAATAGTTAAAAAAAAAAAACACCTGGAAACAAGCTGAATGCACATTAATAGGACAAAGGTTGAGGAAATCAGGATATATTTACACTAAGGAATACAGTGTAGCTATTAAAAATTATAAAAGAAAATTATATAAATTGACAGAGATATGCCGGCAATACTTTGCTAGATAGAATAAAAAGCAAGTGTGATCCTATTTTTATTAAAAAAAAAAAAAGACCCAAAAAAAAGTCACAGCCTCTAAGTAGGTTTTTATATGTTTTTATAAATAACGGAAACAGTGGGGAAACATTTATACCAAATTGTTAACAGCAGTGGCATCAAGGGAGCTGGATTGGAGAGGGGCAGGGAGACTGTTAATTTTATTTTAGACGCTTCTCTGTTGTTTGAATGGTTATAAAAGATATATATTACTTTCATAATTCAAATGATTGGAATTTTAAAAAGCAGAATTAGGAAAGAATTCAAAGCAAATCAAATTACTTTGAGAATCACCGGAAGAAAGGGTGGGGCTGGCCTCTGGTGTGCATGGAATCTTAAAGCACTAGACCCAAAGGGGGTGTCTGGCTACTATAAGGCACCCCAACTATGCATGAGGGTGGGCTGAAGGTGAGCCTTTTAGTAGGGTCAACATCTTTCTTGAAAAACAGTCCTGACTCTTCTCTAATAAACACGGAAGGATTAAATGAGGTCCCAACTATGTTAGAGAACAGAGGTCAGCAATTTTTTTCTGTAAAAGAAAAACAGTGCCTATGTTAGGGTTTGTGGGCCATCCTCTCTCTGTCATGCTATTCAGCCCTGCGTTGTAGCCTATCAGCAGCCATAGACAATATGCATATGAATGTATATGAATGTGGCAGTGTTCCAATAAAACTTTATTTATAAAACAGGTGGTGTCTGGATTCGACCTAGGGGCTATAGTTTGCTGACCTCTGCTATAGAGTATGGGCATAATTATATTTTAAAAGGAAACTTGGGGTGCCTGGGTGGCTCAGATGGCTAAGTGTCTGCCTTCAGTTCAGGTCACAATCCCAGGGTCCTGGGATGGAGCCCCACATTGGGCTCCCTGCTCAGTGGGAAGCCTGCTTCTCCTTCCTCTGCTGCACTCTCTCTCAAATAAAATAGATAAAATCCTTAAAAATAAAAAAAATAAATAAAAGGAAACATTTTCATGGAAGTATGAATATGTGTATTATAAAAGTATACAAGTCCAGTGAATTTTTACAGAGTGAACACAAGCTCATAATCACCACCCTGGTGAAGATGTGGAAATTCACCAATTCCACAAAAGTGTTCCTCGTGCCCCTCCCTGTTATCCCCATCCCCCATCACCAAAGATAGCCACTAATTTTGCTTTCATCCTCACAATTTGTTTTGCTTGGCTGTAAATTTAATATAAATGGAATCCATGTAGCTCTGTCTTTCATTCAATGACAAATGAGTGAGATTCCCCCCCCTACATGATTGCATGGGCTTGTCCAAAGCCATATCCCATATACAGTGTTGCAATTACACACTGTAAGAATATGCCACACTTTCTGTATCTGTTCTACTATTGGTAATATTTGGGTTGTTTCCAGTGTGGGCCCTGCTATAGACTGAAGGTTTGTGTCCCTCTAAAACTCATGTTTAAACAAACCTAATCAGTGTGATGGTAATAGGAGGTGGGGTCCTTGGGAGGTGATGAGGTCATGAGGGTGGAGTCCCTAGGAATGGGATTAGTGCCCTTATAAATAATCCCTAGAGAGATTCCCTGTCCCTTCCACCGGGGAGAACACAGCAAGAAGATGGTCATCTATGAACCAGGAAGTAGGTCCTCACCAGACACCAAATCTAGCAGCATCCTGATCTTGGACTTCCCAGCCTCTGGAACCAGGAGAAATAAATTCCTGTTTTTGTTTTTGTTTTTTTTTAAAGATTTTATTTATTTATTTGACACAGAGAGAGAGATCACAAGGAGGCAGAGAGGCAGGCAGAGAGAGAGGAGGAAGCAGGCTCCCTGCTGAGCAGAGAGCCCGATGCGGGGCTCGATCCCAGGACCCTGAGATCATGACCTGAGCTGAAGGCAGAGGTTTTAACCCACTGAGCCACCCAGGTGCCCCAAATTCCTGTTTTTATAAGCCAATCAGTCTGTGGTCTTCTGTTATAGCAGCCTGAAGGAGCTAAGAGGGCTATCACAAATAATACTGCTACGAACATTCTCGGCCGTGTCCGTGATGCACACATTTACACACTGCTAACGAGCATATTCGTAGAGCATACATCCTATGTTCAGCTTTAGCAAATACTGCTAAATAATTTTCCGAAGTGTCTGTAGTCATGGACACTCCTATCTTCAGGATATGAGCGTTCCAGCTGCTCTAAGCATTGCCGACACATTGGTTTCCACAGGTTTCTTTTTTTGTAACTTTATTTTTTTTTAAGATTTTACTTATTTACTTGACAGACAGAGATCACAAGTAGGCAGAGAGGCAGGCAGAGAGAGAAGAGGAAGCAGGCTCCCTGCTGAGCAGAGAGCCCGATGCGGGACTCGATCCCAGGACCCTGAGATCATGACCTGAGCCTAAAGCAGAGGCTTTAAACCACTGAGCCACCCAGGTGCCCCCCTTTTGTAACTTTAGCCATTGTTGTATGTGTCTGTGTAGAACTCATATACAGTAAATTCAAAAATCTTAGGTGTCCACCCAAAAGTTTTTACATGTGTAAAAATTTCCATTGTGGTTCATACTGCATTCCCTTAATCACTAATGATGCTCATGCTCTTTTGGCCACTTGGATTTCTCTTTTGTGAAAAGTTTATTCATGCGTTTTGCCCATTAATAAAAAATTGGGGTTGTTTGTCTTTTCCTTATTGATTTACTGGAGTTCTTTCAATATTCTGAATATGTGAGTCCTCTGCTGGCATCTTTACTCCGACTATCTTCTCCCACTCTGTGGTCTGCATTTTCATTGTCTTAGTAGAATCTTTTGATGAACAGAAGAAGTTCCAGTGAAGTCTAATTGGTCAATTACTTTCTTTATGGTGTGTGTGTGTGTGTGATCTGTTTCAGAAATATTTGCTAAAGAAAAACTTTCTCTACCTACAACACTTCTGACATCAATTGTGTGGGGTTTTTTCCCGCATTCCAATCAATTCTCCAACTTTTGGGACACCAACTGGGTGTCCTAGAACTCATTTCTGACACTAACTACACACAGCCTCAGATCTGAGTTAAGGGCTCCGTCCCACAAGACAGTATCCCCTCGGGTGCTTGTCACAGTAATGGGTGCCCAGGGTGCACTCACTGCAGTCTGACGTGGCTACAAAATCTGGAGTTACCACAACACCACCACCTCCCCAACCTCTGGTTTGATCATTTGCTAGAACAGCTGAAAAAATTCTGGGGAATAATGACTTATCATTACTTCGTATAAAGAATATAGATGAACAGGGGCGCCTGGGTGGCTCAGTGGGTTAAAGCTGCTGCCTTCGGCTCAGGTCATGATCTCGGGGTCCTGGGATCGAGCCCCACATCAGGCTCTCTGCTCAGCGGGGAGCCCGCTTCCCTTTCTGCCTCTCTGCCTACTTGTGATCTCTCTCTATGTGTCAAATAAATAAATAAAAATCTTTTAAAAAAAAGTATATAGATGAACAATCAGATGAGGACGTACACCAGACAAGATCTGGAAAGGTCTCAAGCTCAGGAGATCCGGTCCCCACAGAGCCACTCTCCAGAACACGGACTTGTTCACCACCCAAGAAGTTCTCCAAGCCCACAGTCTGCGGATGTTTACGAAGGCTTTATCAAATAGGCATGATTGACTTTTAAATCAATTGCTAGCCTCACTCTTCTCCCCAGGAAGTAGGTGGTGGGGCTGAAAGTTCTAAACCTCCAATCCTGGCTTATTCTTTCTGGTGACCACCCCCCACCCTGAAGCTACTCTGGGGCCCACCGAGAGTTGGCCTTCCTAGAACAAAAGATGCTCCTATCACCCAGGAAATTCCAAGGGATTTAAGAGCTCTGTGTAAGATGATCCTACCACACCCATCTCTCGGGAAATCAGAAGGGATTTAAGAGCTTTCTGTCAGGAACCAGAGGCAGAGATGAATATATATATCTTATCACGTCACAGTCGCCTGTCCTAAAGTCATGAAGATATTCTATACTATCTTCTAGAAGCTTTATTGTTTTCCTTCGTACGCTTGCGTCTATAACCACTGTAATAGCGTCAACCAGGAACGTTGAGAAGTAGACATCACCCAGTGCAATGTTTTCAGTCGCTCATGGTCTTCTAGAACTTTGCCGTTGGCCGTCAAGATGTGGAGTCTACTTCCCCTTCCTTTCAACTTGGGCTGGACCCCATGACTGCTCTAAGCAACAGAATGTGATAGAAGTGACAGCATGACCCCCAGGGACAGGTCATGGAAAGGGATGTGGCCTCCATCTGGCTTGCTCTCTGTCTCAGGACACTTACTCTGGTGCCTTCAGCACCGTGTATGAAGTCCCACTGCGCCAAAGCCACCCTGTTGGAGAGACTCTGTGCAGAGACCATGCTGAGATAGAATGTGCGCTCAAGAAGACCAGCTGCTCCAGCCCTCAGCTGTCTGTGGCTTCCCAATCCCGATGAACATAAGTAGCCTTCTGGATAGATGATCTCCACCCGAGCCACAGGAGACACCTGAACGAGAACAGCCCAGCCAAGCTGCTTCTGAATCCTCGGTTTACAGAAGCCATGAAGGAGAATTAGCACCTGTTGCTTTAAGCCACCGTGGTTAGGGCTCACTTGCTATTCAGTGGGTAATGGAACAGCAGAAGGAAGGAAGCTGCCCTTCTTTCCAAGCTCTCATTCAGCACTAGTCTCACCAAGAGGACGATAACCTGCGGACTGGGGTAGTTTTCTTTCCAACCCCATGCTTCTTTTTAGGTGTGCGTCTTCAACCCTCGAAGGCTTTGGCCTTCCTTTTTTGATGCTCATTTTAATCTACTCAGTGTCTGTGCAAATGCAAGAGCACATTCATAAAAAAGCGAAGGCTCTTGGAGATTAAACA
Source organism: Enhydra lutris kenyoni (assembly GCF_002288905.1). Classification (NCBI taxonomy): domain Eukaryota; kingdom Metazoa; phylum Chordata; class Mammalia; order Carnivora; family Mustelidae; genus Enhydra; species Enhydra lutris. Next base: position 11,830,270 of record NW_019154130.1, read on the forward strand.
GATGGGAACGGTGGGAGAAGTCCCCCTTGGAAACTCGTGAAAAGTGGTGAAGTCTTGGTGTTCATCCAGGGATCAGCCGGGGATTATTTCTCAAGCCTTGGTCAGAAAGAAAAGACACAGAGTAGGGCTGGGGGAACACTTAGCCCATCGACAGGAGAAAATGAGGCTGATTTCACAAAGAGATCTCGCTCTGCAGTCCCTGTCACTCAGCAGCGGGCTCTGGCTGTCTAGCAGCTCAGGTCAGAGAAAAGGCTCCTCCCAACTGGGCCCCGGGTCTAACCAGCCTCTCTGATCCCGCCCGAGGACTCATTCTGCTTTCTAGGAGCTTCAGCAAAGCAGGCAAATCAGAGTGGCTGGTTCACTAACAGGACTGCCCTTTCCTTGTTAAACACTCGCTTAATAGGCTAATAATGGCAGTAACACCTACCCACCTCTATCCACATGTTATTTACCTGTCTACCTGTTTATTCCGCACCCCTGCTCCCCTGACAAGCTACAGGCAATTGCAGACCTGGGTCATCTGGTTCCTGGCATCTCCCCTTCACCTAGCTCAGGGGTTGGTACAGAGTGGGGCTCTGAATTACGTCTTCAATGAATGGATGAACGGAGGGAGTTTGTGAATCATGACCAAAGCGATCTTGATGAATATCCACTCAGCGTGGGCGCTATCCATTGTTTCAGGTGCCTCTTCAGCCCCTGCCAAGAGAGGAGCGGTTCTCAGGTCTTACAGAGGTAGGGAAATTTGCTCACAGATCTCAGGGTCACAAAGGGGCAGAATCCCATTTCAAACCCAGCCCATCTGATCCACACACCTATGCTCTTTGATACGAAGCATGCTCTTTCCACCAAGAGGCCTGCGGGGGAGACCGCCCACCCTTTTTTCTTTCTGGAGATAAGAGCGTTTTCACAAGGACAGTGGACCAGGCCTCACAGCCCCACACAGAGTCTCTGGCTTGGGTCAGGGGGTTCTGTCCCACATCTGTGGCCTGGGAACTCAGGGAAAGGGCAATTAAATTAAAGAGGTCACAGAAAAAAGAGGAGGGTGGGACACTGGTGGCCAAATCCAGAAAGGGCAGATTTCAATTTGCATAATAATTTTGTTAGCAACAATGGGCATCCAGGACATCTATTTAAAGGCTGTAATGTTAATTTAATGGGAAAAAAGCTAATACAATTCCCCCAGAATTTTTCAATTAAATTAATGTGATGGGCTTTAATGGATAGCTTAAGTAGAGAGCGCGAATAAGAAAAATATTGCATAAATTATACATACATTTATATACATGCTGCCTGTATATATAATCTCGCTGCTCTGGAGGTTTTGACCTTATGCTTAAATCTGGTAACCAGTTATAAATCTGGCAACCAGTTATAACTCTATTTCAATTAAAGTGACCCTTTTATCATCCAAAGAAGGGGAGGGCTCCTCCCTGTTCAGTTTCTGCACACCTCCTCCCTCGACAACATACCAGATGATTCGGGTCTTAAAGTAACAGAGGACTTACTGAACAGGAGGCCAAAATGACATACACGCGCACAAAAAGTCAATGATAAGAGAAGTCTAGCGATGCAAAAATCTCATCCCTTGATCCCTGCCCCCTACAGACATCTAACAGAGCAGTAAGTTACATGGACTGAGTTTCAAACGTCACTTTTTTTTTTTTTTTTCTGAAGCAAGTATCTATCTATTCGCTTATCTCATTCAGCAAGCGTTTCCTGAACACCCACTAAATGCTGGGCACTATCTCAGGTGCTTCCAGGAACGCTGTAGCGAGCAATCAGACACAATCCCTGGCTCGTGAAAAATCCAGGCATACATTCAGGTGAGTTCTTCATGCTTCCGTTTTACCACTTGTAAAATAAAGATAATGATCATGGTAGTCCCACGTCAGTGTCCAAGATGGCCTCTGAGAGTCTCACCATCTGGCATTCACACCTTTGTGGAGGACTCTCTCTCACGGAACGGTGTCACCTGGAGAATGCTGCAGAAATGGAGAAGTATGACCTGTGAGGTCAAGGTCATAAAAGATATCGCAATCCCTCTGTGCACGCTCGCTCCCTCTCTGGGTTCATTAGCTCTAAGGAGAGTCCGCCACTGTGTTGTGAGGATCCTCGAGCAGCCCTGTGGGGAGGTCCATGTGGTGATGGACAGACGCCTCCCGCCAGTGGCCAACATCATCTTGCCAATAGCCATGTGAGTGAGTCACCTCAGAGCCGATCTTCCAGCCCTGGCCAAGCCTTCAGATAAGACTGCAGCCCAGCCAACATCTCAACTGCACCCTCCTGAGAGATCCGGTCAGAACCACCTAGTTCTGCCATGCTCAGATTCCTGACCCACAGGAACCGTGTGAGGGAATAAATGCTTATGGTCGCATCAGGTTTCTAAGTGTCAGAGTAATTTACAAGGCACCAATAGATAGCAGACCCGATTTTCTCCCTTTCCAGCTGGCCTTGGGTGGAATTGTGACCGAGGCAAAGTGGGCCCAGACATGCTTCCTGGCCAACTTTGTGCAGCATGTGCCCCTTTCCTCAGTCCTCACTCTCTGCTCCTTTGCTTAAGCTTTTAGCTGATGCACAGGCTCAAAGATTATTATGGCCACTCTCAGAGGTATTGTCATTTTAATTAAAGTCTTCCGAAAATCAAAAAGGATTTCAGACCCAAAGAAATGAAAGTCTCCAGGTGAAATCTTGGGAAACAGAGGAGCTGTTAGGTGATGGGAACATTCAGGGATCCTTAAATCACATCTCCTGGGGGCCTGTGCTTTTTACTCAATTCCAGCAGCCAAAACAGAAAGGGCACATGAGTGCTAACACTGACTCATTTCCAGTTTTTAGCATCGATCTTTGTTTCCATAGGCTATTTTTCCTCCCTCGTAGGCTATTCCAGTTCACGAATTGCTGATAGAGAAAATAAAACGCTAAATGAGGTCTTCCATTGATTAAACTCCAGAATGGATCAGCAGCGAACAGCAGTGAAGTCCTGGCCACGCCAATGCACGGAGGCAGCTGTGAATTTGCAGGGAGCCCCAGGTTTGAATCTTGGCCCAGCCACGTACTGGCTGCATGAGCGTGAGTGAGTCCACCGACCTCGCCATCTGAGCCTCATTTTCTCTCCCGTGAAGTGGGGATATTAATAGCTGTCTCATAAGAGTAGGAGGGAGCCTGGCGTGTAGTGGGAGCTGAATGCACGCTCGTGGCTGTTAGTGTACGGCACCCCACGGAGAGCGTGGCAGAGGCAGTGGGAATGAGCCTTTCTGCTCAGCATCCACCCAACTATTTAAGTGAGCCTCGTAAGAGCTGAAGCCTAAGGGAGATGATGAGTCTGCAGGGCATGGCATGAGCGCTCTGTCCAGCACACTGGGCCCCCAGAGGGCTCCCCAGCTATCAGTAAGCACTGTCTGCCAGCCCAGGAGGGCCCTCGGGACTATTTCCCAGGAGCTGATTCCCTCTGACACTGACTGCTGAGTTGGCCCCTTTCCCAGGAGGCATGAGGACACAACAGCAAAGGGAATAAGGAAGCCAGAGCTCCTTAGGGGTGGAACGCAATGCTCTCCCTGGTGGGATCAACTCCCATCTGAATTGGAGGCAAGCTAAGAGCTTGAGTCTCCAAGAGCAGCCCATTTAGGAAAGTCATTACGTGGCTGCCTCCAGAGCATCGTCTCCAGGTCTCCTGGGTTCTACTGGCTTGTGAAAATCAGGGTCAGAGAGCCGCCTCTATCCACAGAGCCGGAAGGATGTGACTTGAGGGTTACCCCAGCCGTCTTCACCAACATGTGGATAGAGTCTGTCTGCAGGAAGAGAGAGAGGGGCACACAACTGCTGTTCTTAACCGTTTCCTTCTCTTTCTGAACAGACACCTGCCCCCTTATCCTCTGAAGCATGGTCTATCACTGTCTCCAATGATACACAGTAGAATCAGAATGGAAGGCACCAGGCAAGTGAGCATTAACTCCTCTGTATTGCAAAAGCAAGCGAGTAGGCCGTGTGACAGAAATCCGATAGCCAGACAATGAAAGAACCAGTGAGCTATGTTTGCCATTGATAGAAATGGTTCTTTGCATAGGAGACCGGGACTGAGCGGGGATCAGGACAGCATCTGTCAACTCACCCCGCCACTCGTGCCTCCATCCATCAACTCATCTACCATCCATCCATCCACCCATGCGTCCACCCATCCATCAACTCATCAATCTACCATTCCATCTGCTCCTCTATCCACCCATTCATGCACCTACCCACCCACCTTCCCACGCATCTATCCATCCATTCATGTACACGTACAAAACGCATGTGTGCGAGCGTGTGTGCACCCATCCATCCAATGACTCACTCGTTCATTCAGCAAAGTTTTATGGTGCACCCACCACATCCTGGACCTTAGGAGAGATTCCCAATTCAACAGACATTTACTAAGAGCCTCCTCTTTGCCTGCTGGGCTAGATGCTGGCTTGCAAAGGCGAATAAGCCAGGGTCCCAGAGGGAGTATGCCATCTGGTCGTGGGTGAGGGTGTGAAGGAAGGACTACGGAAACCCAGAAGAAGCCCAACAGTCCATGGTTCAAAATGGCCCCCTGCAATGGGGAGGGGCTGCCCAGAGCCCCTCTGTGTCCTTGCCCCATCACCGCTGTATGTAACCGCAGAGTGGGTGGGCAGTCCGCGAAGGGGGAGCAGAGCTAGCTCACCACAGTGGACTCATGCACTGCACTGGACCAGTACCTTTTGGGGGGAACAGTGCTCTCCCATTTTCGGATGTCATGGGCTGGTGGAGCAGACCACACCCACTGTTCCAGGCCTGGCCAAGCCCAGACCAAATTCCTCCTGGCTCGAGGCATGGGTTCTGGGATGTGGCCAGCAAGCCATCCTTGGGACATTGGCTGGAGCCTGGGCAAAAGGGCAGGTTCTCCTTCGAGCGCCGATGAGCCTGGAGTGGCCAGGCCTCATGCTTCCCACCTCGACTCGAGTGTGTTTCAGGATGACGCCAATACATAAGGAAGCAGCACGGAGAGCAGGGGGAGAGATGGAGTAGGGCATCATTTGACCTCCTGGTCCAGCTGTGTCTCCCCTGATACACGAGCCGGCAGATCCCTCTTTTGACTTCAGTCGGTCTGCCGTGGTTTCAGTCACATACAGCCTGGAGTCCCCAAGAACACACGTGGGAACATTCAGAAATAAGACCCTATGGGCCTGTAGGAAAAGGACTGCTCTGCCGGGCAGCTGAGCCTGCGTGCTGGGAGGTAACGGGCGGGAGCAGTGGGTAGATGGATGAGCTGATGGGCGCCCTGTGGACCACCAGCCAGTCAGCCGTGGCCTCACGTACAGCAGCTCCTATCAAGGACAGACATGACTTAGGGACTCTAAGAGTCAGCTCAGAAAGAGCTGACCTAGAGTTTGTTTTCCACCTTGCCTCTAATCTGCTATGTGATCTTGGGCTAATGACTGTCCCTCTCTGAGCCTTCCAGATACTTCCACTGTAAAGTGAAGAAATTATATCAGATCCACATTTTTTTCTTTCTTTTTCTTTTTCTTGAAAGTTTTTATTTATTCACTTGACAGAGAGAGATAGAGCACAAGTAGGAGGAGCAGCAGGCAGAGGGAGAGGGAGAAGCAGGCTCCCCACTGAGCAGGGAGCATGATGTGGGGCTCTATCCCAGGACCCTGGGATCATGGAACTGATCTGAAGGCAGATGCTTAACCAACTGAGCTACCCAGGCACCCTGAGATCCACATTTCTTTCTTTTTTTTTTCTTTTTTAAAGAATTTATTCATTTATTTGACAGAGAAAGAGAGATCACAAGCAGGCAGAGAGTCAGGCAGAGAGAGAGGGGGAAGCAGGCTCCCTGCTGAGCAGAGAGCCCGATGCGGGGCTCGATCCCAGGACCCTGAGACCATGACCTGAGCCGAAGGCAGAGGCTTAACCCACTGAGCCACCCAGGTGCCCCAAGATGCACATTTCTTGAAGCATAATCAGTAAAACAGTCATTTTTGTTTTTTTTTTTAAACTGAAATTGAAAAAACTATTCACATATGTGTGTGAGCTTAGGAGTTGTTGTGAGTTGTATGGTGTCCTCTCCGAAAAAGATATGCTGAAGTCTTCCCCAAACCTCAGAATGTTTCCTCATTTGGAAATAGAACAATCTCGGTGAGCTCAGTTAGGATGAGGTCATGCTGGAGCAGAGCACGGCTGGTGTCCTTGTGAGAAGAACGCGGCACGCAAAGACAGACAGGAACGCGGTCGCGTGGGGCTGCAGGTGGAGATGGAAGGTATGCGGCTGCAAGCCAAGGAATGCCTAAGATGGCTAGAGACTTCCAGAAGCCGGAAGAGGCAAGGAAGGATTCTTCCCTAGAGCCTTCAGAGGAGCCTACCAACTGAGACGCACTGATTCTGGACCTGTAGCCTCCAGAGCTGGGCGAGAGAACAGATCTCAGTTGCTCGACACAACCTGGTTTGTGGTCCTTCGTTATGGGGGCCCTGGAAAATGAATAAAGGAGTCAAGGACATCTGCTAGCTCTGCTTACCGTATTCCCTGTGATATCTACCTGGCGCACGCTTGCGTTAAAGTCTCTAGGTGGTCTTCCCACAAAGATCCGTCCAGATACCTCCCACCCAGCACCTCCAAAGCCTCTCTGACGCCTCCTAAGACTTGAACGTCTCTAAGAGCTGTCCCAGCTGGGACTCAGGGGATGTGGTTCACCTACTCACTCCGGAGGGAGAAGACCTGGAAGGCAGGGAACGTGGGTGGGTCTGGTCCAACTTTCAGACCACGTATATTATATGTATTTCAAAGAATACCCATACGTTGTCTCAAATTATTCAAACAGTACAAAAACCGTACAGTGAAAATAAATCTGTTCCACACCTCTCCCCTAGGCCTTCACAAGATACAGTGTCTCCACTCTCTTATTTATTCCCCAAGAGAGAATGCTGTGCACGCATAAGCACAGAGACAGATACACTCCTTGCTTTGTACCAATGGCTGTCTGCTATATTTATTGTCTTCCACAATGATTTTTTTTCTTTTTCACCTTAACGTATCTTAAAGATCTCTGTATCAGCAGATGCAGATAGGGGTTCCTCAATCCTGGCACTATTGACATTTCGGGCTGCATAATTCTTTGTTGGGAGGGTTGCTGTGCTGGGCACCAGAGGGTGCAGCAGCGCCCCTGGCCTTTAGCCATGAGATGATGTTAGTGCTGAGCCTCCCCACCCCCCCATCCCCGCCGTCAACTGTGACCCCTGAAAATGTCTCCAGACACTGCCAGATCTCCTCGGGGGCATGGAGTGGCCCTGAGTGAGGACTACGGATAGAGATCTAGTTCATTCTTCTGAAGGGTTGTCTGGTCGGAATTCCATTGCGTAACTCACTGAACCAATCCCTTGTCGGTGGCCACTTAAGTTGTTTCCAGGCTTTGGTCAGTGTAAACAGTGTCGAAATGAAGATTCTTGTACATGTGCCTTTGGCACATAAGTCTGTTTGTAGGATAAATCTGTGGGACACTGTCTTGTTTACCACTCGGTAAACAGTCGCTCAGTAAACATACAAATAGAAGAATGTGAACTGAAAGCTTCCAATTCTTATTCTTCACCACCAAGTGGGGGAAATTCTGGCCCCATTTGGAGGCAATGAGGTCAACACAGAAAGAGAAATAGCACCAGGAGACAGAGTACTTAATTAAGCACCCTGATCCAACTGTGCCTGAAGCCAGTGACTCCTACATTTGTGCATCCCATTAGCCAATGTATTCTCTTTATGGCTTAATCCTGTTCTAGTTGGGGTTTTGTAAGCCACAATGGAAAGAATTCTGAGTATCACCAGAAGCAGTACTCCTCCAAGAAGCCTATCCTGACCCAAACCTCTTCTCTGGGCTCCCAAAGACCCTGTGCTCCATGTGCTCAGACAAGTGCTTCGTCATGAGTCAGTCTCCCCTCCTTGGTCTCCTCATCCTTGTATCCTAGGCGCTTGAACCAGACTGGGTGTTCAAAGGGATCTGATGAATGCACGTGTATAAGCAGCATCCGACTCCCAGCCTCAGCGCCTCTGCTAAGTGGGGACTCAATGAATCCATGCAAGGAGCCTTCTGGCTCCTGGAGGATCCTCTTAACTTGATTCAGGAAGTTCTGCCAAAGGAGCAAAACAATACCCGCTCCAGGGCATCGGGCTGCCAGGCAAGGGAGGGGTTTTTAGGAGGGGCTGCCTTCCAGGAATCTTTCTGCTGATCTGAGCTGCTGGCCGGACGTCACTGGGCAAGTGGCCCAGTGGCCCCTGAGGTGTCTGTGCTTAAAGTTCTCACTCTCTTCCAGAACAGATTTGGCTTCCCTGGGAACCATCTTGCTTCAGAGAATCGTGTCCCACCTGCTGCAAACAAAGTGCCCCATTTACATCACTCACGTTTATCAAATGCTCTGAGTGTCTTGGGTGAGAGTCTCCAAGTGAGTACAAAGCTTTATGGGCCCACACAAGGGACAAGAATCTCACTGAGTGGCTTCCAACCTGTAAAGTGGCCCACATCCACACACCAGCTCACACAAGAGGATCCCAAAAGACGGACGGAGGAAAGCAACAAGAAAACTTGTGCCTATCTAAGTTTGGGGCACTTCCGCTTTCATTCCATACCACTCCATGAGCACCTACTACGTGCCAGGCACTGTTCTAGGCATTGGGCGTTCCACAGTGAACAAATGCTTTCGTTCTAGTAGGGGGAGGCAGGCAAAGACAGAAATGAGTCACTTCCCATGCAAATTAAGTGTTATAAAGAAAAGAGATCATGATCATGACCTAAGTAAGGAGGGACTGGGAAGAGGTGCTATTTGAGGCTGGGAAATCACTCTGTCACCTACCCAATCCCCACCATCATGGGTTGTCACTGTCACCTCCATTCTATGGAAAAGGAGGCTGCTGGCAAGCCAGCACAGTGACCTGCTGTAGTTGCTGAGCCCGTCTCAAGGGTACCTAGATTTGTCTTAATCGGGCATGGTAAGACATTCAGATGGGGAAGTGACGGTCACACAGGAAGAAGTTTATGATCCCCGTGGGGCTCTAGAAACAGGGGCAATGCCCACCGTGCAGGGTCACACAAGGAAGCACTAGGGTCAGTCAGAAGGCGCAGGCAGCAGGGGAGGAACATGGGTAAGAACCTTTATTGTGGTTTTTAACAGGAAGGGGCGAGGGAGGGTAAGCAGGCTTAGGATGGGATCATTTGAATAATTTCAGTGAGATCTTGGGTATAGGGGCTGCCCCTCCTTGTGTGCCCTGGGGTGGTTGGGACAGGTGGTGAGTGGCCTGGGGTATGACAGCCCCACAAAGGCGATGGTTGGAGATCCGAGCTTTGGATTGGCTGGTCTGGATTTGAAAGTCACACTTCCCGGGCAAGGTGTTCACTATCTCTAGGACCTGCTAACTCTGGCCAGGGCAGTCCCTACAGAGTGGCCGGGTCTCAAGACGTCAAGGTATCAGAATACAGAAAATAAAGGCACAGTTAATATGCAGACTCAGCGTGGGGGCTCATGCTGCCCGCCTCGTCCCCCCGCTGTCCACAGTCCCCACAGGAACCAAGACCCTGGCTAGGAGGGACTCCCCACCCGGGAGGAGAACACAACAGTTTGGGTTCAGCTACACACGTGGAAAGAGCTTCTTTGCTCTGCATCACTGAAGACACTGTCATGCCACAGGCTCAACAATCCCATCAAGCCTGTGGACAGGAGGGTAAAATGAGGGACTGAAAGGCACTTCAGTTGTAAAGCTTCATTTGTGAGGCTCATGAGAAGGAAAATGAGCATGGGCTGGAATAACCAAGAATTGTTTTATTTTCTTATAAATTCTGCCCCATTTCCATTCAAAGCTTGTCGAGGACAGGGGACAGGGGTGGCATCCTTGATTAAAACAACAAAAATACTGTTTTCAAAAATGTAGCTGGCTGGTGCCCATGTTGTTTTAATTTGCTGGGACCAGATTGTCCAGCCCTCGTGGAGTTGATCCCAGACAAGCTCGTTTGACTTATTCAGAGAAAAACTGTTTTCAGCCACAAACTGTACCCCTCACCCTGGCCAAATATGTTGCAATCCTCGTTAAAGGTCCCAACAGCTGTTGTCCAGGAATCCTGAGCCCACCTTCTGGATCCATCTCCAGATGGTACTCACATGCCCTCCACAGGCCACTGGCCCCAGGAGGAGACTACAGAGCTGGTCTAGGCTTAGCCTCAGACTAAAACAAGACAAGGTACAAGCATACTGTAGGTTCTCCATAACTGTCTGCTGAATGAATGAGTGAATAATTGGATAAATGCATGGGTGGATGGATGATGGATGGATGGATGGATGGATGTTGGATGGATGGATGGATGGATGGACAGATGGACAGATGGGCGGATGGATGGATGACAGATGGATGGACGGATGGACGGATGGATGGATGGATGGACGGACGGATGGATGGATGGATGGACGGGTGGATGGGTGGGTGGATGGATGGATGGGTGGGTGGATGGATGGATGGATGGACGGATGGATGGATGGACGGATGGAAGGATGGGTGGATGGGTGGATGGGGATGGGGGATGGATGGACGGATGGATGGATGGATGGATGGATGGACAGATGGACAGATGGATGGACGGATGGATGGATGGATGGATGGATGGACGGATGGACAGATGGATGGACGGATGGATGGATGGATGGATGGGTGGATAGGTGGGTGGATGGATGGATGGGTGGGTGGATGGATGGATGGATGGATGATGGATGGACAGATGGACAGATGGATGGATGGACGGATGGATGGATGGATGGATGGGTGAGTGGATGGATGGGTGGGTGGATGGATGGATGGATGGTGGACGGATGGACAGATGGACAGATGGACAGATGGACGGATGGATGGATGGGGGATGGATGGACGGACGGATGGGATGGATGGATGGGGGATGGATGGACGGACGGATGGATGGATGGATGGGGGATGGATGGACGGATGGATGGATGCTCTTTTGTAGCCATTTATTCATCAATGCTTTGGGCTTTGTACTTGGTTCAAGTTCTATGGGCTGATAAAAAGAGTTTTGTCTCTTGCAATGACGTTTCCATCCCCATATTAACTAGAACAGTTCTCTTCTTTTTAAAGGGGACACCTCCTTCCTCAGAAAACTTAAAAATACAACCACCATACGATGTAGCAATCCCACTTCTGGGTGTATATCTAAAGGAAGTGAAATCACTATGTCGAAGCGGTACCTGCACCTCCATGATCACTGAAGCAGTATTCACAATAGGCAAGACCTGGAAACAACTTAAGTGTCCACTGACAGATGAATGGACAAAGAAGATGTGATATATACACACAATGGAATGTTATTCAACCATTAAAAAAGAAGGAAATCCTGCCATTTGCAATAACATGAACCTGGAGACCATTATGCTAACGTGACATAAGCCAGACACAGAACACAAATACTGCAGAGTGTCACTTATGTGGAATTTTAAAAAGTCAGTCTCGCAGAAGCAGAGGGGAGGACGGTGGTTGCCAGCAGCGGGGAGGGCCGGAGAAATGGGGATGTGTTGGTCAAAGAACACAAACTTCCAGCAAGAAGCTGAGTAAGTTCTGGGCATCTAAGGGACAGCATGGTGACCGCAGCTAACAATATTGTATAGTATACTTGATACTAAGAGCGTAGATCTTCAGTCTTCTCACCACACACGCGGAAAATCGTAACTATGGAAAATAAAAATGATAGGTCCGCCTCTGTCTCGTTCATTTTAAAATTCTTTTCTCTCACTTCTGACTCAAAACAAGCCCGGTAGCACAGCTAGTACAGGGAGATCGCAAATATAGCCTCTTCTTTGGAAAAGACCATGATCTCGCTCCTCCTCCCACCCAGCGGAAACTGGAGCACAGCTCAAGGAGACCTGCTGTCACAGGATCCTGCTTACGGGCACAAAAGCCTCGAAATTTCAGAGCCAATCTGGGCCAGGGGAGGCCGGAGCTCGTGAGCAGGGCTGAAATGATTCTTCCAGACTGTGGAGAGGAGAACGGCCTGCCTGCCGGCCAGCCTGCCCAGCAGCAAACAGGAAATCCCAGAATTTATAGATGACCCCGTTACAAGGCAAATGTTTTGGAACAAATTGTTCTTCTTTTAAATCCTTGTTTTCCACTAGTTTTTCTTTCTGGGTTCCCCCCTCCTTTCCACCTTCCCGCTGCCCTTGCTAAACCGGGGCCACAGCGCCACCTGCTGCCCATCGTGGGCAGCGGGACTCCGCAGGGGCCAGTCCTGGGTCCTCTCCCCACGTTCCTGAACTTACAATGGGTGGGAGAGTGGCTTTCTGGCTCCTGTCCCAAGAGTCTGTGCTTAAGATCACGTATCAAGCTGCAAGAGAACCGCTCCTGCGGTTTTCGTGTGGCCTGAAGACTCACGGCAAACTCTCTCCCCATCGCCGTCCTCTGGGACAGCCATGGCTGCCTGGCGGAAAAAGCAAGTCGTGCGACCTCACCACCCGAGGCTGGGTCTCCACTCCCCAAAAACCAGCTGTGAAGCTCTAGCTGTGCCAGCCCCACAAGCCTCAATTTCTTCTGGCCCAACTACAGCTCCTTCGCCAGGTGGTATGGAAAACAAATGAAGCACCCGGCCCCCAGAAGATGCTTCAGCAACATTGTCTTTCTTTCTCTCCTCATTGGAATGTCGCTCATTGGGCAGGAGCAGCGTGGCGAATCTTGGATACAAAGGGCGGACCTCAGAAAAATGGCCCGTTTCTCTCCTTCCGAAAGTGAGAGCCCCATCAAGGTCACACCAGCACCCAGGAAAAAGCACCCAGGAGAAAACCTCAGCAAAGTCCCTGCTGATGAGCTAAGCGACCTTGAGAGGGCTGCTTCTCCCTCCTCTGTCTCTGTTACTCACCTGTCCTTGGAGACAGTAATAGTAACCATGCCCCAATGGGTTGCCCTGAGCACTAAAATGAGGGCACATACAGCATTTAGTAGAGGCATTGCAGCTAGTAAAGTCCCCCACGGTCTAGCCATAATACAATCATTATTAAGAGAGGAACACTCTGCCTAATAAGCATTTAATAAATACTTGAGGAATGAATGAATGAGACCACCAGAGAACATAGGTCAGGACACTTCGATTAGTTACTGTCTAGTCCCCGATGTGCCGTGAGACATTAAACACCACTGCGCCTGCCCTCTCCTTGTCCAGAAACCTTTTCTTTTTGTGTCTGGGGCCCTCTGCCTCAGACCTCAGTTTTTCCACCTGTCAGATGGGCATGATACCTGTCTTACCTATTGATCAGAAAGGAGGGGATCTGCCAAGTAATGTACGTCCAACAGGAAGGAAGGAGTCTTTATTTTCATTTGGGGTGGTTTCCTGTATCCAGTGGCTTTGCCGTTTTCCTCCAAAGGCTCCTGGGGCTCTCTGGGGCAAGTGGGGTCCCTCCTGACACAAAGTGGTGGCCTTACGCCAAGCCCCAACTCACTAGGGGAGTCAGGTGAGCTTTACGATAAAAAGGCTGGGCTAACGAGCTCTTCTGCTACTGACACAAGTTGAATGCCCTCCAAGAAATGGGTCTCTCACTAGGAAAGCTCCTTCTCTAGCCCATGGAGAGAGAATAACACTCAGTAGGTCTCCAGGAAGGCAACGAGTTAATGGGACACCTGGCAGGACAGTGGAGGATCAGGTGACATCAGGAAGCCAGGTTCCAGCAAGCAAAGCTTGAGCACCGTAAGGAGACCTTTATTCGGTGGGCCCTGGAGAGCCACAAAGCTCTCATAAGCAAGGGAGGAACATGTCCAGAAAGAGAATTCGGGCAGCCACATGAGGTATAAATGCCATGTGGGGGGCTACACAGTTCCCCCCACGCCATGTGGCCTAGAGTTAAGTGACCAATCATCCTGGTGTGCCCAGGACACAGGGAGTCCCTGGAACATACGATCTTCATTTTAATGCTAAGAAAGTCCCCAGATGAGGTGGTCACCCTAATTCAGAGCGCACAGCACCTCCTGGAGCCGTGCAGGACAGTGGTTTCGAGTCCTGCTCTCTAAGTTGCATTTTCCCGAAGCTCCTCACCCACTCTCAAAAATAACCTCTCTCCTGCCCCATGACCTCTCAGTTCTATTCCACTGAGCAAGGATGAGTTTGGCAAGTTTACACTCAACACGGATCGCGCGCTTACCCCTTCTCGGCCTTATCTGTGCATTGAGACAAAGCCCTCCTGGAGACAGTATTTTAATCCAATGCAGTGGCTGGTAGTAAACATTTTTAGCCCGAGAGAAATGGGGGCTATTTTAGGGGGTAAGCGGGGAGTTGCCACGTCACCCACATCACATGCTGTCAGCAACAATCTGTTTTGCCTTACACAGAGCCGGTTCTGTCTTCCTGGCTCTCAGCTCACCAGCCGCCCTGCCAAGCAAGCCTGCAGGAGCCTGGGCTGCTCAAATATTCTGTAAATAATGCTGACTACAGAAGTTTATAGAGAGACTCACAGAATCATGGCAATTGAATCACAGGATGTCAGAGCAGAAACAGATGCTCGACATCACAGTGTCCAGGGTCAGAAAATACACTGGACTCCCGCTGCCACTTCCCCCTGCCATGCCCACGGCAGACATCACTAATCAATCACGACACTGTCTAGCTGGGCTTGTTTGTAGCCTGACACTCCTTCAAGGCATGCCAGGAAGCAACTACCAATTATCTTGGATCTACTAATAATAGTAAGGTTTATTGAATACACTTAACTGTACTCCTTTCTCTGCACCCTTTTCCATTATTACCATTTTAATCACCGACTGTTTGCCTGGCCCTTTATATTCATGAGGGTTTCTCAACCTTGGTACCACTAACACTTGGGCCAGACAGTTCTTGACGGTGGAGAGCTGTCCTGGGTAGGGGAGGGTGTCGAGCAGCATCCCTGACCTTGACGCTAGCAGCAAGGAGCAAACCACCCCCTCCCCCGCCCCACCCCCTGCCACCCACCCCGTGTGACAACTGGGGGCAGGAGCATTTGTTTACATATTCTCTCTCATCTTCATCACACTCCACAAAAGCACTCTCTGAATTTTTTTCTCATGAGGGAGGAGACTGTGGCTAAGAGAGAACCCAGGACAAGTTGGTGACAGAAGCAGGATGCGGGGGGGGGGGGGGGGGCAAAATCTGCCCCCCCCCCCCGCTCTTCCTCCGCCAGCCAGGAAATTCCGTTGGGTTCATTGTCTTGGGCTACAAAGTCCCCAGGGGGCAGGAATGGAACCTGTGAGGCTGAGAAAAACCAGATGCCTAAGGGATGGCCCCGCCGTCCTGGCAAGGGTGCTCGAGGTAGAGAGGCCCTGGTGTGGCATGATGAACGTTCCAGGCTCTTTCCCGTCCCAAAAATGGCTCTGGGTGTGGAGCCGGCCCAGGGAAGAGGCTGTGCATGAAGCCTGTTAGAGCAGTGGGAGCAAGACTGCTAATAAGACCCCCCTCCTCGCGGACATTGACAGGCCTTTCCCCACTCCATGGGAAGCGCGTGAAGTCTGGCCTTGCCCCCAGAGATTTGGGATTGAGAACCTGACAGGTTGGACATACAGCCCGTGGGCAATGTTTCCCTTCTCCGGGGCTTGTGTCTGTGCCAAGAATTCCTAACAAAGGGGGAA
Source organism: Enhydra lutris kenyoni (assembly GCF_002288905.1). Taxonomy (NCBI): domain Eukaryota; kingdom Metazoa; phylum Chordata; class Mammalia; order Carnivora; family Mustelidae; genus Enhydra; species Enhydra lutris. Next base: position 11,845,883 of record NW_019154130.1, read on the forward strand.
AAATTAATTAATTTTAAAAACCCATAAAAAATGCTCCTGAAACCGAGTGGTAAGAAACTGTCCATTTTTCTCCTTGGTAGCGATCAAAATGTCTCGAGTTTCTACACACATATTTTACAGACGTTCCATAAATCTTCTCATTGTGCTGCCTCCCCATAAGTAGGGTCCCCTGGGAAGTCATTGAGTTTCCTCACTACATGTATTCAAGAGAAAATTGGATGTAACACTTAGAGAAGGCTGTGGCCAGGGAGGGGGGAGGCAGGCAGGAGGGAGGGCGTCCGAGGAGAAGCCAGGCTTAAAGTTCAGTGCCAAGGACAGGGAGGTCCCTTGTCTTGGAAATTCCTGAAATTTCCAAACCGTCTTTTGCTTCTAGTGCACAAATAATCTCTTTGTGCTATGTATTCCCTTTATTTCTTTCTGACCAAAAAAGTAATACTTTTTTTTTTTTTTGGCATAAAAATCTGAAAGGGTAGAGAAAAATAAGAGAAAGAAACAGGACAAAACACCACACACACACACACACACACACACATATAACACCTCAAAGCCCCAGGTTTCTTGTTTTGTTTTGCTTTGAGGATTTTCCTGGGCAGTTTGATGGCACCATTTCAGCAATGGGGGTCCAAATTCTGGGTGCATGACAGTCACCCAGGGAGCTTGTTAAAACTGCGGGAGCTCCAAGCCGGCACCCCTGACGGTGGGAGTCTGTAGGTCGGGGATGGGGTGGGGAGGGCCCTCCCCTGGATCTGCATTTTTAATAAAGCCCCTGGATGACTCTGATGTGGGCGGTCACTGGACCACACTTTGAGAAATAATGAGTTTCAGGTTTTTCAAGACCCTCGGCACATGAAGAGACGTGAAAATCCAGATTTAAAACAAAGATTGGGGGGTAATGATTTGTTTTCTGGAAGGGCTCCGCTTAAGTAGGCATTTCCCTTAGTGCTGCTAACATATGATTCCGTTCACACTCGGTGATTCAGGGAGGCAGCCAGGACTTCATCTGTAGTACTCTGGGCCAATACGGCATACCGCCACCTTTTTACAGAGCAGCGTTGACACCCATCTGCTCAAATAAATTAACGTTTCCATCTCAAATAACTCATTTGGCTGGATCATCAAGGTTACACGCCAACTCAAAGAGAGAGGGGAGGAGGCGATGCAGGGGATGGGGAGGGGTAGGCGAGGCGTTCTGCAATGTGTAAGTTGCAAGCCACACCGCTGCATTTTTGTCGCCAAGAGGGAGGGGTGGGGAGACGAACACAGCTCCAGTGCAATTCCCGGGCATGCTGTTCCCGTCTCCTTTCACGATTCCTGCTGACCCTCTGGGGCAGGTCACAGGCAGAGCTGGACGAGCTGATGGGTGCAGCCCTGAGGGGCGATATTCCCTGTGCGAAGGCATCGTGGGGAATTTGTGTGATTGTGCGTGTATGCGTGTGCACGTGCATGTCTGGGGTGGGGGACAGCAGTGAGAAGTAGACAACAAGATCAAAAAGTTCAGGAATAGGTACAGAGCCTAGAGCGGGAAGGGCAGACAGTTTCTTTTTTCAAAATGCTTTTCATCTTGAGATAATTTTCGCTTATGGGAAAGGGGCAAGAACAGTACAGAGATCTCCTGCGCAGCCTTCCCCCAGCTTTCTCGAACTCCAGCAGCTTACGTAACGGTTGTACGGTGATCAAAACCAGGAAGCCAACGTTGGTACGTGACTAGGAACTAAAACACAGGTCCCCTTCCGATTTCCCTAGTTTTTCCCCTGATGTCCTTTTGCTGGAGATCAAGTACTTTCCCCACCACACAGAGCTGGGGAGGGATCCCGGCTCTGCCTTGGCATCGGTCCATCCACACCGCCGTCTCTCGGAACCCTAGCTTCTCCTCTGCAAAATGGGTGGTCAGCGAACCTACCCAGTAGGGCCTTTGGGATAATAATGTGCAAGACCGTGCGCCCAGAGCCGGGTCCAGAAGCAGGTGCTGATGGAGGTTTTTACTTTCCGGCCCTCCTTCCGAGATACTGCTCTGTTCTCAAGGACGGACCGGTATTTGCATACGTCCCTGTTGGGCCGGCTTCACTCACTCTCCTCGGCTGGATCCAGCGGCGAGGAGATGAATTAGGAAACTCTTACAACAACCTGTGTAAGCGGAATCTGCACAGTGGCGGCGGAAAGGGAGGGAGAAGAGAGGTTTGACAGACATTTCAGACACAGAATAAAAAGGAGCTGATGGATGCGGGCCGTGGAGATGGGAGGAGCCAACAGCTAGCAGATGAGACTTTTGAATGACTGGTAATCCCTGTGACCGAGAGCAGCCAGAGGGAACCAGCTAGCCCCGCGCTTCTGGTTATTAGGGAGAGAAGCCCTAATAACCCTCACAGGGCGTGTGTTGAGTGCCTGCTCCAAGCCGGCCAGGCACCGGGCTGACCACCTTCCCCAGCACCATGCCCTGGATTCACCTAAAAATCCCAGAAAAGTGACGGAGAAATTAAGTCCCTTGGCCGTGTCCTTTTTGTGGAAGTGCTAAGGTCCAAGGTTCCTGCAGGCAGGACCGGCTACGTGACCTGCAGGGCTCCCTGTGAAATGAAAAGTGAGAGCTCCCTTGGTGAAAATTTATTAAGAATTTCACGACGGAGACAGCCAAACATGAAACCGAGCAGGGGGCCCTACTGAGGGTCCCGGGCCTGTGAAGCTGGCCCTGCTGAGGCCATTCCTACGAAGGCACAAAGGCAGACCCTGAGAAGATGTGAGAAGACCACTAAGCAGAGAGTTGGGGACACCTGCGCTGAGGGCCACAGTCCCCGCAAGCAGCGGAAGAAACTCACAAGGGCGGGGATGGGGGGTGGCCAGCAGGTAGGACACTAGGAGGAGGACACAGTCCGAGCCACGGAACGGGCGGAAGTCACGGGAAGGGAGGGTCAGGAGCGTGGGGTCAGGAACGTGAGGATGAAGGGGTCCCCATATCCGCAGATGAGGACACTGCTGTTGGCCTTGGAGACCAGTGTCACGGGAGCAGAGGAGGCAGAAGCCAGGCAGGGCCAGGCCGTGGACGTCGTGGAAGCGAAGTGGAAGCCCGGGGCCTCTCATCTCGAAACCTTCTCCCACTGCCAAGATCAGAAGGCCTGAGTGTGTCAGTATGGAAGTGATTTTTTAAAAAACCGAGCCGCTTCAAGACTGCTTCTCATCTGGGTCCGCTGGGCACTAAGAAAGACCTTTCCTCCCCCACTTCACCTCACAGACGGTTGGCCGAGTGGCTCCGTAAACTGTGGCCGGGGACTGGGGCTAAAAACGCCTTTGAGGCTTCTCACATGGCAACCACAAAAACCTCTGCCTGGAGACTCGAATGTTGCCGGGGTTTCGGCGTGGTCCGGGGGGTGGGGCGGTTCTGATCCGGAACGGGCCACGGTCCTTTGTTGGGACGACTGCAACTGGGATGGACAGATCATCACGGGCTGTTTATAGACACTGGCTCCTTCGGGATAAAGATACTAAAAGGAAAAGAGGCAGCTCACAGCTCGTACAGGCCCAGCTTCCCAAAAATAAACTTGCCTTTGATTTCTCAGACTTCTGATTTTTGGTGCTATCCTCTGGAGGGGGTTTACTCGCCCTTTCCTTTCAAAAGCCATGGAATTCCAGAGTCCCCAGACTACTGGGAGGCCCCCAACGGGCCTTACACTCAAGTCCGTGGATACTGGCAGTGAGCACCCAGACTTTCCACAAATGGTTAATTCCCGAGTATAATAATCTGTGTTTTCAGGGATTTTTATGTTTCTGAAGTCTTAGAAATGCATGGTCCATTCCACAGCAAAGGTTTAATTTAACAAAGAAAATAGACTTCTTTTTTTTTTTAAAAGAGCCATTTTAGGTTCACTGCAAAACTGAGTGGAAAGTACAGAGTTCCCATATGCCTCCTGCCCCCTCCCCACACAGAGCCTCCTCCACGGTCAACATCACCCACTGGAGTGCAGCATTCGTTACAATCGACGAACCCGCGTGTTTGACGAACCTGGCGTGTGACTGTCACCCACAGTCCGTAGCTTACATTCGGCTGAAGTCTTTTTTTTTTAATTTTTTAATTTTTTTATAAACATATAATGTATTATTTGCCCCAGGGGTACAGGTCTGTAAATCGCCAGGTTTACACACTTCACAGCACTCACCATAGCACATATCCTTCCCAATGTCCATAACCCCACCACCCTCTCCCAACCCCCCTCCCCGCAGCAACCCTCAGTTTGTTTTGTGAGATTAAGAGTCTCTTATGGGGGGCGCCTGGGTGGCTCAGTGGGTTAAAGCCTCTGCCTTCGGCTCAGGTCATGATCTCAGAGGATCGAGCCCCGAATCGGGCTCTCTGCTCAGCGGGGAGCCTGCTTCCCTTCCTCTCTCTCTGCCTGCCTCTCTGCCTACTTGTGATCTCCGTCTGTCAAATAAATAAATAAAAATCTTTAAAAAAAAAAAAAAAGAGTCTCTTATGGTTTGTCTCCCTCCATTCAGGTGAATTCTTGATGTTGCACATTCTATGGACTGGGACAAATGTACAATGACGTGTACCTACCACGAACCACCAATATCATACAGAACAGTTCCACTGACCTAAAAATCCTCTATGTTTCACCTGTTCATCCCCGCCCCCACCCAGCTGCTGGTCACCACTCATCTTTTTACTGCCTCTGCAGTTTTTCCTTTTCCAGGAAGTCCTACAATTGGGGTTAAACAGTATGTAGCCTCTTCAGAGAACAGTTTAATTTGTAGTAAACTTTCTATCTTAAAAAAATAGAGAGAGGCGCCTGGGTGGCGTAGTCAGCTGAGTGTCCCACTCTTGGTGTCGGCTCAGGTCGTGTCAGGGTCCTGGGATCAAGCCCAGCATTGGGCTCCACACTCAGCGGGACATCTGCTTGAGATTCTCTCTCCCCTCACCCCTTCCCCCGCTCTTGCATTAAAATAAATAAATAAGCAAATAAACCAAAGCACGCTTACTTTGGAGAAATCCAGCTGCTCAGAACCATACGCCGCTTCCAGGGTGAACTAGTCCGAGTAGCTACGCTCCTCTGGGGATAACAAGCAAGACCCAACATCTGAGCCATGACAAGTTCGCCTCTCACTTACACAAAGTCTCATATAAGACAACGGCGACCCCTGAAAAAAAAGCGAGCTCCTGAAACGGGCTGGAAGGATGAATCTATTCCCAAAGAGCAGCTGGCCAAAGAGGCTACAGAGTCACTGTAGCAAGGGGAGGCAGAAGAGAAGACTCCCACCTGCTTTTAATAACCTCTGCCCAGGGGCACCTGGGTGGCTCAGTGGGTTAAGCCTCTGCCTTCAGCTCAGGTCATGATCCCCAGGGTCCTGGGATCGAGCCCCGCATCGGGCTCTCTGCTCAGCAGGGAGCCTGTTTCCCTTCCTCTCTCTCTCTGCCTGCCTCTCTGCCTACTTGTGATCTCTGTCTGTCAAATAAATAAGAGTCTTTAAAAAAAACAAAAAACAAAAAACAAAAAAACCTCTGCCCAGAAGGGACACAGGCATGATCATCCAGTGGCCAGACCAGTCCTCAGCCCCAGAGTAACCCACATGGAGATGAGGAAACAGAAGCGAGCATGACTGTTTTTGCTACACAACACAAGCTACCTCCATGCCCGATCCCACTCTGCAAAGGCACTGCACTCCTGCTAACTGCTCGGCTGGTACTGTTCCAGACGGTCCTCTAATATATGCATATTTATGTACTTTGCTCCTCACCTACTCTACTACATGCTAATACGTAATACGTAAAACTTCTTCCTTTGCAGAAATGGGGCTATGCTTTGTCTGCACGCTTGCAGGGGGCCTTGGCGTTTAACAGTATGTCTTTGACATCCATTCCGGTAGGGATGAGCTAAGATGCAATTTAATAATAACATGGTGACATTAAACAGTGCTCTCTGGTGCCCTCTGCTCTGGTTGTGGGCTCCTGGGCCACAGAACAGCATCTCATCACCGGCACCATTCACCGGGACTTTGCTGGTTAGCAGGCATGGTGCCAAGTGACTTACCCCCTCCCAGCAATGCCGTGAGGTCAATTCCATTATTAGCTCTCTCCAGTATTCAGATGATATACCCGCCATTCAGGGAGGTGAAGAAACGTATGATTCAAGGTCACACAGCTGGTAAGTGTCAGGAGGTGATCTGCGGGACTCCTTGGACTTGGTACATCCTAGGTGCCGCAGTGTTTATTGGATAGAAGGCTAAGAAGTGCTCTTTGACTGAGCGGAGCCCCCAAAACCATACAGAAATGGCCGTAGGCAGCTACAGTATTCACCACCAATACCAGTCATCAAACTCTTACACGTAACTTGCCCTGCGCTCATCTTCTGATGGTACTGCAAGTCCCTAAAAACTCAAACCACGTGTTTCCTACTAAGCCCTTCCGACTCCAAGCAATACGCGAGCCATGGCAGAGTTCCAGGTGTGTAGTGGGTACCCTCCGTGTAGTGCACTAACTCGGGCTTCCCTTTCTGCATCTGGTCTAGACACGCCCGCAGCCTCCCCGACCCCCAGCGCCCTGCTCCCGTTGTCCCCGCACAGACCGTTCTCCACCCAGTGGCCAGAGGGGGCCATGGGAAGGGTCAGTGAGAGACCTCCCGGTCCCACCGGGAAGCCCTGGCTCCACGGCACTTATGTGGAAATCTTCCTTCTCCCTGGCGGTGTGCCCCATATACATATGCCTCTCCCACCTCAGCACCTGTCCCCTCTGCCCACAGACGTCCTTCACTCCCCGTCTCTGCTCAGATGTCCCTCTCCAGAGGGCTGCCCTAACCCCACCTTGAAGAGCACGCCTCTGCCTTCTCTGGGCCAGGGGTCCTCAGCCTTGGCACTAGTGACATTTGGGGCGGAACGACTCTTTGTGGTGCGGGGCTGTCCTGAACCGTGTAGGATGCGAGCAGCATCCCCGGGCTCTCCCACCAGATCAGAGTGGCACACGCCTTCACCCACCCAACTAGGACAACGAAAAACATCTCCAGACATCGCCAACATTCCCTGGGAGCAAAACCACCCCCACTGAGAACGCCTGCTCTAAGGTTTAGCATGTGCACAGCGAGCTCCTGAAACGGGCTAGAAGGATGAATCTATTCCCAAAGGCCACCAGAGCCTCTAAAGATGCCTTTCTCTGTGCCCTTCTGGAAACAGCCCAGACCACAAACCATGGCAGCTCTAGAAGGCACTGGTGTTCTGCTAAACAGAATTACACCTTCAGACTTTCTGGGATGTACTGGGGGAAAAGCTCAGGACTTCTCTTTGCTTCCTTGCCACGGAAGGGGAAACGGTCATTTTTCATTGCGGCATCTGAGAATGCCTACCTGGAGTTCTTACTCTGAAACCAGGGACAGGCTGCTGAGAGGAGCAGCTGGCCAAGAGGCGGGAAGCTGCTGGCTAGCCTAAAACTCTTTCCCGGTCTGCTCCTGAGTAAGTGCGGCTGACGTGAGGTTATCTCCGTATATACAACCATCCCAAGACTGGGGTTAAGGACACAAGTTCAGAAGGAGCTTACGAATGGGAAATACAGGCTACAAATGGTGATAGTTGAGCCCGAAGCCACAAAATGCATTCATCTGGGACACCTTCCCCCTGGGATTTCTGGCTTCGACTGCAGAATCCAAACCGGTGCTCCAGAACTTGTTGTTCTTCCACGGCTATGACCCCAAGGCAGGACATGCCATACACCATCCAGGAAACTCCTACGTGTGCTCTCAGTTAGGGGCTGGCTGGTCGAAGAGGCACCATTAGCCCCCGACAGGAAAGTGTGGTAACTATTTTATTCTTGGGGAGGATTTTCAGATTCATTCATTCAAACATTCTCCAAAGACCATCAGGGTCCTTTCCATGTTTCTGGTGGTGTAGGGTCTAATGGCTAAGGGTCCCAATGGCTCTGAAAACAGACAACTCACTTAAATGCCTGCTCTGCCACTCAAGCTGTGTGACCCCGGGAAAGCTGCTTGACTTCTCTGAGCCTAAGTTTACATATTTATAAAACAGGAATAAAAATACCCACCCCAAAGCAGCAATGATTAAATGAGATAATGCATGTAAAGTGCTTAGCAGAGGAGCTTCAAAGCAGGAAGAAGATACTGCTACATTATTATCATCATTACTCTGTATTCAGAAAAACTTAGATAGCTCTGTAATCCTTGGACACAGTGCAAAGGGATGATAGTCAACAACAAGCCCGGTTGGTAGGGAGAACAGTATCATTTCTGACTGAGAGACACATGGAGAAGTGTACATTTTAGGCAGACAGGAGTATTTGTGACTACTCAGCTGCATGCACTCACTTTACAAGTAAGGAAGTAAAGATCAAGTAAACGGATGTGGGGTGAAGTGACTTGTCCAAGGTCTCAGAAAAAGTTAAGGGCAGGCCTGGGCCAGAGTTCAGGCTTCCTGCCACCCAGAGGCTGCTTTTCCATGGCCTTATCTATCACTGATGAGTGGACGGAAGGGAAGTGCCTCCTCCCTCACTGTGAACGGAGTCCGTGGTCCCAGACAGATGTTCCCAAAATGTGGCTGGTGGAAAATTCAAGTTGATGTATAGTATTTTTAAGGAATGTTTCCATAGAGATGCACACATAACTGGGAACAATCATCTCTTGTAGAGACAGAAAAGAACCATTCATCTGAGCAGGACGCGTAGGGGGAGAGGGAGTGACATGCCTGTTCTCCTGGAGTGCTGGGCAGAGAGGCCAGGCTGGGATGTCGGAGATCCGGGATCGAAAGCCAGCATTTCCAGAAATGCGGGGCTGGCGTCTTTGATGGCCCTGTGCATCGGTGACGCTAAACCTGCCCATCTTCACTGCACAGATGTGTACTGGGCCCTTCTGGGGGCCAGGCTCTGGCTGAGGTTCTGACCACACGGTATCAGGTCTAAGTTTCTTCTTGCCCCCATAACAAAGGACCACAAACCTAGTGACTTCAAACAACACAAATATATTATGTTACTGTTCTGGAGGCCAGAGGTCTACAATCACCAGGTCAGCAGGGCTGGTTCCTTCTGGAGACTTCAAGGGGAGGCACGTATCGATCTCTTTGACTTTTTCCACTTCTAGAGGCTGCCCTCATGCCTTGGCCTACAGCCCCTTCCCAGAATCACTCGGACCTCTTGTTTCTCTCATCATACCTCCTGCCACTGACAACGGCACAGGGACAGGCGCATGTGAGCTGAGGTCCTCCACCTCTTTGAGACTGCTTCCTCATCAGAAAGACAGGGTGATGGGAGTGTATCCCGTGAGGCCTGTGTCAATGCTGGGCAGTGTGCCTGGCACATGTAAGGACCATCACAGCAATGCTTCTCGTTCTCACCGTCTCTGTCATCTGACACACTTCCATGACCGAGCTCCGGGGACACAGATGGACAGGTGTGACGTCCACGTGGGGTGTCAGGAAAGGCTTTCCTGAGGATGTGACTCCTGAGCTGGCCCTGATCGGATGACTCTGAAGGAATGTGACCAAGAGACAAGGGGAGAAGAGGTGATCTGGACAGAGAAGCCCGCACAGGAGAGGGTGTCAGAAATGGGCATGGGGCATTTGTGGAAGTGGTTGGGGTCAGTACCAGGAGGCAGATGGATGGCGAAGGGCTCAGTTAGCTCTTTGGAATCAGACAGGCCTCGGTTCAAGTCCCACAGGCTCCACTTAAGAGATCTGTGACTTGGGACACCCTGTTTGGTCCCCTGGGTCCTCCTTCATAAAAGTGGATGGTTAACAGCACCTGCCTCCCAGGGTTCTAGCAATGAAAGGCCAGCACGATACGGGAGAGGCTGCAGAGGTCCCCAAGAAAGCGCTTTGCAGACCTGGCTCAGGAGTTTGAATTCCGCAGCATTACTTTCTCTCTCTGCCTACCCTGCATGTGCTCAGTCTCTTTCCCTCAGCCAACAGGAAGTCTGAGCCCTGACCTTCCTACTCTGATGTTTCTGTCACCGTTCTTCTAAACTTAAAAAAATAATAGATTTTTCACAGGTGGAAAAGATGTTACGAGACCTTTGCTTATCTATAAAATGTGGGCAACGATAGACCGACCTTATACGGTTGCTCTGAGATTCAGAGAGAACGTGCAGACGGTGTTTGCTATTATATTGTGGGATGTTAATAGCTTAGGCTCCAGAGTCAGATGGGTTGGGCCCAAATTCTGACTGTGTCAGTCACTAGCTCTCTAGTAACTGTGGGCAAATGACTTCCCTCTCTCAGTTATGACTCCTCATCTGCAAAAAAAAAAAAAAAAAGGATAATGCCAACCACTGAGGCCCCTTCGGGAGGTACTAAGAGAATGTCTAAGATATACTCATTAATTATTATGATACTCTTTCCATTTACATTGAGGAGATTAAGGCTCAGAGAGGGGAAGTGCCTTGCCCAAGGTCACACAGCAAGCTGGTGGCAATCCATCACATAGGCAGCTTCCTGTAGGATCAAAGGTAATTTCCTGGCATGAGTTCTAGGAACTGGAACCCGAGACTGCGCAAAGTGCTCCCCCGTTTTGTAGGCTGTTTTCCTGTATGAAGGGCAGCCCCCACTGGCAGCCCCCAAATCCGCCTTGGTGGCCGCTGCCTCCCAGGACTGCGCATCTCTGCCTGCTGAGGAATCAGATGGCACCAGCAGACGGTCTCGCCATGCTACTGGAGCCTGCATCACTGCCATCATTTATTTTGGACAGGACACAAGACGGGATATCAAAGGAATCAGCTGCTGGTCAGAGGAAACAGCGAAGGAGCCAGAACTCCTCCGGGGGCTTCTAGGAGCAGAGTAAACACCCCGTGCGAATCAGAAGTTGGCTCCTCCGTTTTCATCCAACTGTACGAACTGAAATTACATGAATTCAAAGATACAAGAGGCAAACTGTTTTCTTGGTATAAAGCTTTTCATTAAGATAAAGTTAGTTACATAGACATGTGTTTTGTTGGAGGTAAGGTTGACTGGAGAGTCTCTCCAGAAACAGCTAAGGCCAGTAGGTGAGACAGGACTCCTGGCTCCCCACATTCAACGAAGCCAAAGGATGACTTTAAACCCATCTACTCAGGTTCTATTTTTCCATCACACTCTGCTGAATAATTGAGCTCTTCAGACCTCTCTGGACCAGATGCTCGTGTGAATAAAGCCTTCCTTTGCTCATGGCACAACATAAACATCCCCTAAAGTCCAGCCAACGAACCCACAAGATTCCAACTATTATTCAAGCTTACAGGCACTGCCGCGATGAACAGATGATGGCCACCAACCTGTTTTAACAACAAGAGTGCATGAGGAGGAGTTTCCGAGGAGGGGGCGGCGGGAAGGGCTGCAGACATCAGAGTCGGTGGGCTTCCGCTCTGGGTGTCAGTGACCAGGTCAGGGATGGGTTGATACTGACATTTTTCCTTGGCAGGTCAGGCACAGCAGAAAGAACAAAGACTTCGTGGTCAGGAGACCAGGGGTCAGATCCCAGCTGCACGTCCAAGTCTGCCCTCAGTTTCCCTGGTAGGCATTTCCAGGAGCCTACCCTCCAAGTTTTTTGTTTCTTGTTTTTAAGATTTGATTTATTTATATGAGAGAGAGAGGGAGGGAGTAAGAGAAGGAGAGGGGCTGGAGGGAGGCAGAGGGAGAGGGAGAAGCAGACTCCGTGCTGAGCAGGGCGCCCGAGGCCGGGCTCAGGACCAGGACCAGAGCCAAAGGCAGATGCCCGACCGACTGAGCCACCCAGGTGCCCCTGGACTTTAATATTTAGAGGAGACTTAGGTTCACAGCAATGTTGAGCAGAAGGTATGAGGAGTTCCCAGGTAATACTCCCTTCTTTCCTACACACACAGCCTCCCTCACCAACACCCCTCACCAGATGGTATCTTTGTTACAATCATGAGCCTTCACTGACACATCGTTATCACCCAGAGGCCATCGTTACCATTTGGGCTCATTCTTGGTTGGCGTACATCCTACGGGTCTGGACAAATCCACAATGACAAGCGCCATCATAATGGTATCGTGTGGAATAGGTTCGCTGCCTTTACTCTTGGAATCCTCTGTGCTCTCCTGTTCATCCCACCCCCACCCACCCCCTGGCCACCCCTGATCTGCTGTTTACTCTCTGCACAGTTTTGTTTTTTCCAGAATGTCCCATAGCTGGAATCCTACAGCACAGAGCCTTTTCAAACTGGTCTCTTTCACTTAGTCATAGGCATTTGGGCTTTTTCCATGTCTGTTTCATGGCTTGATAGCTCATTCCCTTTGAGCGCTGAGTCCTATTCCATCGTGTGGATGGGCCGTGGTTTCTTTTTTAAGATTTTATTTATTTATTTGACAGAGATCACAAGCAGGCAGAGAGACAAGCAGAGAGAGAGGGTAGGGGGGAAGCAGGCTTCCCGCTGAGCAGAGAGCCCGATGCGGGGCTCAATCCCAGGACCCTGGGATCGTGACCTGAGCCGAAGGCAGAGGCTTAACCCACTGAGCCACCCAGGCACCCCCGGACCGTGGTTTCTTTACCCATCCCCCTTCTGAAGGGCATCTCGGTTGCTTCCAAGCTTTGACAGTAATGAATAAAGCTGCTATAAACATCCATGAGCAGGCTCTTGTGTGGACACGAGTTTTTAGCTCTCCAAGTTTCAAACTGAACCAGCTGTGTCTCCGTCCTACAGCATCATTCTGACAGTCCACAGTCTATAGGGAAGGCTGGAGGAACCTACTCCGGTCGTGGAGGTCACATTAGCGGCCGGAATCCCGGAGTGGAAAATACCAGGGAACGGCTGAAGTGGAGGTCAGAGGGAAAGCATTGCCTTCATGCCTAAGGGAAATAGCAACCTTTTGTTCCACGGGTTTTTCATAGCAAAATCCAAAGGTTATCAAGGAACTCAATTACTACTGTCAGGTGAATAACAATAGACTTGCCCTCCACTTCAGCCTGTCTGGGATTCAAAAGTGCTTTTTTGAATGCTAATCCATTCCTCTTCCCAGTAACACTGGAAGCGTTCCATTAGGCAAAATCTGTATTATTTTTACCAAGAGAAAATATGTAGTGCCATACCCTTGATGGAAAAAAGTAATCAAGCTATGATCTGAATAGAATCACGAAGAGAAAATGCTCGAGGTGGTCTGAGCTCACATTGGCAGTCTAACTCCCACACTGTCCAAGTGGTGCACTCAGACCTCTCCCGTGGTGGGAAGCGTTGCGTCTGTAGGGTCACAGCCTGGGAAACACCTTCTGATGGCCAGAGTACCACGGGGCCCTGGGAAGCTCTTAGGTTCACTGATTTTGAGTCTCCTGAAATAATATTATTTTATTATTCTTGGCTATGCAGCTGGCTTACTTACTGGGTGACTTTAGGGAATCGTGTAACTTCTCCCCTTTCCTGGCTCATAAATGGGTTCATTGTGTTTGCCCATCTCATGGAGCGCCCGCCTCCTGACCAGCAATCACCCACTGGTGCCTGCTTCTGCGAATAGCAGATGAGGGCCCAGGCTCGGGGGGACCGGTGGCAATGCAGGTCTGAAGTAAATGCATGAGCTTCTGAGTCAGAAAGACCTGAGCTCAAATCCCAGCTCTGCCACTGGATGGCTGTGTGACCTTGAGTAAGTCAACCAATGTCTCTGAGCCTCCATTTCCTGTTCCACGGATGAGAAAACCTAGTCTCTTGAGGTTGCTATAAGGACTAAATGAAGCATCTGACATTTAACAGGTGCTTAATAAAGGGCAGCTATCATGAGGGCCCGTCATTTCCCATCAGGTCTTTTTTTTTTTTTTTAAGATTTTATTTATTTATTTGACAGAGAGAGATCACAAGCAGGCAGAGAGGCAGGTAGAGAGAGAGGAGGAAGCAGGCTCCCTGCTGAGCAGAGAGCCCTATGAGGGGCTCGATCCCAGGACCCTGAGATCATGACTTGAGCCGAAGGCAGCGGCTTAACCCACTGAGCCACCCAGGCACCCCTCCCATCAGGTCTTACAAACTTAATGCAATGTATCCAAAATATGCAGTTACTTATACCACTTAAAGGAGAGAATTTTAGTGCGCACACAGAAAATTTTCAGTGTGTGGAATCAGGAATAAATACAGGAGGCACATCAGACTTGCGATTTTATGACTGTGGCTGGTTCGAATGGGATGAAGTTCTTAGAGGGAGTCAACTTAAAAATTATAGTAAATAAATAATTGTATAGTGGTGCACAGATAGGGTGCAAAAGAATTTAAGGTGGTGTCCGAAAGACTTAACCCACAGACGGCTGACGGCACAGGGATGAAGGTTTGCGCTCTTTAGTCATGTGACTGCAGCCCAGGCTCTTAAGTCTCTCTGGGCCTCGGTTTCCCCATGTGTAAAATGGGATAAGAATACCTAGGAAGGTAAAAATGAAATAACAAACACAAAAGTTCCTACAGCGCCTGCGTGGCTCAGTGGGTTAAGCCTCTGCCTTTGGCTTGGGTCATGATCTCAGGGTCCTGGGATCGAGCCCCGCATCAGGCTCTCTTTTCAGCAGGGAGCCTGCTTCCCCCGCCTCTCTGCCTGCCTCTCTGTTTACTTGCGATCTCTCTCTCTCTGTCAAATAAATAAATAAAATCTTTAAAAAAAAAAAAAAAGAATCACACGAATTCAAACTACACTCAGTGTGATTTTTCATATCCTCAAATTTGCCAAGATCATTTTAACAAGGTTGTATTGGTAAGGCACGGGAACGGGCATGCCCTTATACTGCTGGTGGCGAGGTAAACTGGTACAACCCTGTGGAGGGCAATTGTGTGGTGAGGCAGGCTCAGCAGTGGGGTCCACATCCTACCTCATCCCTGGCACGTCAGAATGTCACCTTATGTGGCAAAAAGGATGGCAGATGCATTTAAGCTAAGAATCCTGACATGAGAGGCGCCTGGGTGGCTCAGTGGGTTGGGCCTCTGCCTTCAGCTTGGGTCATGATCTCAGGGTCCTGGGATCGAGCTCCACACTGGGCTCTCTGCTCAGCAGGGAGCCTGCTTCCCCCCTCTCTCTCTGCCTGCCTCTCCGCCTACTTGTGATCTCTCTCTCCCCCTGTGTGTCAAATAAATAAATAAAATCTTAAAAAAAAAAAAAAAGAATCCTGACGTGAGGAAGATCTTCTAGGTTACCCAGGTGGCTCTGAGGTCATCACAGGGGTCCTTACAAGAGGTAGGCGGGAGATCAGACCCAAGGAGACGACGTGCTGACAGAGCAGACACCAGAGCGACAGCCTTTGAAAGTGGAGCAAGGGGCTGCAGGCCAAGGACTATAAGTGGCCACTGGAAGGTGACAAAAAGGCAAGGAAACAGGTTCCTCCAGAGCTTGCAGAAGGAACCTGACCTGCCAACGCCTTGATTTTAGCACAGTGAAATGGAACTTGGATTTCTGCCCTCCAGAACGGTGAGAGGACACGGTTGCGTTGCCTTAAGCTGCTTAGCTAGTGGCTAAGCAGCCAGAGGAAACGATTACACCCTCTGGCCAGCAACGGCTTTCCCAGGACTTCAGGATGCAGAAACACTATCCATTGGTATCTGCATGTGGCCTGGCCTGCCGATGGAGAGGCTCAGGCGGCCTTTCACACTGTCTGCAGGGCCCGAGTCAAACCAAGGCACACCTGTCTTTCCTGCTACACGGAGACTGGCCGGGAGCCGCCTCTCCCATGCACCTGCCCCCGGCCCACCCCACATCCAGCATTTAAATTACAGGCAGATCACCCCCGCTGCTGCAGACTCCCCACTGATCCCCCACCCCGGGGGGGTCAAGCACTAGGGAACTCCCTAATTACGGGATCCTGGAGGGCCCACAGGGTGAGCCCAAACGGAGCTCTTCTCTGTCAACAAACGCAATACACACAGTTCTTTGTCTTCACCGCAGAGCCGGTCTTTTTCCTGACATGTGAGAAATACTCCTGAGTGATGTATTAAAATCCCTCAAAGAGGGAGTGAGAGGAAGGTAAAATAAATGTATTTCCATGACTTCAAGTACAAATCCCTGTGCAATCCTCAGAGCCGGGCTAGAGCTATTTTAAAACTAATGTTGTGCATGAGACGAAACTACTCAATTGAAAAATCTTCTGCTACAGGGTAGAGATGGGCGAGAAATCAGTGCTGCGGCTCTCGGAGTGCTTGATTGTGGTTATAAACATTACCGGCTGCATCAGCAAAGCTGCTCAGAGGCGACCGTAAACCTTTCGCCGGGAGTGGGGGGGGGACTCAGGAGGCAGGGCTGACAAGGCAAGTTCAAAACCTGAGCCCGTTTTACTCCGAGTCCTCCCGGGCTACTAAAAATACCTGGGGATCTGCCCGCACCGAGGGCAAGCAAGGGAAACATTTCTCCCCTCTGCATCTCTGTCCCCTGAGAGAAAAGGGGCCAGATAAGGAGGTGGGGATGATGGGCCAGGAGGCGAATTCTGCAAATGCGAGAGAGACAGCAGCGCCGTGCGACATGGACTCGGAAGTGTCTCTCCTGTGTCAAAGGAGCTTCCATGAGAGGTGAGGACACAGGATGGGCCTTAGAGCCAGAGACGTCTGAGTTCGGATCCTTGCTCTGCCACTGGCACTCATCTGTATGGTTCTATGCCTAGAGCGTGCGTGGCTTTAGAAACCTCAGTTTTCCCATCTGTGAAGTGGGGCTAATGCCAACGTGTGGAGACAAACCAAAAACCTGACTCTAAACTACAGAGAACAAACAGATGGTTACCAGGGGAGGTGGGTCGGGAGGTGGGTGACATAGGTGATGGGGATTAAAAGACACTTATCTTACTAAATAATAATAATAATAATAATAATAAAAACAATAATACCAACGTGTGGTCTGCAAGCATTAGAGATAATGCCTGGCAAGCCCCTGGCACAGAGCCGCCCCCTGAACATCCAGCAACTGCCATGATCGTACAGCAGCGGAGCCGAGAAAGATCCCGAAAGGCAAGGGGAAGTCAAGCCAGGAGGAAAAGCACACACAAGCCCAGGGCTGGCTACGTGGGACAGCGAGCACCAGAAAAACTCTGAGGAAAGAAAGGCTCCCGCTAAGACCTCACCCAATTTCTAGCCCATAGCAGTCTCTCATGCTTCCAAAGCCAGAGGAATGCTGGATTCCTTCAAGCTGGCCCAGATTTGCCTAGGCTCTGTCCTTGTCCTGCAGCACCACTGCAATATTCATCTGTCCGGCGTTTGTGTGACCGGACGGCGCCCTTCCCTCCGTGACACCCAGGTAACTGGGAAATGGCAGGCAGGTAATAAACGATCGGAGGGCTTGGGTGGAGAGCGAAAGGTGCCCCGGGGAGAGAAGGTGGGGGGGGGGGGGGGGGGGGGGGGGCGAGAGGGGCCCGGGGGGGGGCGGGGGGGGGGGGGGGGTGCCAGCGGATGTGACATGAGGATCAGTCAGAGTTCCGTCTGAGAGGCTGGGCCACCATCCATCCGCTGCTGCACGGAAATCTGACCTTACGCGATTGTGGGAGCTGGTTAGCAGCCGCCATCTCTGATGCTGGAGCCTGAAATCCTCAGGGCGGGCGTTCAGAAAGCTAAGAAGGATGTTAATCTGGTATCGACTGCTGTACTGCGACTCAGTTCTGACACCGACCACCTGGAGTTAGTGTCTGACCCCACAGGTTTAAGGGCACAGTCCCCAATAAGATTGCCCCACCCACTTCATACGTCAGCCACAAGTGGGGTCCTCGGGCCACCTGTGTGTCTGACCAAATGGTACATAACTGCTGGGGTTCCCATGACACATTTAGGTTCAGAACTTACTCAAATGACCCAGCTCAGGAAAGTGTTATATATATGATCAGAGTTTACTGCAAAGGACACAGATCAGGAACAAAGGGAAAGACCTGTACAGTCCCGACCACGGAGCTTGATGCTCTCTCCTCGTGGAATCAGGGCATCGTCAATGCGCTCTGCCCTCAGTGTGAATCCCAGCACATCAACGTGTTCTCCAGCTAGGAACGTCCACTGGACTTCGGTGCGCAGAGTTCTTACTCATTTGCAGAGAAAGAGAGAGAGAGAGAGAGAGAGATCACAAGTAGGCAGAGGCAGGCAGAGAGAGAGGTGGAAGCGAGCTCTCCCCTGAGCAGAGAGCCCAATGTTGGGCTCTATCCCAGGACCCTGAGATCATGACCTGAGCTGAAGGCAGAGGCTTAACCCACCGAGCCACCCAAGCACCCCCAGTGCGTGGAGTTCTAACTGGGATTTCATCGCATAAGCATGATCAACTGAATCATCAGCCATGTAATTCAGCTCAGCCTCAGCCCCATACCCTCCCCAGAGGTCAGGCTGGCTCAGATATCCAACACCCTGTAGTTGGTCTTTCTAGTTGACCAGCCCCCCGCCCATCCTGGTCAGATGGTCCAACCCTGAGTTATCTCATCGCTGATCATAAACTCAGGTGTGATCCAAGCAGCAGCACGTGAAATAACAGACATCTCTGTTACATGGGAAAGTCCAAGCATTTCAATCTCAGCCCTAGGAACCAAAGGTAAATACAGAGGTAGAGTGGGGGAGGTCAGGAACAGGCTGGAACAGCACGAGGATGGTCTGAGACCCAGGACCGTGCTTTGTCGCCTCTGGCATTAGCAGTATGGGTATCCTGAGGGAGCAGGGCCCTTCATCACAGAGCTGAAGACATACACCGGGCCCAGGAGGTGATGTCACTGGAGGGGGACCAGGAGGGGATAGGGCAGTTGCAAGGCCTGGTCTTTGCCTCAAGCCAACAAGGCGAGGCAGCAGACGAGTGTGAGCCGCAAAACGGCTAACTGTACCACTTCCACACTTCAGGCCTCCCAGGGGCCTCTCTGGTGGCCACTTTCATCAGAAACAAACAGGGGAGGGAACTCTCAGCCAAGGTGATAGGTGATGAAATCACGGTGTACATGTGGGAATGGTGAGAAACCAACACCAGAGCAAGGCCAACCCCAATGGCAGTGGTGGAGGGCACTGACCTCCATGGTGTGAATTAAGGAGTTGGTAAGAAAGACGTTTCTGGTTTTGTTTTTTTTTTTTAAGATTTTATTTATTTATTTGAGAGAGAGAGAGAGAGCGCGCGCGAACAGAGAGAGGGAGAAGCAGACTCTCCGCTGAGCAGGGAGCCCAATGACGGGTTCCAACCCAGGACCCCAGGATCATAACCTGAGCCGAAGACAGAGGCTCAATGGACTGAGCCAACCAGGCGCCCCAAGAAAGACGTTTCTAGAACAAATGTGGGGCCCCACTACTCTGGAAAAACACTGCCTGGTCCTTTGGTCTTTTTAAAGAATGTGGACACCCTGGGAGAAGTCATCCAGATATAAACCACAGAGAATGGGGGTTTCTGGCCCTTTCTCTGCAGCTAACTTGATTTTCCGTCCTTGCCTGACTCCAACTTCCAAGGCAGCAAAGCAGACTTTGATGGCTCATGGTCCATAGAGCCGAGTTATTTTTTGGACTATGTTTCTATATGAGCCAAAGGCAGACCCAGAAGTCCTTGGGTTGATGGTTCTGCATCCCCTTCACTAAATGTACCCACCATGCCCATGAAGAGCTCGGTGTATGGCCAGCCGGGTGCAGCGCGGGAGTCCTGCAGGCGCCCAGAAGGATGGGGCCTCTCCTGCAACCTCCCTCAGCCTCTGCCTCTCAGCCATTTCACAGCCTGTTTAGCACTTCTGTCAGAGAGGAGTGGAAACTCAAAATAGCCTGTTTAGAGGGAAGGACAGAGGGGTGATCGGAGACAGGGAAATGAAATGGCTCCCTTTCATCATGCCCTGCGTACCTGGGAATAATTAATATCTCTATGGAAAGTCGACACAGGAATTTCTGGATAACTGATAAGCCAGGCAACGTGTCGGTAGATCCTACATAGCCTCCGTTTCCCAGGAATTGTTTAATTTCAAAATTCCATCCTGCTGCTTGATGAAATATCTTCTTTTCTTAGGAAAAAACAGGGTCACAACACCTATAGACCAGAAGGCAATGACTCAGGGGCCATCCTGATTCTCTTCTCCTGCTCCCCCCACATCCAAGATGTTGGCAAGTCCTGGCCACAGGGTCTACCTCCAGATCACACCTCAAGCCTACCCGGGGCTCCCTCAGTGTTTCCACAGCACTGCTGGTCCTAACTCCATCCGCTCTTGCCCCGGGATCAGAACGGCTTCCCTACTGGTTCCACATGTGGTTCCCCCTGCTATCCCGGTTCTGGAACACGACATTCTTGGCTGCCTTCTTGCAATAAAGAATTTCCAACATCCGAGCCTACCTCCTCAATGTTTTTAGAGGTCTGGATGCAAATTCCCAGGCTCTCTGTGGGCCCAGGGCCCCATGTGTCAGCCATTCCCCACATGTGGAGTCTAGGTCTGCTGCTTCCGCTGGGGCAGGTGGCAGCAGAGCCTTCCGACTGCCCGTGGCCGCAAGAGCAGTGGCAGTGGCCCACGGACTGCCAAGCTGGGTTGGGACACGGGCGCTGGGGCAGGAGCAGTGCTGGGCAGCTGTGCTTCCGGCCTCTGTTCAGCAGCCCTTGGGGTTGGGGCACCAGGCACCTTTGCAGGCACCGTTTTGGAAGTGAAATTCCAGCTCTGCTTCTCTCTAATAACTTTGCAAGTGACTTTCTATCCCTGAATAAATAAAGCCCTCGTCCGCCTAAACTAGCCAGAGCAGATTCCGTTGTTTACCCCAAGAACTGACGAATACAGCCTCTTCAATCTGTTCTCCCGTCTGCGGCCCAAAGGGTCCCTTAAAAACTGAAGTCACACGGCACCACTTGCCTCCTCTACGAGGCCCTGTGCAGTGCGGACCCTGCTCAACTCTCCACACTCGGCTCTAACACACGTTCTTCCCCACCTCTGGAGGGTGTCCCGGCTGCTCCTCCCGCCCGGCACCTTTCCCTTCAGCCCTACACAGGCCCGACCCCTAGATCGCAGCTTCGGTGTCACCTCGGTGGGAAGGCTTGCCTGGAGCACGCTGCAGCCCAAAGCATGGCCCCTCGTCATGTTCCATGTCACTACACCGTTCGTCTCCCCTAGAGGACGTAGCCCAGCCTGTGCTCATCTCACCTGCTTACTTGGGTTTTCTTCATTGACCATCTCCTTCGCTAGATTCTAGTCTCTCTGAGGGCATAGATCACGATTCCCTGTTTCCCCAGATCTAGCACAATGCCTGACCCACTGTAATGACTCAACAGAGCGTAGCTGAATGAATGGATTATAATGAGAGTCAGTATTTACTGGGCAAGTATGTGCTGGAACTGTTTTAAGTGCTATCTCGCCCTATTCTCCCCGTTTTCCAGATGAGAAAATTTGGCACATAAAAGTGAAGTAATCTGCCCAAGGGCACACAACTAATCAATGAGAGAGTGGAGCTGTAGCCGGAGAGTCTAGCTTGAGGATCCATAGTTTCAAGTAGAGTTGCCTCAAAGGAAGGGGAGGGAGGGTGAAAAGAAGTGAAGGGGGGGAGGGAGGGAGGGAGGAGAGAAGGGAGGAAGGAATGGTGGGGAGGGAGGGAAGAAGGAAGGAAGCAAAGGGAGGGAGGCAGGCAGGCAGTGAGTGAAAAGTACTATGTAAGTCCAGCATTTTCCAGAAGCACGGTGATCTCCAGAGATCCCTCTGAGTCCTAGGACTCTATTATTTAGTCAGGCAGAAGCTGGCTGGGGCTGCTGCACATGAGAATTTGCACTCACGGAGCACTTGGGTATTTTACCAATCCCCCTGGCAGGTACTGGTAAATATTAGTACATCCATGTCTTCACCAGGGAATTGGGGTTTCAAACTCTGAGTCACAGATCTTTTACTGTGTGCTGAATCACAGCATCTCCTGTGGAACTCGGAGCTCCCCAGGGGGAAGGAAGCTGGAGCTCACCAATTTAAACCCCGCAGAAGGGACTGGGCTGGTCGATAGGTCTAGACTTTGGCTACGGACAGCCCTTGGAGGCGCCTCGCGTCACACCCTGAACGAGGTCAAACATGGGCATTCAGCTAAGGAGTGTCTTAGTGCCACCCCCCACCCAGCCCCCTCACCCCCGCCCAAATACTTTTTGGACTGAATGCTGAACGAGCCCAACTGCATTTTTCATTAGCAATGGTAGCAAATACCAAAACCTCATCAGATTACATTCTGAATAGTAGACTCGCCAAGTCTGGGTCTCTTCCGAGATTCTAGAACCATCATGTGGCGATACGGTGGAGACCCGTTATGCTCTCTCCAGGCCACTGACAAGGGAACGAATGAAATAGGACACAGGCCAGAAGACTTGAGGCTTCACGGTTTTGAAGATTGAGACAGCGTTATGGATGGTGGTTTCCATTAGAGCTGCGACTCAAAGCCATCTCTGCTTTGCTCTTTGTATTTATGGTCTCTCTGGATATTTATATCCCCTTTATATTTTTCTGTATTTTCTGAGTTTGTTGGTATTCTTTGTTGGGGAGCACGTTCTGGTTGCTTTTATAGTCAGAAAAAAATAATAATAAACCTGTTTTTGGGGTGTCCGGGTGGCTCAGTGGGTTAAAGCCTCTGACTTCGGCTCAGGTCATGATATCAGGGTCCTGGGATCGAGCCCCACATCGGGCTCTCTGCTCAGCGGAGAGCCTGCTTCTCCCTCTCCCTCTGCCTACTGCTCTGCCTACTTGTGCTTTCTCTCACTGTCAAATAAATAAATAAAATCATTTTAAAAAATAGTAATAATAAACCTGTTTTTGAACAAGTAACCAAAGGAAAGGGTTTAATAACTAAACTGGGCATCCATCGATGAGGCAATCTTACCATTCAGTGAGCTCTACAGAGCCTTGAAGCTGAAAGGTGGGATGGGGGCACTCAGAGCATTGCTGAACAGAGTTGTATGGCTCGGGCAGACGCCTGCAAAACAAAGGACCCAGGGAAAGCTAAGAATGAACCTAGGGGGGTTCAGGGCCCAGGTGAGGCTTGAGGCCCTTCTCTCTGTAGCTCTGAAAATCCCATGTCCCAGGAAACCCTTGGTCCAGGGCACGAGGGGACAGCTGGTTACTCCACCGGGGACGTAAAGAGACAGAAAACCTAAGAGACAGCCGTAGCCACCCTAGGACTTTGACCTGTCACCTTCGTGGACCTTCAGAACACTTTAGTAAAATGGCTATCCAAGGGGCCTGGTCTTTCCCAGTGCCCTAGAGGCCCCCTTCACTTCCTGAGAGAGGACTTGATTCTCCATTTGTTTTCACAGTGGGCTCTTTAAAGTCTCAGCTGTTCCAGGGAGAGCAAATAGGTCTTAAAATTATCAATTAAAGGGAGGTTCATTGGCACCAGGCTAGTCATCTATTTTGTCTGCAACTGAGGCAGCCCACCCCGCCCCTTCCCCAAACCCGAAGACCCGTGCCAGGGCCGGCGGACCCCAGCAGCAGAGACTGAGTGTGACCTGAGGATGAATGAAAATAAGTCTCGGTGTTTACACAGCACCCTTCCCCTGCTGGAAGGTGAATTTAGCAGTCTCTTTTGATTTTACAGTTCATCAGTGTGTAAGCCAGACTTCTAGGTGGGCTTACCAAATTAAAAAAAAAAAAATAAAGTGGCTTGCAAATGTTTTTATTGGCATAAAGATTTTTCATTAGTCCCCCTGCACTTAGGGAAATTACCATGACAGAGTACATGCGAATAGCCAGGCCCTAAAGGAACAGCACATTCCTCACCTGGCAGGTATTTTCCCCTGTAATTAACATCCCGCACACCTTCTCCCATCCTGATTTCACTGAAATTCAGTCTGATTTCTTCTTAAACTCTTCTTGAAAGGTGATCCTGTGCCTTCCTCCCTCCTGTCGGGAGGCCCACGATCCCTTCAGGAGGGGAAAAGGCTGTGGTTTGTGTTAATGATCCTTTGCTGCATTCATCGTCTGACCTCATCATGAGTGAATATTTATGGGAGCTAGTTGGGAGCATTTGTGAATTGAGCTCAGACCAGACAGGTGATCACTTTCAAGCAAGACAATGACGTCAGCCGGTGTTACGATGTCCGCACAGAATAGATCAAATTACAAACAGGACCCAAGGGGACAGGGACCAGCTCTCCCATGCATTCTGTCACCAACCCAGAATGCCTTAAAATGCAGAAAACAGGATTTGAAAAAGCCATGTGTCGTCTGGGTGTTATGGGAATATCAACCGATGATCTGAAACACAGTGGCTTTCTCGGGAGTACGTGTTGTGCAAAAGATGCTGGTGCTGGGCAAGAACGCACCTAGGAACTGCCCTGGAGGCGTGGCCATGCTTCCTACCTGCCCTCTTACCTCCCACCCCTCAGCCAGGCTGGGAAGGGTAGGACCTATGTCCCAGTCCAACTTCTCGAAGCACTCCAGGAAGTCTCTCCGAGCCCGTGTGTCTGGCACAGGAGTCTGGTGCTTGCCGCACTGGGCAGAGGGTGAAAGGGACTACGTGGTGTGGGAAGGGGAGCAGGCTTACTGGAGAGAGGAAATGTCAAGGTCATTGCCTGACTTCGAGGCCGAAGTTCTGCCTTCAGCTGCCTGTGGCATGCGGCTACTGTGGTCTTTTTTTTCTTTTTTTTTAAGATTTTATTTATTTATATGACAGGCAGAGATCACAAGTAGGCAGAGAGGCAGGCAGAGACAGAGAGAGGAGGTAGCAGGCTCCCGGCTGAGCAGAGAGCCCGATGTGGGGCTCGATCCCAAGACCCTGCAATCATGACCTGAGCTGAAGGCAGAGGCTTTAACCCACTGAGCCACCCAGGCGACCCTACTGTGGTCTTTTTCTCTCTGCCCTCACTCCTCCCTTCGCCTTTCCTCCCTCTCTTCTTCCTTGAGCCCCTTAAACCAGGTTTCTCAATCACAGTACTATTGACGTTTAAGACAGGTAATTCCTTGTCATAGGAGGGCTGCCCTGTGCGGGCAGGACTTTCAGCAGTGTCCCTCACCTCTACCCACTAGATGCAAGGAGCACACCCCCCCGACTGAGCTGTGTCAAACAAACCCATTCCCAGACATTGCCACATGCCCCCTGACGGGCAAAAGCTCCACCAGCTGGGAACCCCTGTCTTAGAAGGACCAGCAACATGGAAAGCTGCTAATTCAGCATACTGGGGACACTCACACCTGACTCTGCTACTCATCCTCTGGTTCTCCTCAGACCACAAAGCTACACATTTGGATCCTAACGTCATCCTCCAAAAGTCTCTCCAGGATGTATCCACTCCTCCAGTTTCATCTTCTCCTCAGATGACACCCATTTAGAACTTTCTCCAGAAACAAGGTGCCCACATAATTTCTTGTACAAACCAAGAGTGAAAGGGTGCGGCATTAATAATTACCCTGGGATGGCATGTGTAAACCAAGACCGTCCTGGTCAAATAGGGACATATGGTCACCATAACATTAGCCTCTTCTTATAAAGGGAAGGAACCACTTGTTTCGTGTCTACAGTCTGACAAAGACTTTCCAGCAGCACATCCAACCTTCAAGTCTCCAGCTTGGCGCACCTGATTGGGCTCATCAGATCATTCTTTGAGGAAGAGCTCACCAGGGGAGCTAAAGGAAATAGATGAGCACTAGAATTTTAATTAAAAATCCAGACTAACTCTTGTTCACAGCAGCATTACTTACAATCACCAAAAGGTAGAGGCAACCCAAGTGTCCATCGACATGTGGATGGATAATAAGAGGAATTCTGACACTTGCTACAACATGGATGAACCTTGAAGACATGTTGAGTGAAACAAACCGAACACAAAAGGGCAAAGACTACAGGATTCCACTCGCGGGCAGTATGCAGAGTGGCCAAAAATCATAGAGACGGAATGTAGAATGGAGGTTAGTGACCAGGTGCAGGTGGGAGGCGCGGGGTGGGGGGGAGTTCGTAGGGGTTTCAGTTTTGCAAGATGGAAAGCATTCTGGTGGTGGACAGTGGTGATGCTCTCATGACAACATGAACGTACTTAATGCCTCTGAACTGTGTGCTTAAATAGGTTAAAATGGTAAATTTCATGTATGCAGGTATACTGTAAGTAAGAATAATATAAGCGATTCCAAAACAGTGAAACAGGAACTAGAACTGTGTTCAACAGGGAAATGCCAGGGACATGGCAGAAGTCCTGGGGTTGGGTTTTTGGATTCGTGTCCAGCCTGGAGGGAGGAGGACATATGCCCACAGCTGCACCTGTCCCAGGCTCGAGAGACCCCAGTTACCCACAAAAGCCTTGGATAGCATTCTCTATTTCTCAAATCCTACCACTCTCCCCCCGACACTCCCCCATTTTTAAAAAATCGCTCATCGTCCTAACCCAAGCAGCTAACAGAAATAGCAACGTTCTCCTTGCGTGTTTCTGTGTAGGGTCCCTGTGGTCTCTTGTTTGCAACAACTTTCTTAAGACCCTATTTTTAGGGGTGCCTGGGTGGCTCAGTCGTTAAGAGTCTGCCTTCGGCTCAGGTCATGATCCCAGGGTCCTGGCATCGAGCCCCGCATCGGGCTCCCTGATCGGCGGGAAGCCTGCCTCTCCCTCTCCCACTTCTCCCTGTTTGTGTTGCCTCTCTTGCTGTGTCTCTCTCTGTCAAATAAATAAACAAAATCTTTAAAAAAAAAAAAAAAGACACTTTTTAAATCCCCGGTTAGCAGAAAGGGAGATTACGTATGGTCAGCAACCTCCCCTCTCCGCCCAGCCCAACCCACTGCCTCCTCCAAACGTGAAAACCTGAGAACACTTCATTCCGATCTGCCACTGTGAGTTATTAGAGGGAGGCCCGCCTGTCACCTTCCCAGTGGGCTTTATGTAAAGTGCTCCCTCTGAGCCTATGCTGTTCGGTGGCCAGACCGGCTTCACCAGGGCTCTGGGTGGAATTTGCTGTAAATGGGGTTAAACTCTACAAACCAGAATATGAATACCGAAGGGCTCGTAAAAGCAACAGAGTGCAAGATTGGAAAGCCCTGCCGCTCCAGCATGCCCCTGCCGAAGCTGGCCCTGGTCAGTGATTAGCAGACAGTCCAGAGCAAACTTGAGGGGCAGAGTGTAATGGGTCATGAAGTGTGTACACAGTGGGATCAATTAAGAGGGTGGAGAGGCAGCGAGCTTTCCAGATTGCCTCAGCCCTCTTTATTTATCCTACAGAAGGAGCTACGAGTGAACTGGACAGCTGATGGTTCTGAACGGGACACCTGTGTACGTGTGCGTGTGTGTGTGTGTTTGCGCACGCGTGCGTGCGAGCGTGTGCACGTGCGTGGAAGGGTCTAGAGTCAACTTAAGATTTCAGGCAGAAGTGAGACTCCCCGCTGCTGTATCTGCCAAGCCAAGAAAGTCTGTCTCAAACAGCTGAAGGTCAGAGCTGGTGAGTCTGGGTAACAAATATTGGCATAGCTTTTATTTTGAGCAAAATCCAGGCTATTTCATCTTCCACCATGTTCCTTGGGAAAATATTTTCCAGGAGCCAAACTATTTCCAGACACAAAACAAAACCTGTTCATCTCCATGGGAGTTAAATGTGGGGAGACGAGAGTTTAGCATGTTTCTGTAAATACTCATTAATTCAACAAAATGATCTTACCACGGGCGAGGCACTGTCTGGATAGCTCTGCGGATAGCAAGATAAGAGCATTTTCTTTTTCTTTTTTTTTTTTTAAAGATTTTATTTATTTATTTGACACAGAGAGATCACGGTAAGGCAGAGAGGCAGGCAGAGAGAGAGGGGGAAGCAGAGAGCCCGATGCGGGGCTCGATCCCAGGACCCTGAGATCATGACCTGAGCCGAAGGCGGAGGCTTAACCCACTGAGCCACCCAGGTGCCCCAAGAGCATTTTCAAGTGACGTATGTTTAAGAAAGAATACCTCTTTTTTAAACATCAACAGTCTTTCCCCATTTAGGACAAGGAGTAGCTAAAGGCCCAGCGTGGCAAGCAGGGACATAACTTGCCCTGGGTGACGGGAATAGGGTTTTTTGTTTGTTTGTTTGTTTGTTTGATGTCACTTCTGCTCACTACGTTTCTCAGAGCGAAAGTAAACAAGACGGCCAAGCGAGTTGCACAAATATTTGTTCTTTGGTTAATATTAATGTATGTTCATGTTTACTCGAATTTTCAAGTATACTCTGAATTGGTACTGACTGGCCATAAATGAAGGAGTAGTAGTTAGACCAGTAAGTGAAGGGGAGAACAGGTGCTCCTTTCTTCAAATCCATTTTGAGAGCCCCTAAAAGGTGTCCTGGTGTTTCTTTTTCCTGTTTTTTATCTTTATCACCGATGTCAAGTTCCAATTATTTTTTTTTAAAGATTTTATTTATTTATTTGACAGACAGAGATCACAAGTAGACAGAGAGGCAGGCAGAGAGAGAGAGGGAAGCAGGCTTCCTGCTGAGCAGAGAGCCCGATGCGGTGCTCGATCCCAGGACCCTGAGATCATGACCTGAGCCGAAGGCAGCGGCTTAACCCACTGAGCCACCCAGGCGCCCCCCCAAGTTCCAATTATTAAGAAGGAAAAAAAAGTTCACAATCACTAAGCACTCCTCTGTAAGTGCTTTGAATTCATGCCCAATTTCGTGACCTGGTTTCATCCTCAGTTACCCTATGAGAGGGAATTCTCATTCCCATCTTACAGACTGAGGAAGCAGGATCGAAATGAAGTCAGTTGCCAAAGGTCAAATGATTTCAGCCCAATTCAGTGTGGCTCTAATGCGCCCCACATCTGTTCAAATAAATGAAATGATATGTTTCTCTTTACGAAGCATAGAAAGATGGAAAATGAAATCAGAAATCAGAGTTCATTTTCCCTGGTGCGTGGTAAAAGTTTGTTTTCCAGATCATTCATCGCTTGAGAGAGAGTAGGGAAGGGACAGGGAAACCGAGAACTCAAGTATCTGAAACCACCATCGGCTGAAGATGAAGTGTGGCCGAAATCACAAAGTTGATCAGAGAGAGCACCTAGCCCAACTGCATATATCTGATCTACACCCAACTTTTTGTAAACTACTCATTTATAGCATAAATTAAAATAGATCAGCAACAAGGGCAGAGAAGCAGGGGGTGTATTGAGAAGAGGAGGGGCTTTGGAGTCAGAGGACGACAATCCTGGATCCAAATGCCCTTTGGTATCAATGAGCTGTGTGACCCTAGGCAAACTGCTTAACCTCTCTGAGTTTCAGTGTCCTCGTTTATGAACTGAAGGATAACTAAAACTTGCTTCTGCAAGGTTACAATGAAGTTTAAATAGGATAAAACACACGGGGCATCCATCCCCGTTGGGGATAATCAATAAGCATTAACTTCCTTCTCCTCTCCAGTCACTAGACATGAAATTGTTACTGAAGTGTCTGAGGATACTTCTAAGGCTAAATTGGGAATGGTATTAATAGACTATGAAGGGATTAGGAGATAATCCCACCAGGAAATTTACTGGCGGCAGAAAAATTACTATCCCCCTCTATGACCAAAATAGGTGCATCTCTGACCAACATGCACATACTTGTGACCCAAATGGAGATGTGTCCATTTCTGGATTTGTGCAACAAATATGTCACCAAAGGGGTGCCTGGGTGGCTCAGTTGGTTAACTAAGGATTTCAGTTCAGGTCATGATCTCAGGGCCGTGAGATCAAGCCTGACTTTGGACTCCACACTCAGTGGGGAGTCTGAGGATTTCCCTCCTTCTGCTTGTGTCCCTCCCCTTGCTCACTCGCTCTCTCAGATAAATAAAGCTTAAAATATATATATATATATATATATATATATATATACACACACACATACATATATATGCCACAAGACATATGTCTACTTTCCCAAGTCAAAGAATTTGTTCCACACGGATCTTCCCAAAGTGTGTTTCGTAAGTTCAAATCTCACAAATATTTTTCCTAAACCAAAAGAGCATTCAATTCAACCTGCAGGTTTGGAAATCACAATATGCTGCATTTTTTCCCAGGATATTTTCATACACTTAATGGCAAACTTATTTGATAGACCACAGAACCTATTTCTGCTTAACACTTACGGTTCCTCTCATGAAACTGTGTCCCAATAACACACACTGGAAATACCAGTTTGTTTTTTTTTTTTTTTTTTGGAAATACCAGTTTTTAGATCAGCTGAAACCTGCTGCATTTCAACAATATTAAAAGAAAGAGATAGAAATTTCTAGTTGCTTCTGACTTGAACTTTGTAATGGGAACTAGCTCCCACTGGCTTTCTCTTTCGAAGTCATTTCTGCTTTCACATGTCCTCACTTTAGTTTATTCTACTTAATATAACCAGGGGCAATTTATTCCTGTTTCAGAACATGAGAGCCAGACGATTGTGCGGAGGAGGAAAAGGACATTGCCAAGAGTAAGGAGCATTTCCGAAACCTAATGTCCACCATAAGGAACAAACAAAAGACTGTGCTTGCGTCAATCTGGGCAGACACTCACTTTCTGTGCTTTAATTCCTTAAAAGTTCAATTGTCCATATTTGGCACATCAAAGAGGATTTTATTGGGCACATCAGAAGGGTATTCCTTTCAAAAGAGCCATAGAATCAAACGAGGACATCAAAGTACAATTTATCACTTTGTCAAGGTTCAGCAAGGTCCTGGTCCACGAGCTAAGAGCTGAAACCAACAGGAGCCATTGATTCAATCATCAGCGACAAAAGTCAGTATGTACAGTGTCAGTGAATTTGCAGAATACTGTCATACTTTCAACAGTTGTTGGCCAACATTAGCCATAAAGCGGGAACTTTGTGCATGGCTGGTGCATTAAAACATTTTTAATCCATCTCAGCAAAAAACTTATTCCACTGTGTTAAAAGCCTTACGAGAAGCAGAATTCTAAGACGACCCCCACCCAACTGAGATTCCCAGCTTCTGCCATCCACACACCTTTCCCAGGCACACAATCAAACACTAATCAAGGTGCTCCTAAGAAAAGATTCTGCAGAAGGAATTAAGGTCCCAAATCAGTTGACCTGAAGAGACAGAGGTTATCTGGGTGGGCCTCACCTAATCATATGAGCCCTGTGAAGCTTAGGCCGCACATCAGAGACAGAAAAGTCAGCAATTCGAAGAATGAGGTTCAATATGGTATTGCTGGCTTGAAGATGGAGGGAGGCCATGGGGCCTGGAATGTGGGCAGCCTCTTGGAGCTGAGAGTGCACCCCTTGGTTCTAATAGCCACTTGAAGACACTGAATTCTACCACCACCAAGAATTTCCCCCAGAGCATCTAGAAGACACTTAAGTTTCAGCCTGCTGATACCAGAGCAGAGAACCCAGCTCCGCTAGGCAGGTCCTCCAACCTAAAGAACTGTGAACTAGTAAGTCATGCTCCTCCATGTCCAGCATCTCGGTCCACGGTTGGCCATCAGAATGAAGATGAAAAACAGAAGGGCAGAAATGTGAGTCAAAAATCACAATGAGATTTCACCTCATACCCATCAGGATGGCATTAAAGGTAAAGGACAGTAACAAGGGTTGGTGAAGATGTAGGGAAATTGGAATCCTTATACATGGCTGGTGGGAATGTAAACTGGTGCGGCCACTTTGGAAGCAATCTGTTGGGTCCTTGAAAGGTTAGACAGAGTTACCATATGACCCAGCAATCTTATTCCTACATATATATCCAAGAGAATTTAGAACATATGTCCACACGGAAGCTTGGACATGAATCTCTTAGCAGCATTGTTCTTAAGAGCCAGAAAACAGAAACAACCCAAACATCTGTCAGTGGGTGAGTGAGTAAATAAAAAGTGACAAACCCAAACAATGGAATGTTATTCAAGGTGAGAAGTCCTGACACGTGCTACAATGTGGATGAACCTTGCAAACACTATCCCAAGTGAAAGAAGTCAGATGCCAAAAGCTATATAATTCGTTCATATAAATGAATCAATTTATATGAAATGCCCAGAACAAGCAAATCTGTGGAGGCAGAAAATGGATTAGTGGTTGCCAGGGGCTGGGAAAGGGGGAAATAGAGACTAATTACTAATAAGTATGGCGCTACTTTTGGGGTGATGGAAGTGTTCTGGAATTAGATGGTGGTAAATGTTTGCAAAACATAGCAGAAATCCTAAAAACCAATGAAATGTACACTTTAAAAGGGTGTACTTTATGTCATGTGAGTGATGTTTCAATAAAAAGTTTTTAAAATAAAACAGGAGTGACAAAGAGCTCATAAATTTTTCCCCCAACACATCCATTCACTGTGTTTTATTCCACTCCCCAGCTTTTTTGTAAAAAAAAAGTTCAAATGCACACACATGGTTTGGTTTTTTTCCCTTCACTGAATCATGTGTGTTTGTTCTGCCACACCACAAGTATAAATTGTTTGAGGGCAAATAGCTTCTTTTGCATTCCCCAATCAGCTAACAAGATATACACTGGTGCAATATCTCGCTGGTCTCCAGAGCAGTATCTTCCAACACTTTGCAAGCCACAGAACTTTCCTCTGATGGTTGTCTTATTCGAATGAACTTCAGTTACTTAGAAAACTAACATTGGTGAGGATTAAATGTGGAGTACTTGGCACACAGTCAGCGATCGTAGCTGGTATTATTGGCTTGCCAATAAACCAGAAATTACTAAAATGGCAAATGGTTAGTTTTGAGCTTGGTCAGGAAGTCTTCTGAAGTAAATTAATGAAAGCAGTAAAAGTGGTGTCCTAGGCTTATCATCGAGAGCAGAGGTGATAGATAGGGTTCATGGGTGGGGAGGGGCTGCCTAGAGCTCTGGGTTGCTATGATTGATTAGCAATGTCTGCCATGGTGCTGGATGTGGTCTCTTCTGAATGGACATGATTTCCCCATGGGATCTAGAATTATGAATACAGCATGAATGCAGAGTAGAGGTCTTTCTGAAAGGTCAAAAATCAGTTTTGATAAAGACATCTACTAAAAGATGTTCTTACTAAATGTTCTTCATTGTGTCTGACTTTTTTCTTCCTGGTGTCATTTTACTGCTTACCTATGCAACCTCCCCCGCCAACACCCACCCATTCTCTTCTCCCACCATCCTTTTTCTATTACCCTGGTGACAGAGACCGCAGAAACGTAACAGACAAAAACAGCACATGGTGTGATTGCAATCAAATTCTAACATCCCAGTTATGCACACCCAGATGCTTGGAAAGTAGGGTAAGCATCGTCAAGCTCACCTTCCTTCTAACCCCTCTCAACTTGAGATAATTCAGCCTCTCCTGCTGCCCTCCTTTGGGAAGTGGCTTCCAGGTATAATTCTTCAAACGGGGAAGATTTTTAAATGTCTCTACATCAGAACTTGATTCACTTTCTTAAGTGAAGACTCAGCACTCCAAGCCAGGGTGATGATTTCTATAAATATTTTGGCATTTCCTTCACGATGCTCAGCCAAGTCATCTCTTCTCATACATGAAGACTTTTTTATGAAGCTGCTCCAGAAAATAATCACTCTTTGCATCTATATAACATAGTATTTTTCAAAGAATGTTCACAAAAACTGTCTAATTTCTTCTGACCTAGATCAGGGAGGGTGTATTACAATTCTGTTTTACAGATGAAAACACTGAAGTATCTAAGAAACTAAGAGAGCTCCCTGGAATCATGTACGGTGGTAGAGCACGCCCCGTATTTCTCCACGAACATTCTTGGGGGGATAGCAGAAAGAGCCCGTCCCACCGAGCAGCAGTGTGAGAAATACAGGCAAGGTAGTAAACTTTTCTGAGCCCCTGCTTCCTCATCTATGACAGTGCAGATGTGAGAGCTGGCTCTCAGGCTTGACCTGGGAGGGAAAGGTGGGTAGGGTGCCTACCCCCTCGTAAGAAGGCCCTCTGAAGAGACGTATCTACTTCCTCATTCCTGCAATCTCTGCCTATTACCTTACCGTTGGCAGAAGATGTGATTATGTTAAAGATCTTGAGGTGGGAATATCATCCTGGATTATCCAGGCAGGCCCTGAATACAATCACGTGTATGGAGAAGAGGAAGGCAGAGGGAGATCTGATACCCAACAGAGAAAGGAGAGAAAGCAATGTGGAGGGAGAGGACCCACACATACGTGCCACGCAGGCACGCAAACATACCACAGACACACACAGACACACACACACACAGAGGGTGGTGATGGTGCCTCTTGACTCAGCCGCCAAGAGAATTACATGAGGTGATGTCTGCCCCAGGTCTGGTAGAGGTCCTGGCACACCATTACCGCTCAGTCACTGCGAGCTATTTTTACAACGGTGAAAAGCCACGTCTCAGAGTAAAACTCAGACTTCAGGGAGAAATCTGGATGAGTTTTCTGGGGCTACTCTAGCTGATGACCACAAACGGGATGGCTTAAAACAACACAAGTTTATTATCTCACAGTTGTGGAGGTCAAAAGCTTACAGTGGGTGGGTCTCCTCGGGGCTGCGCTCCTTCTGGAGGCTCTAGGGGAGAATCGCTTTCTTGTCTTTTCCAGCTTCTCGAAGCAACTCCCCCGCCCCCGCCCCACCTCCCTGTGCCTTGGTTCTTGGTCTTCTATCATTCCAGCCTCACTTTTATGGTTATATCTTCTCTGATCCTCCTGCCTCCCTCTTATGAAGACCTTTGTGATGACACTGAGCCTGCCTGGATAATCCGCCCGTCAACATATTCACAGGTTCCATGGATTAGGCTGTGACATTTTGGGGCATCATTATTCTGCCTCCTGCACAAATCTCACTACTCTGCTTCATCCATCAGAGGGGAAAAAATCCTCCAAATGGATGTATTTTTTCTCCCCCCCCTTTTATAATTGAACATAATGGAAAAAGACAGAAATCTGCATTTAAATACAATATTTTTAACCTAGCAGTCACCTGTACACACTGAGGAGCCTGTTAAATTAAGGCACTTGGGGGGCGCCTGGGTGGCTCAGTGGGTGAAAGCCTCTGCCTTCGGCTCAGGTCATGATCCCGGGGTTCTGGGTTCGAGCCCTGCATCGGGCTCTCTGCTCAGCGGGAAGCCTGCTTCCTCCTCTCTCTCTCTGCCTGCTTCTCTGCCTACTTGTGATCTCTGTCTGTCAAATAAATAAACAAAATCTTTAAAAAAAAGAAAATTAAGGCACTTGGAATCTGACAGGCAGACCACTCGCCTCACACACACAGCAATGGGGGATGGCTGAAGGGTCGGTGTTCCTGACTTCCCTTTAAAATGTCAGGGGACGACTGGAGACCCATCACCCAGCAACATTCCTGCTGCTGCTTGTCAGCAGCTCATGTAACCAACGGGAACATTCCCCCAACCCCACCCCACAGTGTTCCCAGCCATCTCATTTCTATGACATCAGTGTTTCTTTTGATAGAAGAGAACCCGGCAAACTTCCCCAAAGGAATACGTTTGGGCCCACTCTTTACTTCTCTGTATCTCCTACTTTCTTTTCTTCTAAGAATCTTCTGTGCCAGGTGGTCCCAATTTCATATTTAACTGCTGTCTCATCGCCCCAAAGGGTCCATCCCTCCCTCCCTCTTCCTTCCTTCCTCTGACATCCCTTCCTCTCTCTCTTTCTGTGCCTGGAAAAAACTGCTCACTAACACAGATGTTCAAACCTGACATGCGGAGGGGAGAGAGGGTGTCTAATGCTCGGAGTATTTAAGACTCAGGGTAAGAAAGCAGACTAGTAGCGGTCAAGGGCAGGAGCAGGTGGGGGACAAGAACAGGAAGTGACTGTTAATTGATATTCGGCTCTTCTGGTGATGGTGGCACAACTTTGTGAGTATTCTAAAAGCCACCAATCTGCGTACTTTTTATGGGTAAGTTATATCTGAATAAATATTTTTTTAAGATTTTATTTATTTGACAGACGGAGATCACAAGTAGGCAGAGAGGCAGGCAGAGAGAGAGGAGGAAGCAGGCTCCCCGCCGAGCAGAGAGCCTGATGCGGGACTCGATCCCAGGACACTGGGATCATGACCTAAACCGAAGGCAGAGGCTTTAACCCACTGAGCCACCCAGGCACCCCTAAAGATTTTTTTTTTAAGAGTCTAATAGACTCAGTAAATAGGACTAGGCCTGGTTTCCTTAAAAAGTGTACCTGGTCTGCAGGCATTTTCTTTTCTTGGTAATCCAGAAGGCTATATATGTATTTTCATGTTAATGAACCCTAGTGATTTAATGAGTGATATTAATAAGAACTGTGTTTCATTTCAAACCTCCTAGAAATTTAATCCAGCCTCCTTGCTCCCTGGGTTTCATCTTACTGGCTGGGTGCTGGGGATACAAAGACGGTCCTCCAAGGGTCCTCCTCTCTAGGAGCTCTGTGCCAGCTGGAGGAGACGGTCGGATTAATGGACCGTGATGCCGTAATATGATAAGGGCTGTGACAGAGAGAAGCAGAAAGAGCTTCAGGAACACAACAGGAAGCCGTGGAATGCATCCTGAGCTCACCAGCACCTGGGCTCCCGGGCGCCTTCCTTATCTCTCGTTCTACCTGCGCCCCCTACCTTGCTACGCTGCCCAAGCCAACCTGGGGCTGGGTAGAAAAGTGCGGTATGCCATGCTAGGGAAGTCTGCCCGGCAAAGGTAACACTTCATCCTTGTCATGAAGGACACGAAAGAGGTAGGCAGGCAAAGAAGGGACAGAAGACAGTGTTCCAAGCTGAGGTGCACCTGGGCAAAGATACCCGGGGTGGAAAGATCGGGAGTCTAATTCCAGAAGGTATAAGGCATTCTGCGTGGCCAGGCCATCAGGTGGTCATGCCCCATGGCGGGTGGGGGGGGGCGGACAGAAGCCCTCATGAGGAGCGTCATGCTGAGGAGTTAGGACATTATGCTGAGGACTACAGACACTGATCAACCGCCCACAAGAGACACCAACGTTCACAGTAGCTCTGGGCGTGACAGCCCAAAGGTGGGAGCAGCCCAGTGTTCGTTGACAGATAAATGCACAAATAAAACAGGATGTCTCCTGACAATGGGATAGTATCCAAACATAAAAAGGAATGAGGGACTGACACCCGCTATAACCTGGATGGGTCCAAAAGATGTGCTGCTCAGGGAAAGCGGCAAGACCCAGGAAAACAGACGGTACGGCTGCACTTGCGTGAATTCCCCCATGTAGGCAAATTCATGGTCAGGGAGTATGTGAGAGGCAACCAGGGGCTAGGGTTGGGGGCTTAGGGATTGTTGCTTAGCGGGTATGGGATTTCCTTTGGGGGTGATGGAAAAGATGTGGAGGCATACTGTAGTGATGGTCGCACAACATGACGAGTGGGATTAGTGCCACTGAATTGTATGCTTTTACATGGTTAAGACGGCATATTTTTACATATGCATGTTTTACAAACTTTTTTTCAGTATGAGAAACACAAATGTTGTCAGAAGCATTCTTCACGATCGCCAAGAGGCAGGAGTAACCCAAATGCCCATCAACAGATGAGTGAGTAACAAAATGTGGTCTCTCTACAATGGACTATTATTCGGCTGTAAAAAGGAACGAGGTAGGGATATCGGCTACCAACGTGGATGAACCTTCATAACATACACTAAGTATAAAACAGCCAGGCACAGCAAGTCATAGACAGCATCATTCCATTTATAAGAAATGGCCAAAATAAGCAAATCCACAGAGACAGAAAGGAGACTCTGGTTGCCAGGGGCTGGGGGAGGAGAGCAGGGGGAGTGACCACATAGCGGGTACAGGGTTCCTGTGGGGGTGGTGAAAATGTTCTAAGATTGATTAGGTGGCATTACAGAACATCATCTAAGTATAGTAAATACAAGCGCATTATATACTCTAAAATGGTTAATTTTATGTTATGTGACCTTTACCTCATTTTCTAAAAAGGATGGGAGGAACAGCCTCCTGGTTCAGCATATTATTGGTCCTACAACTGGAAGGTTTTACATCACAGAGCAGACCCCAAAGCCCAAGGCAGGGTCTCCACTCTGATGTGATTTGCTCCCAATTCCATGGGGGCAGCTGCCAGTCAATCAAAAGAGGGGACCTTTGAACTGTGCCCCCCACCCAACGCACTGCAGCTCTCAAACTGAAACTCTAAGAGAAGGCTTTGTGTGGAAAGTAGGCAGACTCACCCTTGCCTTCCCCCTTCCTCCAGCCACAGGCCTAAACTCACACTGACAAGTGTCCGGGCCTGGTCTGCCAGCCCTGAGAGGGCTGCTTCCCCTCTGACCACATTTGGAAGCCATGGCAGGAAGTCGCTCCGGTCTGGAGAGCTCCTGGCCACGGCCTCAGCCCTCCCCAGCCCTCCCCAGCCCTCCCTTCCACGTACTGTTTTTAAATTTCCTCCGGATGATTTCCACCCCTGTTTTTTTGGTCTTTCTTCTAAAACCACAATCTTACTCCTTCTCATTCAATGACTCCGGGAAGAACTCAACAAGGGCTTTGGAAGATTCTGGGGCGTCGAGAATGAAGAGAACACGGCTCTGCATGCCTGAGCACTGGTTTGGTTTCTCTCTCATTGAGTCCTTGAGGCTTCATGAGAAGCAGGGGCATTCATTTTCATTTTTCCCTCTGTGTGAATGAGGCCACCCACAGGTTCCAGATGCACTGAGGCAGGAGCGAGGAAAAGCCGAGCTGTGCAATCTAGTCACGGAGCCAGTGGTCTCGGCGCACAGTGGCCTCACCAGCCAAGGAGAGTGTTAATAAGAAAGCGAACTAAAGAGACATTTGGATGATTTCTACAACTTTTACATTAAGATTTTTCAGTTGCCTTAGGAGAGTCTGTGGTGGCTCTCAACTGTGATTGTGGGGGTGACTGTCCCCCAAGGGATGCTTGGCAATGCAACACTTTTGCTTGGCACAGTTGCCACTGGCATCTATTAGCCAGAAGTCGGGACGCTGCTCGACATCCTGCAAGACACAGGACAGCCCCCTACAACAAAGAATAATCTAGCCCACAATATCAAGAGTGCCAGGGCTCAGTGATACCATATTTACGTGAAAAGGCTATTTTTATCTCATATTTTGAACATAAGGTAGTCAACCAGAAAAAGTAATTTTACATAAGAAGACATTTAGATAGGACCCCCAAATGTTACCCAGCGTACTACCTCATGATAAAATTCTTAAAACAGAAAATTAAATAACACAGAATCCCCAAAAGATTCCTCATCTTTTTCATTAATCTACAAATCTACAGATTAGAAATTGTTTGACTATGTGCCTGAAACACCCATGGTGGGAATGGCTACATCATAGAGGAAGTCTATATGGGATTCTGGGACTCTCACCTCTATTCCCAGATGAATAGGTGACTTCTGCTCTCAGCTTGCACACAGTGTGACAGCCTGCCTAAAAGAAATGCAAACATGCTATCAAGACAGGAAAAGAAGAAATGCACTTCTTCTGGGATATTCAGGAAAAATAACTGAGAAGGTGAATCTTGAACTGGGTCCTCCAGGTAACTCTTTAAGAGAAAAAAAAATGAGGAAGAATATTTAAGATAAAGAGCTAAGACATTGTTATGTTTTGAACTGTGTCCCCCCCACAAAGATATGTTGAAGTCCTAATCTCCAATACTGGAGAATGTGACCTTAGTTGGAAATAGGGTCACTGCAGCTGTAGTTAGTTTAGATGAGGTCATACTGGAGTATGTGGGCCCTTAATCCAATATGACTGGCGTCTTGACAAGAAGAGAAGAAACACAGACACACACCATGTGAATGCCATGTGAGGATGGAAGGAGAAATTGAGGTATGAGGTTACAAGTCAAGAAATGCCAAGAATTGCTAAGAACCACCAGAGTAGGGTGAGCCAGGAAGGAGTCTCCCTACAGGTGGCAGAGGGAACATGGCCCCTGTTAATACCGTGATTTTAGATCGTTAGTCTCCAGAACTGTGAGGAAGTAAACTTCTGTTGTTCAGGCTACCCAGTTTGTGGTACCTTATTAGAGCAGCCCTAGGAAATGAATATAGGCATAAAAGAGTTAACGTAAAGGTAATGTAAAGTCCCTTCATTTTGAACAATCAATTGGGTAATTACTTCAATCACTGTGGTGGTAACTACGGAAAGATTCAATGTTGA
The DNA here is from genome assembly GCF_002288905.1 of Enhydra lutris kenyoni. Classification (NCBI taxonomy): domain Eukaryota; kingdom Metazoa; phylum Chordata; class Mammalia; order Carnivora; family Mustelidae; genus Enhydra; species Enhydra lutris. Next base: position 11,885,679 of record NW_019154130.1, read on the forward strand.
GAAGATACCAGAGAACCTGTCACATCTCTTTTGAAGGCTCTGTGGAGGGGGTGTGATTGTGGAATCTATGAAAAAAGAGGAAAGTGATAGAAAGAAGATGGTTTCACGAGGTGAGAATTATGCCCAGAGTAGCCAGAAATTCTGAAATGAGCAATATATAGGAAAACATCAATGCTAATTTTTGAACAAACCATCAACTAAGATCTTTTCAAACCCTGGATATGAGTATTGTCAAATGATAAGAAGATGTATTTAAGACTTTAATGTCAGGTTACAACCAGGAAGGAAGCGGTAACTGAAAAAGAAGGAAGACGAAGAGCAGGAACAGGAGGAGGTAATGAGCAACTGGAAACAAATAAAAAATACAATTCCATTTACGATACCAAAAACACATGAAATTGGTTTTTCAAAGTGTGTATAAAAACTAAATAATGAGGGGCACCTGGGTGGCTCAGTGGGTTAGGCCTCTGCCTTCAGCTCAGGTCATGGTCTCAGGGTCCTGGGATCGAGCCCCAAGTCAGGCTCTCTGCTCAGCAGGGAGTCTGCTTCCCCCTCTCTCTGCCTGCCTCTCTGCCTACTTGCGATTCCTGTCTGTCAAATGAATGAATAAAATCTTTTAAAAAAAGAAACTAAATAATGAAAACTACAAAACACTGCTGAAATAAATTTTTAAAAGACTAAAAGAAATGGGACAATGTACCATGTTCATGGATGGGAAGAATCAAATCGTTAAATTGTTGATTCTCCCCAAGCAGGTCAATAGATTCAACATGATCCCAACTGAAATTCCAACAGAGTATCTACAGAGAAACAAGCTCATTCTAGAATGTACGTGGAAATGCAAATGCCCTAGAACAAACAAAGGGATTTTTTTTTAAAGAGAAGAACAGTTAGAAGACTTACCTGATCATGGGTTTGAAAAGCTAGACACAAATCAATGGAACAGCACAGAGAGTTCAGAGATACACCCACAGATATATGGCTGATGGCTTTTTGATAAAGACACGAAGGTGATTTGTGGTAAGGACAAAAAAATTTTGCAACAAATGGTGATGGGACAAATTCCTACATGGCAAAAATAAACATCAAACCTTACTACACAACATACACAAAATTTAACCAAAAAAGGATCATAGACATAAATGTAAAAGCTAAAAGCACAACATAGTACGTAAAATATAGAAGAAAATCTTTATGAACTTAGAGTAGGCAAAGATTTCTAAGACACAAGAAACACAGATCATAAAAATTTGATAAATCAGAATCTATCAAAATTAAAATTTTGCTCCATGAAAGATATAGTTAAGAAAATGGGGTTGGGGAGCAACAAACTAAAAGAAAATACATATATTTGACAAAGGACTTGTAGCCCGAATCTATAAAGAACCCTTACAACTTACTCAGAAAGCAACCTGGGGCTCCTGGGTGGCTCAGTCAGTTAAGCATCCAACTTCTGATTTCGGCTCAGGTCATGATCTCAGGGTCCTGGGATCCAGCCCCGCACTGGGCTCCCTGCTCAGTGGGGAGTCTGCTTGTCTCCCTCACTCTCTGCCCCTCCCCACACTTGTGCTCTTTCTCTCTCTCTCTGTCAAATAAATAAAAATTTTAAAAATTAGTAAGTAAATTAAAAGACTGACACCACGAAGTGCTGGCCAGAGCGTGGGGCCACTAGAACACTTACTACTGTTGGTGGGAAGGAAAACATGGTGCATCTACTTTGGGAAAAGGCCTGGCAGTTTCTTAGAAAGTAAATATATATCTATCATACAAAGCAGCTGCTTTTAGGTATTTGCCCCAGAGAAATGAAACCATATGTCCACACAAAGACTTTACACAAGTGTTTATAATAACAGCTTTATTCATAACATCCAAAACCTGAACACAGCCCAAATGTACAACAGGTGAACAGATAAACAAATTGTGGGGAACTATTCATAATAAAAGGAAACAAGCTACTGATATTTACAGTGATGTGGCCGAATCTCACAAACCTGTAAAAGCAGCTGGACACAAGAGTACATACAAACCAGGAGTCCATTATATGAAATTGTAAAAATGTTAAAGCTACAGTGACGGAAAGCAGATCCATGGTTGCCTGAGGCCAGGGGTGAAAGGGGGACGGACCTCAGAGAGGCTGGAAGGGATTCTGGAGATAGAAACAGTCTACACTCTGAGAGGATGGCTATCTGGGTGTAGACATCTGTCAAAACATCGATCAGGACACTAGAAATGGACACCGTTTCTTGTGGGTAAATTATACCTCAACAAGGTTGATTAAAGGAATAAGGAAGGCAAAGGTAAAGACCTCCATGGTATTTCTCGAGCCTGAGGAGGCTGGGCTGGGCTGTGGCTTGCTCCTGCTCTGTTTCAGCAGGCGACATTATCTGGGCGTTTTGCTGACAGGCAGCCAGAGACCAGGGTTCTGAGTTTTTCTCTGCTGACTTATGTGTATGTCTTTCCAGCCCTCAGTAAATGATGACAGTAAAAGGTTTGAGATCAATTCTCATCTCGTGTGCTCCGCGGCAGGAAACTCTGATTGTGATTCACAACGTTCCTTCTGTCAGCCTCTCTTTGAAAACGCAGTGAGAGTGAAAAATTTGTCATTTACCTGAGAGAGGGAGGCTGGCATTGGTAGGCATCAGCCAGAATCAAGAATGACTTGGCACAGCTTCTGACTGGGATGAGCTGAGATCAGTCTGTCTTCAAACCAGGAGCCCCAGTGAGGTCACCTAGATCAGTGTGAGGAGTGTGACCTATTGAGAGGTGACGGTCTCACTGAGTGATTCCCAACCACCTGAGCTCATGTTACAGACTCACGGGGCCAGAGAGAACCGTGAGAATCACTCAAAGGGTCTCCCCACATTCTTGGGCCTAATGCCATCTATGCCATCCCGGGCAGGTAAGGTGACTCGCCCGCAGCCCCCCACTGCTACAGTGACAGTGAGAGGCTGTGTGACATGTTAAAGGAGCGGTGGGCAATCCGAGGGCCAGGGTCAATCCACCTGCCATGCTGGGGTCCAGGCAGCCATGGCACGAGGGCCTGGATGATCAGAGAGAATCTGGTCAGTGCCCAGGACTGGTTCCCGGAGTCAGGAGCCGGTCTATCCAGGGCTACTGGCAGGGGAGCAAAAGGGCAAGGGAGGCTGAGTGGACTTCAGGCCTGGTCATCCACATGGTCTGTCTACCTCCCTGCGTGTCCCACTCCATTCGGCTGCTACCCAAGAGGCGGGGCCACGTCTCTAAAATGGCCTGCGTTGTTTCTTTTTCCAAGATCTTCAATGGCCTTCCACGCATCAGGATAAAATCCAGAAAGCCTGACTGTGGACTATGAAGCCCTGTGCATAAAACACTCCCCTAGGGGCTTGTCCATTAAGAAGAGTCCAAGCTCCTGGTCCGGAGACGTTGATTCTGAAAGTCTGAGATGGACTCAGGCTTTTGCACTGGCAACAAGTCCTTGAGAGAATCCTGCTACAGGGCGACTCACGAGTCCTGCTTCGAAATTCTATCCTCCGGATTGGGCCTCCCCTGCCCCCTCTCATGGCATGCTGCTCACTCTCCCCTGGCCCATGACCTCCAAGTGCACAAGGTCTCGCCTTTCCCTTTGTGGCAGGGTCCAGGAGGGCCTTGTAGAGACTTTGGCCCCGATCTCCATCAGTAACTCGCTCATGCAGTCTTTGCTTTAGAACATTCTCACTTCCTCAAAGTCCTGTAAAGTGCTATTTTAAACTAGCTTCGAGACAAGATATTGGTATGTGTCTTTTGGGGTAGAAAATTCTGGAGGCACCAGAGTTCTTTCTTGTTTTAAGATGTTCCAGTGTCTATATTTCTTGACCTAGAAAGTCGATCGCTGGCCCATTTCCCCTCCATCCCATTGTTTGAGTTAAATGTCTAACTCCCCCATGGGCTGAAAACCCTCTGAGGGCAAGAGCCTCATCGCTTTCCTTCTTTGCTTTATCTCAAGAGCCGAGCATACTGCCTGGCACACAGTTAATACTCAGTAAGTATGTGTTCCAGACATGAAAGAGCAGATTTCTGGGGGACCTCTGAGTAAACAAAGTTTGCCTGAAATCTGGGGAGCCACCATGGCAGGAGGGCAGAGGCAAGCTAGCAGAAGGAAGGAGGTGACCAGGTCCTAGGCCCAAGGGGAGCAGGGAACCAAGGTTCCCTGCTGGGAGCAATGCAAAGGCTTCCCCCCATGCAACTGGGGTGATGGGGGGAGAGGCAAACCCCTTGTGTACCAGCAGCAGAGGGGGGCTCACTCGGAATACCAATGAACGCTTGCAAATGACTTCAGGGCTCTTCCCAACCTTTTAATCCTTTGTCAGGTGTCAGATGTCAGAGCTCAGTTCTGGTCTGGGAACTCTGTGCGACAGTGGGACGGACCCTGGTCTCCCCCTTGCTCACCCGACTCCCCGGGGGCAGCGGCAACACACTGGGGTGACCCAGGGCCCTTCATCATCCTGACCACAACTCCCACCCGTCGGAGACCAGGTTCAACTCACTGGAAAGCGAAGTTGCCTTATGTATCTTTCTTTGGGGGCAGGAAATTCCCGAAGAAGATAGCCTAATGAACTTATTTTCCTTGGTTTAAGAGTAGAGAGGTTTTTGGTCATTTCAGGGATTACTTCTCTGTCTTACTAACTAAAAGCTTTGTTTGTTTTTTTGTTTGTTTGTTTTCCCAGCAGGTGTACTTTACTAATGAACAGAGACCCCTGGCCTGGTCCTAGGAGGTGCAGGGCTTAAGCAGGTCATACATCCCTTGGGTAGCTTCAGAGTCTCCTGGTTTAAAAGACTGGAAATTCCTGGGAGAGTAGAAGCAGCGTCTTTGTCATCCAAACGCTGTGCTCAGATGCCAGGTGGAAACCTTACAGGGTAACTGTGGGCAGACGATTTAGGTCGTGTGAAAGTCCTGCAGATCACTGTCGAGGGGTCTTACTCGACCCACTCCATGAGCACCCTCCAGGCCGCAAAGGTCTGAGTGCATCCCAGCTCTCTGAGAGCCCCAGCCAGCCCCGCGCCCCCAGGCAATGACCACCAGCGCCTCTTCCCATGCTCCTACCCACTTCCCCGGGTCTATGAGGGGTATTTCCACCCTACAGATGAGGAAACTGAGTCTGGGAAGAGAATTGAAAGAGGTGGAGTCTTGGAAGTACAAGGAAAAAGGGAAAAAAAAGAAAGAAAGAAAGAAAGAAAGAAAGAAAGAAAGAAAGAAGAAAAAGCAAAACCAAAACCAAAATCATGCTTCTTTGTTCGCCTTCTGGAACTGAGACTTCCAGCTCTCCGGAACGAGCATTACATCGGGTTCTGGAATGTTTTTCGAGACGAAGATAGCTTTCCCATCCTGTCGTGTTTTTCGCTCTCCTCTGATTCCCACGTGCTTGTTGCTGTCTGCTGGTGTCACACCTTCTGCACACTCGGAGCTCAGAGCAGAGCCGGGCTGGGTGAAACCAGGGCTCCATCTGCCCGCGTGCTTGCTGGGGGACGTCTGAAGGTAACTTTGTGCCGGCACCCTTTGCCAGGAGGCTGAGAAGCCGTCTGCAGTGCCACCCGGCTCCCAGAACACTCTCGGCAGAATGAGCCGGTACCAAATCCAGCCCCTGGTGCCACTCAGCCAGATGGCAGGGGAAGCAAAACAAAAGTGACCTTGTTAGCAGAGTGTGTCTTCCCCGGGAGAAGCTATTTTTGTTGTGGTTGGGAACTGAAGTGTGTCTCGGCTGAATTTCTCCTTCCCTGCGAGGGCTGTGGAATGTTAATTTGTTCCAAAGTTCAGCATTTTGATTAGAACCAGGAGTGCCAGATTTTGTCAGAAACGGTTTGGAATGGGGTAGGCTCGTGCTCGCTCGCTCCCGCTCTCCCTCTCTCCCTCTCTCTTGGCCGCTGTACAAAGTAAATGTTGTTGCAGCAGCCGCTCCGGGGGAACAGCCCATCACAGATCAGAGCCGAGGAGTGAACGGGCTCCTCCCTGGCTGCGGCCATGACCTCGGTGCCACACAGGCACCCAGGCTGGGGACGGTGGTGGGGACGGAGCATTAGGGCACACCCTGGGCTCGCGTGGAAAGAGCAAAGAGCCCGACGCCATGCCTGGAACATGTGAGTCCTGCATGCTGGGAAAACGGACTAAGCTCCCCAAAGGCCTGAAGCCAGCTGGGTTTCGGCAGCCCAGAGGTCATGTTCAAGGTGGTTCTGGCTTCTGAGGACCTTCCTTCCGTCTTTATGTTTGGTTCTCCTCCCTGACTCTCTTCACTCTTGTCTCTTTAATGAGTTATGAGCCCAAGTACCGTGGAACTGTATTCTGCACTACAAAACAAACATGGACAAGAGGAAAATGCCCCCAACTTCTGGCTCAATCCTAGCCCCCCAGTGCTTCCCAGAGGTATTTAGGTGCAGCCTCATCAGGGCTCGACAGAATCAAACCCACTGTTTGTCAGTCCGGTGGATAAAAAATAGGTTTGTTTTCCTGTTTGTCTTGTAGCAAGACACAGTGGTTAAAGGAACGGACTTCGAACCCAGGATGCCTGGGATCTATCTGATCGCCGGTCCTACAGCAACAGCAGCACCAGTAACAGTAGTAGTAGTAGCGGAAGCTGTGTGGACGAGTTACTCAGCCTAGCTGAGTCTGCTTCATTGTGTGTCCAAGAGGAAGGATTCCGGTGGTTACATCATAGGGTGGTGGGGAGGGCTTAAGGACTTACACTATAGAGTGCTCAGATCAGGGGTTGGCTTTTATTGTCACTGCTGTGATTCCCTGGTCACCCGTGCCATTGGGCACATGCCCACCCACCCACCCTGCACCTTCCCTTTCAGTGTAGTGTAGACGACTCCCCACATTTCCCAGGTTCCACACAAAGGCTGGAAAAGAACTCGGGAGCAGTGAACATCAGACTTGGACTCCAGCCCCTGGGTGCCCCCTGTGGCTTCTCAACCCACCTCTTCAAGGTTCAGCCTGGTGTGGAGTGGCTTTTCTGTTTTATCCCAAGGGCGATGGGACTCCTCCAGAGACACAGAGAGCACTAAGGCAGCACCAGGACTGCTACTCTACAAGGTAGCTCTCCCTGTCCCTCTCCACAGTCCACCCTAACCAGCTGGTGGTCGCCTCCCAGAGAGCCGGGTTGAGAAGGATTCTGAAGTACAGCAGAGCTCATGGGGAAAGAGGTGCTCAGCCGTGAGCACACAAGGGTGGTGGTGGTATCTGCCATCCCCGGGCTCTCCCCGACTCCGCTCGCCTCCCACCCCTCCACCCCTCACTCCACCACTGTTCTGCCTGCCAGGAGAGTAATGCCTTCGCTGATCTGTTGCACCCAGGCTGCTCTGGCCCTCTCTCTCCCTCCACCTGATCTGAAGGAGCCTTTGCTGGCGGTTCTGAAGGACTAAGCAGCCTGCGGAGCAGTCTTTTCCAAGAGGAAATGCAGGATGCCCTGGGCTGCTTCCTTCTCCACTTAGTGGCCAATGTGAAAGCTTGGCAGGCACGGACTGAGTGGGTATTCAGAAACACGGCAGCATAACCCCGAGGCAACAACTGTTGAAGAGCTCTCATAAGCCTGCAGCTAGACCTGGCTCTCCAAGAGGCCTATATACTCTTGCTGTTGGATCAATATTTGGGAGAGGAGGAGCAGAGGTACACACCACGTACACAGAGCCGGCCGCTGCTGTTCAAGACCGCGGCTCCAGAAGAGCCTGTCCAGCCTCCCTCTCCCTCTCCTTTCCCCCCTCTGGCCAGGGGTGCTGTGGACGACTCTGCTGCAGTCTGCCGCCTGCTGCTGCAAACATCTGTGCTTGCTGTCTTCCACGCAGAGGAGCTGTCTGTCCTTCCTTTCCCACCTCCCTCCAGCTGCACCTCCTCCCTCTCCCCTGAGATGGCCATTCAGATGGGTGTGCAGACTGCAGACAGATGTTCGGGATGCTTCCCCACCTGCCCAGGTATGGGGCAGCCGACCCTTCCTCATCAGGACCTGGGAAGCCAGATCTGCAAGCCTCCCATGGCTCACCGGTGTGCCCTGCTTTGAGAAAACCCAGCAAGAACAGAGTCCGATATTTGCAAAGAGGTGTCTTTGCAAGACACCGTGGGCAAGGTGTCTCTATGTTGCAGAGTGACCATTCTAACCAATTTGATGATTTCTTTTCTCCGTTGGTTCTAGGTTTTTAACCAGAATAAGAGGAGTGCGTATTGGATCAAGTAGGAGTTTTTCCAACATTCACCTGGCCAGTCCCCATGTTTCCTACTCCCAGACAAACCAGATCTGAGGAGAGTTAGTTGAAAGACATCGCTAGGGCCCAGATAATGCTGACAAATTCCCTCTTTCACTACTACCCCTGCTATCCTTGTGCATTTCAGCTTTGGCATAAAAAACCAGTAATTACCTATAGAATAGGGTAAGGACAGTCTCTTCAACATGTGGTGCTGGGAAAATGGGACAGCTACATGCAAAAGAATGAAGCTGAACCCTTACCTCACACCATATACAAAAATTAACTTAACATGGATTAAAGACCTAAATGTAAGCCTAAATTCTCTAAAACTCCTCGAAGAAAACACAGGGAGAAGCTTCCAGACATTGGGTTTGGCAGTGATTTCATGGACATGACACCAAAAGCACAAGCAACAAAAGCAAAAATGGGCAAATGGGACTACATCAAACTTAAAAACTCTGCGAATCAAGGGAAACAATTGAGAAAGAGAAAAGCCAACCTACAGAACAAAAGGAAATATTTGCAAATCATGTATCTGATAAGGGGTTAATATTCAGAATATACAAGGAACTCTTACAACTCAACAACAAAATAACCTAAATAACCAGATTTCAAAAAGGGCAAAAGACTTGAACAGACAATTCTCCAAAGAAGACACACAGATGGACAACAAACATATCAAAAGATGCCCAACATCACTAATCATAAGAGAAATGCAAATCAAAACTACAATGAGGTGTCATCTCACACCTGTTACGATGGCCACTATCAGAAGAACAGAAAAGAACAGGTGTTGACAAGAACGCAGAGAAGGCAGAACCCTCGCACACTGTTGGTGGAAACATAAAATGGTGCAGCCATTATGAAAATGAAAAGCCGGTGTGGGGATTCCTCACCAAATTAAAAATAGAACTACCATACGATCCAGCAATCATACTTCTGGGTATATATCCAAAGAAACTGAAGTTAGGACTTCAAAGAGATATCCTCTTCTGTGTGTGTCTGCCCTACTGATGTGTGTTTTTGTGGACTGATTGTTTGTTCTTAGAGATGATCTAAACAGACCGTCAGGGGCCAGGAGAATTCTACTGAGGCACCGGGGTGTTATTGTGTTATTATGTTTTATAAATAAGGATACAAGGCATACATATTAAGCCTACAAGGCCTGGAAGGCTAGTTCTGGAAGATCCCCTGAGAAACAAGGGTTCCATGGCCAAATGACTTTGGGAAATTCCATATCAAAGAGAACTAAAGAGGTTTCTAAACACGGGATGTCTTTTAAATGCCAAAGTACATGGTCACTCTCAAAACATGGAAAGAGTATGCTGCATTCCTCAGACTCATTTAATGTTACAACTCTTCTGGATCCCTCCTTTGAGGAAGATTGTGCAGTAACTGCTGGTAAATGATGAGCTAGAAAAATTCCAAATTCAGAATTCATCCTGGTGGGGATTAGGGAGAGGTGGAGACTGGCAGAGTTAGGGAGGTTCTCCCTTTTCAATTCATTTACTCATTCATTCATTCAACACACACTGTTAAATATATAGGAAGAGCCAGACCTTATTAAAGACACTGATGATATGAAGATGGGTGAGAATGGACTACACCTTCAACCTCACGTAGGCCAGGAAAATCTGAATGGTAGAAGCCCCACCAAACTGACTTGAGTCAAAAAAGTGAAAGCTATGGGCTCAAATGTTTGAAAAGTCTAGGACATGGGTGGGAAGGTGAGACGAGAAATTACTACAAAGGCCCCAAGAAATAGATGATGAGGACGTGGGGCAGCAGAAAGAGGACGGGATCCAAGAAATATTTCACCTATGAAATACTGGATTTGTCCAATCAACCAATACATGACCCTACAATGCTGTTTTATTCCGGGTGTTGTGAGGATACAGAGCAAATGAACACAAGACATGATCCAGAGCCTGCAGGAGTCTGTACCTAGTTGATCCACTAATTATCAACTGTCTCCCAATGAGGCTAATGGATTTTGTCAGAAAATGAAAATTGGCACCCAGACCCAAGTGTATAGAGTGCAGGAAGGGGACAGCTAAGACCGGCCACCTCCTACTATGCCCGTTGTCACAATACGCGCTACCTTGGGGACCTAACTGCTGGGTGACGGATTGAAACACTGCACCTTTTTTTCCCACAATAAGCGGAATAATCCCGGCATAAGAGAGGAAGGAAATCGAACAAAACAGGAAGAAGGGTGGGGTGGGGTTAAACAAACCACACGGGACAACAAATTAGAAGATGCTGTGGCCACTGCCAAGTTCCGCTGTGCCAAAAGGAAAGAATCTGCCCCAGGAGTCAGGTGTGACTGCAGGCATTTGGAAGGATGAATGAATTCCTCAGCATGCTTTAGGAACTGAGGATCCCTAAAATAGTCCTCTGGCCCCCCCTCCATCACTTCCTCACCCCCCAAATTAAACAGCAGCCAACAATGATGTGAACCATGAGTGTAGCTCGGGGGTACGTACACTTGTAGAGGAAAGAGGGTGGAGTCAGGGGTGAAATTCAAGGTCAATGTTTTATTAGTTTCTTCCCAGAATCTGTGGGTCTTGGGATTGCAGACGGAGGCCAAATGTTCCCTTTGAGCATTCGGGGCTGTGTGACTATTATTTGCATTCGTGTGGGGGATGGGGACAGCAGGCTGGCTGGAGAGTGTGTCCTTTGACTTGCAAGCATTGGGAGGCTTCTTCCAGGCAGCTTTGGAAACCCAGTCCTATAGAATGCAACTCTGTTCCTACTGATATCCTCAGGAGTCATTCAACACCCCTATTTGAAACCTACCAATGATTTCCCACTGCTCTGGGGTAAACATTATGATGCTTTGTGGCCCATACGGTCCTGCTTTTCTCTCTAGCTTCACTTTATCCATGCTTGTCCTTGTTCTCTGAACTACATCTCACTGATGCTCTTTAAGTATTACTTCCTTCTACCACAGGGCCTTTGCATATGCTATGTCCACTGTCTAAACTTCATTTCACACCTAGTTCACTGAACTAACTCCTGTTTATTTTTCAGATCCCAACTCAGTTGTCTCCTCCTCAGGGACGCCTTTTCCAAGGCCAATGTCTCCATTATATGCAGCAGGTGCTGTGTGTTGGGGTCCACGACACCTTTAGGAGCCATGAGAAAAAAAAAAAAAGTGTTCAATTTCTTTGAAAATCAGAAGAACAAAGTGACCCAGGCATGAATAATTGGCCCCCAGCCCTTTCAACCTCCCAGCAGCACTGGCCAGGTCTCCGCATCAAATGCTTTCCTTGTGCCCTGAACTCTTCCATCAAAGCACTTGTCACAGCTGTCATTAAGTACATGTCCTCTAAAGTACAAGCTCCATGAGAGCAAGGACCACATCAGACAGGTCTCCAGCCGGCATCATAATACAGCACCTGGCTCGTCACGCATGCTCAGTCGCTACAGGTAGGGCTGGGCGGAGGCAGTCTACCTGCACGGCTCAGCCACGTTCTAAGCAGGAACATTCACTCAATCTGCTGCTTTTAACCACCCAGCTGGCTTGCAGGTCTGAGGGGAGGGGACGGGATGGGAAGCAAGAAGAAAGACTCACAGTGGACATGGGGGAAGCGACAGTGCCAAACTTCTCCCCTTGGGGAGCAGCGTGGGAGGGGCGGCCGAGACGGAGCGTAAACAAACATTTCCTTGTCTGGTAGGTCATTTTGTAATTATGAGCGGGTCAAGCACTTCAGACTCCCGGAAGTCAGACAATATCTGCTTCCAGAGGCCATTAATGGTCAAGGGCCCCCGGAGTGAAGTGGGACTTTCATTAGAAGGTCTTGTCCTATTCAGGCAGGAAGCACGCTAAGTGACAGTCCGGAGAGAAACAACGGAGCAGGCAGTAAGCCGTAGGAGGGGGTGCTGACCTCAGGGCTCAGAGAAGAGGAGGGGGAACAAAAACATATGAACTCGGGGAATCGGCCAAGTGTGGTCTGAAGTCCTGGGCAAGGGGCTGGGGGGGGGGGAAGGGTGACAATGGTTTTGACTCTATGCTCCGGGGAGGGAAGCTGGCGGAGAGGAATGGGGAGCGGTGCCTTTCTCCATAGGACACCTTCCACGAGGGAAAACACACAGAGCCCGCGAGCGAGAGGACAACGGGAGGCCACTAAGAGGAAGCAGAGGAGGCTGTTGTCAGAAGTGGGGCTGGTCTTGTTTCCTGGCTGCCCTCCTTCACTCTTGCTCCCAGAGATGGGAGTTTACCCTCACGGCTGGGTCGCAGTGCTCTGGGAGGAATGGGGTTAGAGAGTGAAGAGGATGAAGGCGAGGCCTGGTGGAGAGCCAAAAAGAAAACCACACACACACACACACACACACACACACACCCCAACTGGTAGCAAACAGGATGGACCGGTGGCTGCGTGCCAAGATCCTCTGGGTTCACATGTGACTCGGGCCTGGTGGCACAGCGGTCTTGGCTTCCCCTCACAGGAACTGGGCAGATTATGGGAAGAGGCACCGGCATTCTTAAAATTCCCCTGTCCTCACAGACCTAAAATTAACCTGTTTAGAAGGCTTGATATGGATTTGGAACACAATATAAGTAAATAACGTAATAACGGTCCAGAGGCCCAATGTCTGAACCGCAGTTTTATTAGCCCATGGCAACCCACTGCCAATGCCTTTCATGGGTCATAATTATCAGCGCTGTCCTTTGTATCCAAGGATGACAGTGACTGATACTGTCCCTGTACATGGCAAAGGTCACCAAAAGAATGGATCATATAATCTTCTTTAAACAGCGTTTCGAGCTGTCGCTCAAAGGCCATACAATTCAATGGTTTTTGGTATATTCACGGGGTTGTGCAACCATCACCACCATCTAATTTTAGAACATTTTTGTCTCCCTTAAAAGAAACCCCATACCAACAGCAGTTAAACCCAAGTTCCCTTTCCCTCCATCCCCTGGAAACCGCTAATCTCCTTTCTGTCTCTATGGCTCTGCTGCTTCTATATACTTCATGTAAACAGAACCACACAATGCGGTCTTCTGGGGCTGGCTGCTCTCACTTAGCATAATGTTTTCAAGGTCCATCCATGTCGCAGCTCCGCTCAGAGCCACATCATTCTCGTTGCTGGATATGCTGTTGTAGGGACATGCCACATTCTGCTTATCCATTCATCACGCATGGACATTTGTTTGGGCTTCTGTGAAAAGTGCTGGTGGGAACATGGGTGTGCGCTACCAGGTAACATCCAAAATTGCGACTGTACCAATGCACCCGTGACTTCAAACCGTGTGTATCTTTCTTTGGACATAAGAGTATATGAAAACCTACTTTACTTTTAGTCTTATCTTTTCCGAAAAGGCAATTTTGTGTGCAGGGATCATGGTAGCCGATGGGTTGGAACAGGGGACTTCGCAAAGAGACAATATTTGAACAATTTGGGAAAATGAAACTGCTGAGTTAGGCAGTCTTTTTCATGTGACAGCTCTGCAGTGTGTGTTAATTTGCACATATGCACTCTCATGGACAGGCCACATGCAGAGGCTGCGAACCTGGGACCTAGAGGTCAAATCCATTCCCACAGGCACGCCGTGATGGGCCAGCATATTATCTTCACAATATCTTGACAGTATTTTTAAAAAAGGGTAAAAATTTTAAAGTAATAACTTTTGAAAAATCAAACAAGATAAAAATCTTGATTTCTGCCTTCTCTTTAAGATGTAGGAGCTCTAGCCCCATGAGTAGCTGCCCTTTGAGATGGGGCCACCCTCCCCCAGTTGCCAAGACCCCACGACTCCCTCTCATCCCCCTTGTTCTGAGGCTCAGCGGTCAGTTATCATTCATGTCTGGTGTTTTTTCAATGATAGAGAACTAGTTCTCTGTAGCCAGGGCTCCACCAAACATGAGAAAATCTAGCCAAGCAAGTTTCAGGACAAATGGAGAAAGCATTTCTTTGTGGAGAAGAAATTATTCCTGTATGATTTAAACATGCACAACCATACACCTATTATTCACAGACATATTGTGCATCTCTCCTAAACAATGTCTGTCTCTCCCCTCCCTACAGATGTTGGCGTTTGCAGCCCTTGGCCTACACGTGTGTTTGCAGCCTCTCTCCTCTCAGAGGGGCTCTCCATGTTCTTTGAGGACCATCCCTGTAATGTCTTTAATAGCCACTGCCTCCTGATTCCCTTCAGCACCTACTATGGGACTACTGACCAAAGACACCTCGGTATGTGGCAGGCTGTCAATTCTAATGAAATCTTTGAAGATGATAACAGGTACTTTTATTAAGCACTTGCTGTGTACCTGGCTCTGTTCCAAGCTGCTAGGTCTCGGGTACTTAGGTCCTTGGGTTTTCAACTACCTCATGGAGTGACAAGCAAGGGATATAAGTTGCCCAAAGTCACCCAGTAAATGGTGGGGCTGGGGTTTGAAGTCAGGTGGTCAGATTCTGGAACCCATCCTCTTAATCACTAGCCTACATGTCACTCTAGATTGATTTGTCTTTGGTGTAAGGTCTCTTTTTTAACCTAGTGGGAGAAACTGAGGCAGGAAAGAAACCCAAGTCTCACCCTGGATCAAATAAAGCCTGAGTGCCCAAGACTTTATTTCAAATGAACTTGAAGCAAATTCCCCAGTCTGTTTTATGTAGGTACCTAATGCTACCTGTCAAGAGACCTTCCCATTCCAAGCCTATCTTTATTTTTCTAAGTGTCCAAGATTCGGGGAAAGCAGTGAACATTTGAGGGGATACAAGAACATACTCAGAAAAAAACGTTTAGGAAGCTTTCTTTTCTCATTATAAACGAATAAAGAAAAAAAAATAAAACCTGTGTCCCATGAGGAGATCAGCTGTAATTCTTACAATTTAAATTCGTTACAGGCTGGACAGGAACTAAGACACAGTAATAGTAGCAAAGAGGGGGCTGATAGTTTCAGCTTTCCACCTGCAGAGCTCTTTGGGGTTTGTCAAGTTCAATCACACCCACTTTTTCATTTTTTCTAGAAACCTCTTGAAACAGCTCATGGAAGCAAGTATTGTGACCACAGGTGAGGATAGTGTGGCTCAGAAAGGTGAAGGAATGAGCCCAATGTACCCAAGCAGCAGCCTGGTTGGGTGGGAAATGGTTCATTCTGTACAACAGGCCGGTTAGCAAACATCCTGGGGCCCAGGAGGAGCACTGCAATATGGAGACAAGTCAGATATGCCTCTCTCCCTCTGGTGATAGGGGCTCCGTGCTTGGCTCACCCCCATGTCTCCCGGTGCCCCAGCCTGGCGCCTCTGAGTCCTGGCAGCCCCTGGTAGCCAAGGCCCTAAGCAGCTGCAGCACTAGCCCTCCCTTTGAGAGCTCTCCAAACCAGTGCCCAGGCTCCTGCTAAGTGTCTGCCCCAGGCTCATGAAGCCCGAAGTCTAAACAGGTTCCCTTCAAATCCAAAAAATTAAGCTGGACCCCTCTTATCATTCCTCACACGAAAATAAATTCTAAACGGATTAACGTTCAAGTTAAAAAATTAGAGCCATAAAAAGGATGGGGAGAAAAAAAATGGGTCATTAAAAATACATATAATCATGGAGGGGAAAAGGCAAACACAAAACCCAAAGCCATAAAGAAAAGATTAATATATCTAACTACATAGAAATTAAAATCTCCTATTATGGTGAAAAAAATTACAAATGCAAACAATAAACCTGAAAAATATTTGTAACACATTTCTTCAGTATTCAAAGAGCTCTTATATATCTCTATAAAAAAGACAAAACCAAAACACAAAATGTACAAAGACATGAAAACCAGTTCATAAAAGAAATGTAAGTGGCCGATAAGCACGGGGGGGAAAAATGCTCTTATAATGCACATGAATGAAAATGAGCCAGTTTCTCAGCAGTCAGATTGGCAAAGATTAGACAGGTTGATGATGCCCAGGATGGGTGAGGACGTGGGACAGTGAGCACTTTCAAGCATTCCTGGGGAGGCCAAAGTGGTCCTCCTACAGCAATCTGGGAGGCCAGTCTAGGGCTATCTAGTTAAATGTTAAAGGATGCATGCCTGGGGACTTCTGGTCATTCACTCTATAGAGACGTTTGCTCAAGCACCCCACAGTGTACACACAAGGAGTCTTCACCTGCAGGAGCATTTGTAGGAGGTAAGACAACCAAGTATACGCTCCAGCGGCATAAGAGAAGAAAGTCTGTATGTGCTGATCTTGAAAGATCTCTGGTGAACGCAAACCGAACAACAAACAAAACCAAGCGATACCCAGAACGTTATCAGACTAGCTCTGACTACCAGTGGCATCTCCTCTCCTGCCTTATTCCAGATCCAGTCCAAGGTCAGGGATAACTCACTTACTAGATGACCTTGGGTAAGTTACTCAACCTCTTTGTGCCTCAGTTTCCTCCCCGGAGAATCGAGACGGTGACAATGCTGTGTCGTAACATCCAATGGAACAATTCCCAGAAAGCACGTGGAAGAATTCATGTTACCTGCACTAGCTAAATACTGGGCTTTTAAAAAGTATAATCATGAGGGGCTCCAGGGTGGCTCAGTGGGTTAAGCCTCTGCCTTCGGCTCAGGTCGTGATCCCAGGGTCCTGGGATCGAGCCCCGCATCGGGCTCTCTGCTCAGCGGGGAGCCTGCTCCCCCCTCTCTCTCTGTCTGTTGCTCTGCCTACTTGTGGTCTCTCTCTCTGTCAAATAAATAAATAAAATATTTTTAAAAAAAGTATAATCACGAAGTAAAAGAGCTAGTGTGGAACAGAGCAGATAGCATGCTTTCATTCTTCAGGGAACATTCTTCAGAGAAATAACACGCCCCAGTATCCGTCTGCACGGTCATCAATGATCTCCTCCCAAACACAAGGAAATGGTGACTTTGCAACATCACAGAGAGGCTGGGGCCAGCAGTAGGGGAGAGAAAAGCCTTCTGAATGCTGAACCATTTTATATTTACATAAAACCCACAAAATTTCAGGAAAGCTGTGCAAGAAATGGTTACCGGTGGTTACACCTGGGAGTGAGGAGTTAGAAGACTTTGACTTTCATTCCTTTTCTCCTGCCACTTAATTTTTTTTACGCTCACATGCCTTTGTGAGCTATATAGCGAAAAACAGAAAACGGCTACCTGAGCTACAAAAGGTAAGGAAAAGAAAAAGGCTTCCTTCCCACCTCCCGTGCGAGACTGGAGCAGCCGCCATACGGGAGGCGGGGCCAGAAGCAGGGTGGGCAGCACCTGAATGGGATAAGCAGCCGTAGTTCTGGCTACAGTCCGGCACTGGGCATTTCTCTGATCCATCTCCCATCAGTAATGGAATCAACAGCCACTTAAAAACCTCTGCTGGTTTCCACTGCCTACAGGAAAAAAGTCCAAACTCCATAACACAGCATGCTAAGTCCTCTGCAGTCCGTCCCCTCACACCCCTGCAGCCTCAACTTCTATGTCGGGGTCACACCAAGCAGTGTGCCACTGGGGGAACATGTGGGGGATGGGGAGGAGACAGGCGGACCTGGGGGAAAATCTCATTTCACCATTCGTTAGCCTTGACCTTGGCCAAGCAATGCAGCCTCTGAGCAAGGCTCAGAGCAAGGATGATACCACTTAGTCCTTGCCGGATGTTGGAGGATTCAATAAGATGATGTATGTTAGAGAGCAGTGAGCATACTGTCCCGTATATAACACGGCACATAATTATCCAACGATGTTGTCTGATGGCTCCAGAAAGTTTTCTGTCAGGTAGACTCTTTTGGTACAGGTAGACTCTTATTTCCACTCCTTAATCTCCTTCCTCCTTTTCTGCCTGGCAAACACCTCCTGAAGGCTTTCCTCACTCCCTCTTTGCGTTCCCAGAATCTTAATTCCCTTGCCCCTGGTGGCACACACCACTTTGTACTGTAATTAGGCTACATGAGGGCTTGGTGGTGTCTTCATTATCACTTAGTGCAGATCTGGGTAGAGTAGGTGCTCAGTAAATGGCTCTGAACAAACACACTTGCTTGCCTACCCTCACTGAACCTCTGGGCATGAACTCTTACCATGTTCGTGTAGAGAGGGGGCTTAACTGAGGAAAGGAAAATACGCTTCCAATTCAAGGAAGCAGAAGAGGGCTGCAGTGGACTCCCAGCTCCCAGTGGCTGGTCTTTTGTCTAAAAGAAAGTCACACAGACCTTTGCCATGGTTTCATAATGCTGTGCCATTCCTCACTTAGGAGACTTCCCTTTAATGGGAACCTGTTTGCATACAATGTAACCCCTGGGCACAATAATGCTGCCTTCTCTTTCAAATGAAATGTTTACGATGAAATGGAGAGGCAAAAGGAACCATTTTGCTTTCCAATTACCGATGCGTGAAGGCACCAGCACCTGAGAAATATCAACCTTGTTCTCTTCCTGTCTGCTACCCCGGAAAATGTCAGAACAGATGTTTCCAAATTGTGTATAAAAATAAACAAACCAACGATAAAGGGCCCCCTGACTGGCCCCCACATGCCCAGCGTCAGCCTGGAGTGCGGTTTGATGGCTGTCGGGGGAAACCCTTGAAATGAGAGGGAAGAAGCACTTCAGCTTCACTGTGTCTACAACAGCCCAGTGGGTGGGAGGGAGGGGTCCCAGGGCCCTGAGCCTGGGGTCCCCGGCACCCTCCCCAGACCACTCTAGCTGCAGAGGGAAGGAGAGACGGACGGAGGATGGGAGGCAGGCATGGCTGGATCTGGGTTCCTGCTGTCAAACAGTGGAAGAATGGGAGTAGGGAGACGGGGGAGGAAGGAGGAAAGGGAAAGCACAGGGCAAGAAGGAAGCTGAATTTACTTAGTAGCTCCCTATGTGCCTCGTGCTGTGCTGGGGGCTTTTGTATATATGCTCTTTTCAGCCTAACGTCCATGCTGCGAGATGGGTGCTCCCATTTTGCAGATGAGGAAACTGAGTCCAGAGTTGACAATACGCACAGACACACAGGCAGCGGCAGTCAGAATTCCAGCCAGTTCTGTGAGGGCCCCAAACCGAGCCCCGTCAACACTACCCCAGCAGCAGAGAGGGCAAGGCTTCAGCCTCTGCAAGAAGGAGGGGCTCTTCCGCTGCTCCCTGGCTCCTCTGCCCAGCCAGCACTAGGAGGAAAGCACCCCAGCCTCCGACAAAGCCGGAGGAAAGCTGTTCCTAGAGAAGGCGCATCCGAAGGCAGGAGGGAGAAGGTGGTGCTTCCCCCTAGTGTTGGACAGACTACGCACACACCTCCACGTGTCAAGACAGCTCTTTCCCTCTCAGGCCGCCCTAGATAAATCCACGTGAATCAGATTTCAACTTCTCAGCTTCTGAGAGGCACTCTCATTCACCCCGTCGCCCATGCAGAATTCTGGGGGTGGCCGCGGCTCAGTGGCGCACACAAAGAGGCCACACGTGGATGTGCCAGGCAAGTCCTATGTGCCCTGGGTTCTCAGAGTTAGCAGAACTAGATCTCAGGGCTCTCTCTCCTTCAACACTATACATCTATCCACTTTGGTGCAGCAAAAGCTCTGATCCCAAACACAGCTGTGCAGCAACACAGTGTTCTGGGCAAGCACACACGGCCCCCACCTCTCTTTAAAGAGAGAATGACTCACCCACATAAGCAGGGCAGTCACTCCATGTTTGCTTGGGGCGGGGTGGGGGGCGGCTTTCTCTGGTGGGGAAAAACCAAAGTTTACATATAATTGATGCAAGATGTCATTTTTTGGATCACATAAAAGATTTTCTGGTCTTCATCCTGCTAAGGATACTTTCCATAAGTTTCTTTTTATAGAATAAGTGCTCAGTAATCAGAAAAGAGTCCCATTCCAGATAAGCCCACACTTTACAACAGAATCTTGGGTACCCTCCTCTCCCCCAAACATGGGATGGGTCTTACCTTCGGAACACTCTGAACACCGCATCTTTCTGGAGATTTCCCTGACCGTTGTTTGCCTCACTTTTTCCTATCTGTAAAATGGAGTCATGCTAGCTACCATTCACAAGGAGCTTCCAAGAACATTTGAGGCTCTTAAAGAAGCTCTAGAGTATTCAATATCCCGGACTTGGAATTCTCATTACAATAGCTCATTTCACCTTCAAAGCACGATAGCATTAACGAGATCTGCCTAATTACACTGCAGAGCAATGGCCTGCATTTATGTTGCCTGCGTGTGACAGAAATTGGGGTGGTCATTTGTCAAAAATGTTCCCGTGCCTGAGAGAGAGATACATAAACTTTCAGTCTTCTCTGATTATCGACGAAGGTTTTCTGTGTGTGGTGTGTGTTTTAAAGGTCTAAATACCAGGTGCATGACAAAAGAATGGTTCCTCTTTGAAATATGCCAGCTGTCATGGTTTTCCAGGCAAGATATTATTTCTGATAAATAGATATGGACAATAGATAATGTCTATATTAATATCGCTAAAATGCGGTCCTCTCCTGTAGCTCACCCGAGACGAGGACAGCAGTGTATAAAGAGGCAGATGCCAGACAAGAGACTTTTTTCTTGTGACAGTTTGAGCTCCCCTGCTGCAATTAACTTTTTCTCCCCCTCCTTCCCCTCCTTCATCTCATGCAATGCAGTTCAGAAAAAAGGGGGCCTGTATTTTCCTCCTGCTGATGGAAGTTGATTAGCAGTCAGGTGGAGTGATGCTCAGGGGACAACACAGCAGATTAATTAAATCACTTCTACTGGCTAAGTGGTGACACTTTGATTTATAGCAGAACTCACTCAACCAGACAGCAGCTTTTCTTGCATGCTGAAGGAAGAAGGGCCAAAGTGGCCACTGGTTGGAGGCCGAGGGCTTTGCAAACTTTAAAGACAAGCATCCTAGTCATTAAGGCATAGGCCCCCGCTGGGTTTCTCTCTTTGGGGCGGGGAGGCCTGCAGGCTCAGGAGAGGAACCAGAGAGAAGAGAGCTGCTGAGGCTGGCCTGCAAGCCGACAAGGAGCCAGAGGACCTGTTTCAGGACACACAGAACTCTATTACACCCTTGCAGAAAAGCAGGCTTGAAATGGCAGGATTTTCTCCATGTCTGTTAGGTTTACGTAATCTCCATGCCCAACGTGGGGCTTGAACTCACAACCCTGAGACCAAGAGTTGCAAGCTCCACTGAGGCAGCCAAGGACCCCTCCAACTCTGTTTTTACTGGACTGCTCCACGGTATCACTCTGGCTCGCCCTCAAACAACAGCCCCGTGATGGCCCTACTGTATGGACTCAGGGGTGTCTGCACAGGGTCTTCTCAATGAGGAGACCTCAGACCAAAATGCACGCGACAGCTGTGCTTCTGGTGGCCTGTTTTCTGTTATGCGGTGGCTACAGCTGTGGCTAATCCTAATTCACTCTTCGCTTTGGCTGCTAAGAAGCTCACAGCTGAACATGCAGCCCAAACAGCGTGCCGTCACACATGTTCTATACATGCACTCTTCATGGATACACGCTTACATCTCTCCCAACTACCCTCTATCTGGAAAACTCCCGTTTCTCTTGAATGTTTTGGGGGGAAGCTGTCTGCAGTTCTCTCATGAACGAGGCTGAACAGGATAGTAGACAAAACCCTAGATTTTAGGACATACTGAGCAAGCCCTGTTCTCAGGTAACCTCTTCAGAGCTGGGTGCTTGTTAAGATATAAATTCCTGAATCCCACCCCAGACCTTCTGACCCAAATGGCTCAGGACAGGAGCCAGGAATCTTCATTTTTATTTTTTAAAGATTTTTATTTATTTATTTGACAGACCGAGATTACAAGTAGGCAGAGAGGCAGGGAGAGGGTGGGGGGGAAGCAGGCTCCCTGCTGAGCAGAGAGCCTGATGCGGGGCTCGATCCCAGGACCCTGAGATCATGACCTGAGCTGAAGGCAGAGGCTTAACCCAATGAGCCACCCAGGCACCCCAGGAATCTTCATTTTTAACAGATGCCCTGAGCAATCCTGGAACTCACCAACATTCGAGAACAATCGTATTAGAGTCAGACAGCCCTAAAGCCAAATCCGAGTTCCACTAATTAATAACACGTTAGGCCACGTGAGGTTCCTCATCTCGCCAGGCTTCCTTTTCTCAACTATTGGACGGCACTGGTGAGAATTAAACCAGACATGTGTACATAGGTCAACACCTAACACGGTTGACAAGCAACCAGGAAGAATCAATGCACGGCAGGCGTGCACGGACAGATGCCTGGACGCACAGGGCGTGGCGTACGCGCACGAGGGAGTACTATGCAGCCTTACAAAGGAAGGACATTCTGACACAGGCTCCGTCCAGCATGGATGCATCTAGAAGACATTATGCTATGTGAAAGAAATCACACACTGTAAGGACAAATACTGTACGATTCCAATTGTATGAGGTACCCGGAGTCATCAAGTCCACTGAAGCAGAAAGTGGAAGGGTGAGTGCCCGGGGCCAGGGGAGGGGGCAATGGGGAGTCAGTGTTTTATGGGGTCAGAGTTTCAGTTTGGGAAGATGGAAAGTTCTAGAGATGGATGGTGGTGACGGCTGCATGATGTCGTGAATGGGCTGAAGGCCGCTGTACATTTAAAAATGGCTAAAATGGTAAATTTTACGTCAAGTATATTTTACCACAATAAAAAATTAAAATTAAAATAAAAACACACAACCACCATCACCAGCACACCAGATTCATTCTGGATGCCCCCGCCCCTTTGCCCCTCACATCCTCTCCAGTCAGTTTAAAGCAGAGTATGTGGCTGAGGCTGGGGCGGGTGGTGAGAAAGAAGAAAGAAATGACAGGAACTGGCCCTCTCCGGGCCCCTTCCTAACTCAGGAGTCCGAAAACTCCCCACGGTGCCACAGAACACTTATCCCAGTCGTGAAGGAAGCTGACATAACATCAAATATTAAAAGGGTAGAGGAACCAGCATAGTTTTCCATATAAATGACTCTACGAACATATATGAAGATTGCTTTTAAAATTCAAATATAATTATTTTTTAAAAGGCATCCTGTGCGCGCTGTCTCTCTCGCAATGCTGACACTTCTGGGCTGTTGTCATGCTCCAGTGAGGTGCCTGCTGGCAGCCAGCCCAAAGCACTTTGTAACATGCCCTCCAGATCCTACGTGAAAACTGATCAAAGAATTGGCACCAGCAAAGACAGGACTGAAATCAGCTCTCAAAGGGGTGGGGCTGGGCTATTGTCCCTCTTTGTGGGAACAGCTGCTTAACGGGGAATTGGAGCGGCGTGATTATAATATGCACACGGACTGCTCTGTTAACAGAAGCTGGCTTAAAGTACTCCAGGGGCCTCCACCTTGCATTTTGGCAAAGGGCTCTGCGAGGATGCTGTGTCAAACCTTTTTGAAAATGTCTCCTTGACACGCAGGGTGAGTAAGGGCGCCTGTGAATCTCATTACGGCCCCACACCTCCCTCTGCTGTTCTGCTCCCGCTTCCTGGCTGCCCAGAGGTAGCTGCACGAGGGTCACCCACCCCCCACCCCCACCCCGTTTCATCAGGACACAGGGCATGCACGGAAGGTGCGATGCTGGTTACCTGAGTGGACCTGGGAGCCAGCCCCGGAGCTGTATGGGAAGGATCGTCTGATTGTCTGCAGGTGTGCCGACTCCCCAGGGGAGCCCAAGTCCTTCTGAATGACACTACACTTCTGAGCAATTAACCTTCACGGTGCCTGGCGTGGGACGACAGCACTGGAGGCTCCGAGTGGACAAGGAAACAGGCTGTCCCGACGCTGGGGCCAGGAGGAGCCCGAGGGACACACCTGACCTCTGGCTCCCTACCCCAGGGGAGGGGAGGGAACCGCACACCTGACCTCTGGCTCCCTACCCCAGGGGAGGGGAGGGAACCGCCGAGGCACTGGAGGCGGCGCTGGGCTCTTGCCCAGTCCTTATCTGGCATAATCCTTCACCAGTGGTGGGAAGGGCTCATCAGGAAGGTTAAAGCAATTTCACCAAGGTCTCAGAGCTGGAAAGTGGGGAGGCTGGGACACACCCCCCACTCTGCCTCACTCCACAGCCTTTTGTCTTGTGGCTTGGTTTTGTTTTTAACTGCACCCACCCAAAGGAAACGGATATGTGCCTTTTCTAAGGGGGGAAAGTTGGCTACTCCCAAAGCCGGGCCCTGCCCCAGTTCAGGACGATCTCACCACCTCCTCTGCTTGTTGGCAGCTAAAAGGCCCCCTGGCCTCCACCTCGGCAGTGACTGTGAGTAGACACGCAGGGACGGGGGCGGGGGGGAACAGTTTTAAAAATGAATATATGCATGTGTCTCTCCTGCTAATCACCGGAATGCATTTTCAGGAGAGGTGAGCAGAGGGCTTAGCTGCAGGACTCCCATTAATGCTAACTTTATTTCAGTAATGAGGTGCCAAGGCATGGAACAATCACGGGGGCTAATACTGTGTAATCACAGTGATGAGATGCGCATGCTGGGAAGGGAGGGAGAGGGGGTGATAGTGGGGACGCCTGACACAGCGAGGCAGCAGGAGGAAAGGGAGGAGGCAGGTGAGCCAGGCCGGGGACAGAGCCGTCCAAATGGGAACCTGGGTCAGGAGGGATATCAGGGCAACTCCTCACAAACACAGACAAAGGCCAGGCCAGGTGAGGAGCGCTGTTCACCTCACTGAATCCTCACAAGGAACCAGAGAGCTAGGTATTATCCCCCATTGTACAGATCAGCAAACTGAGTTTTAGAAAAGTCACTCTGCCCAAAGTCACACCACGAGGGGAGGAACCTGTCTGAAGTTCGATTTCTCTGAATCGTGACGCTTTACGGTACTCCACCTCCAATGGGGGGAGAGAGGATGGGGATGTAACATACAAATGCCAGAGGCTATGAGGGCAGCACTGGAGAGGGTGGGGGGACAGGGAGAGAAGAGGCAAGGGGGCCCAGCCCCCAGCACTGGTGCAAGACTGTGTTCCTGGGGCTCAGCACACTATGTCACAGCTGTCCCCCCAGATGTCTTAGTGATGTGGGAGAGGGGAATGAAGGGAGGAACTCATCTTCATGGACCAAGCTCTAGGGACTACCTGCAGCCACAAAGGAAATCCCCAGAGCACCCACAAATATTAACTGTAATGTTCCCTGGATCTCCAGACTACCCGGATCCTTCATTCTGCAAACGCGTGCAGCCCAGGGGCGGTTCCCTCTTAACAGAGCCTCGTGGGGCGCCTGGGTGGCTCCGTGGGGTAAGCCTCTGCCTTCAGATCAGGTCATGATCTCAGGGTCCTGGGATAGAGCCCCGCATCGGGCTCTCTGCTCAGCGGAGAGCCCACTTCCCTCTCTCTCTCTGCCTGCCTGCTTGTGATCTTTCTCTATGAAATAAATAAATAAAATTAAAAACAAAAACAAAAACAAAAACAAGAGCCTTGTGTCTCCCCAAGTGTGCTCCGCAGGCTCACCTGGGCACTCTCGGGAAACAGCTTCCTGCCTTTGCCTCTCACCTGCTTGGTAAGCACTTTGGAGAAAGGCCCTGGAGCTGCCCTTTCCCAGGACTGCTGGCCAAGCTTTCCTGAAGGTTTCTCTGTGCTTTAAGGACTTTGCAGGCATCCAGGGCACAGAATTTCCATGTCTAGGACCAGTAAAATACACTCTGTAGGCCCAGTTCTGCCCCAAATCCATGGCCCTATCGCCCTACTGGTTGTTTAGAAGTATGAATTTCATAATATTCGAGACATTTATTAAGCACCTACTGTGCACCAAGCTCTATTCTCTGCCCTCGAAGGACAACAGGGGACAAAATGAAGTCTCTGCTTTCTTCATAAAACTTGCCTTCCTGTGAAGACAAACAGATTGCGTGTCCTATCAGAGAGTCCTGTGAAGAAAACTAAGCAAGAGGAAGAGGGCAGTGGTTCTCAGCTAGGGCAATGTCGCCCCTCAGGGGACACTGGCAATGTCTGGAGACATTTTTCGTTGTCGCAGCTGGGTGGGTGGGTGGGGAGAGCCCGGGGATGCTGCTCGCATCCTACAAGGTTCAGGACAGCCCCCCACCACAAAGAGTCGTTCCACCCCAAATGTCACTAGTGCCGAGGCTGAGGACCCCTGGCCCAGAGAAGGCAGAGGCGTGCTCTTCAAGGTAGGGTCAGGGCAGCCCTCTGGAGAGGGACATCTGAGCAGAGACTGGGGGAGTGAAGGACATCTGTGGGCAGAGGGGACAGGTGCAGAGGTGGGAGAGGCATATGTATATGGGGCACACCGCCAGGGAGGAGGAGGATTTCCACGTAAGTGCCGTGGAGCCAGGGCTTCCAGGTGGGACTGGGAGGTCTCTCACTGACCCTTCCCATGCCCCCCTCTGGCCACTGGGTGGAGAACGGTCTGTAGCAGGGGCAATGGGGAGCAGGGTGCCTTTGGGAGGCTAAACGTGTAGTGTGTCTAGACAAGATGTGGGGGCTTGAACGAGAGCAGGAGAGGCTGGACAGCAAGAAGTGGTCAGTTCATAGCATGTGGTCAAGGCAGGGCTGACTTTGGGGTTTGCTAGTGGATGAGATGAGGGTGTGAGCCCACTTTCCATCGGGTCTCTGCTCCAAGGATCTCCCTGAAAAACAGGACTCCTAGCCCTCCCCTTAACTCAATGCTTCTCCATGAGGAGCAACTGTCCCCTCAGGGGGACATCAGTTCAGATCTGGAGACAGTTTTTGGTCATCACCACTGGGAATGAGGGCTGCTACTGGCATCTGGTGGGTGGAGGCCAGGGATGCTGGTCGGCACCCTACAAGGCACCAGACAGCCCCCTCTCCCGCAACACATGTTCACAGACTCATCAGGGCCCGAAAATGACCAATGCTGAGGACCCCTGCCCTAAACCCCACCCTCACCCCCTGCCGCCTCCTCTAACCCAGGCTGGCCTGACCAGTTTAGCAGGGACTTCAGAGCCCAGAGATTCCAAATCAACGCACGTCGGTGGCTAAGGTCCATATTAAGTACATCTCACTTGCTTCTGATGGTGACACAGATCAGATGCTGCTGCTGTAGCCGCTGCCGCTGCACGAAACAGGGATGCTGGAAAGCACATTCATTACCCAGCTGTGAAGAGCGGCGGAGCACGCACACATCTCTCCTGCGCTGGGGTACCTGAAAGCCAGCCCCGCTCTATGATTGAGTGACTGCCAGCCGCCTCCTGTCTGTAACCTTGACACGCCAGGGCAGGGCCTCTGGGGCACAAGCCAAAAATCCGAAAGGCAACGTCGGCTGCAACACACAGATGGGTTAATTTGTTTCATGTCCCCATTGCCACTGAGCTCTCTTGGAAAATACACACACACACACACACACACACACACACACACACACACCCCTCCATTGACGGGGTTTAATATCCCAGCTGCTAGGAACCAGATTAGGCAGAAGGAAGAAAATGTGACGTCGATGCAGAGATCCATTTATATTCGCCTATGTTTGCTTAAAAACCGGTTTTTGATCTGCAGGTTATTCTTGCCGGCTTGGACCTCGAGCGACAAAAATATCACACTTCCAGGTGGTATCTTTAAGGAAAGCTAATTAGGATTCTTGGCACTTGTAGCACGAAACATTTTACAATTTTCTTCAAAGCAATTTGCCAACATTAGCTAATTAAAACACCCAGCCTTCCGTTGAGGGACAATGGGAAGACAGTAGAATCTTCATTTCTCAGCATCTGCTGTAGGTTTAAAATTCCAAATTCCTGTTGCTTCCACTTGGTTGAAGTCCTTCTCTCTGAAAGTGGCCTTTCATGATTTTAACATTTCTGGGAGCGCTGAGGGAAACAGTCCAGTTTTTCTAGCACCTTATCTCTAAAATAAGGGACAGCACTGAGAAAGGAGGTGAGGCAATTAAGGTGGTCTGCTAAACCAGAGGTTGGCAACCTCTGGCCCACAGGCTGAATCCGGCCCTCAACCTGTCTCTGTAAATAAAGTTTTATTGTAACACAGCCATGTTCACTGGTGTACATACTACCTGCTGCAACAGCAGAGTTTAAGCAATTGCAATAGAGATCATACAACCCTTAAATTTGAAAATATTTACTATCTGGCCCTTTACAGAAGAAGTTTGCTAACCACTGTACTTCACCATCTCTTCACAACTGCTGAACCATGATCTTCCAACCATGGTGGGGCATCTGTCCATCTCCAGGTCTCCATGCCACCAACAAGGTTTCCGTGACTCAGCACTCTAAGCCAAAACACAAGAGCCAACAGACACATATGGGGAAGAAAACCTCCTCCATACTTCACAGCAGACACAAGCCATGACATGTTGTCGGCAAAAGGTGGGTGAGAGCCTAAGAAAAAGTGCAAACTACCTTCTTTTTAAGTCACATCAAGTCTAATGCCACTGCATCACAGTTTGAGGGACTACGTGGAAGAGGAGATGTAGAGGCTGGGTCTGAATCCCACTTCCCCATTCCCGGTTCTTAGCTTGGCAGCTGCCATAATGAAAGCTTTTTATTTTTTAAAAAGGGAATTTGAATTTACTCCCCACTGTAAAACTGAGAATTAGGAAATGTCAAAACCAACAGAATCTTTCTCCCTTTTTATTTCCTTTTCATAAGAAGAGCAGGATGAGTCCTCCTCCTTTTTTTTTTTTTTAAAGATTTTATTTATTTATTTGACAGAGATCACAAGTAGGCAGAGAGGCAGGCAGAGAGAGAAAGGAGGAAGCAGGCTCCCCCTGAGCAGAGAGCCCGATGCAGGGCTCCATCCCAGGACCCTGAGATCATGACCTGAGTTGAAGGCAGAGGCTTTAACCCACTGAGCCACCCAGGCTTGAGTCCTTCTGCAATTTCTCCTAAACCTTTCTCCCTCCCCAGCCCCCACCCGCAGTCTGAAAATTCCATGCTGAGAATTCATTCCCCTCTACTGGGGGAGGCCTCTTCCAAATGCAGGGAGCATAATAATCACCAACAGAATCAACTTCATCTGAGTCCTGAAGTGGCTGAGGGCAGGACCACTGTGACTTGTTTCGGGGATGGCAGAGATGTTTCTAGATGCCCTCTTATTCATATTTTTCTCCCTGCCTTGGTGGCACATTTGCCTCTATCCAACACAGTTTATGTGGAGTAGCCTGAAGGGTCCTTATTCATCCAGGACAAAGTTGAGGGTGTTGGAAAAACTCTGATGCTTGCCACATTCCCAGCATCACCCCTGTTAGGAGGCCACTCTGCAAATCGATCCCTTGCAGAATGCGTTGGTGAAGGCAGGGCTGGGAAGAACCTGTAGCGAGAAGTGCCCCATCATTTCAAACTAAGATAGAGGATGGTGCACATGGCCCACAAACCCACAGATCATCATTTGCAGGATCAAGATCTTGCAGGGTAGAATAGAACGGACTCCGGTGGACACATAATGTAGGAAGGGCCACCTAAGTGAGGTAACCACAGATTCCTGCAATGGACCAAGCTTTCAGTTCAATCCAAACCCCTCAGTTCATATTTCTTTTTAAAGATTTTTATTTATTTGACAGACAGATCACAAGTAGGCAGAGAGGCAGGCAGAGAGAGAGAGGAGGAGAAGGAGGCAGGCTCCCTGCTGAGCAGAGAGTCCGATGTGAGGCTCGATCCCAGGATCCTGAGATCATGACCTGAGCCGAAGGCAAAGGCTTTAACCACTGAGCCACCCAGGTGCCCCCTCAGTTCATATTTTGAATCCATTCGGCTACACTGTCCACTAGAAGATTCCAAAGGCAAGAGGACTTAGTAGAAAGCCCTTTCACTAGCCTGAAAACCACAGAATCATAATCATAACAGCTCAGGATTGGAAGACAAAATGAGTATTTGTTGAACATGGTATTTACAAGAAACTTTAGATACACTGTAATCATAATCTATCCCCTCCACCCCCCAAAAAACATGAGAAAGATATTACCATGTTTCTTTTGCAAAGAAGGAAACCAAGCTTCACAGTGACTTTTAGCACAAAATAATGCTACTAGACAGGAGCAGGACTGGGGTTTGAGCCCGGGTCTACCCGGTGAGCCCAGCTCTCCATGAGGGATTCCTCTTCCTCTGTGAGGGTCCCTAGTACAAACAATCCCCGAACTTCCTCATGCACTAGCCCTGTGCACTGTACTACGCACATTTTAAAAACAGCTTTATTGGGATATAATATGTTATAAAATGCAAACCCATTTCAAGCGGTATTCTGAGTGCATTCAGAGCTGCGCAACCATTCCCACAATCAGCTTGAGAATATTTCATCACCTCAAAGAAACCCCATAACCTTAGCAGTCACTCCTCACCTTCCCCCTTCCCTCCAGCTCCTGGTAACCACTAACCTGCCTCCTGTCTCTACAGATTGGCTTCCTCCGGGCATGTCATATAAATGCGATCGTACAATATGCAGCCTTTTTGTGGCCGGCTTCTTTGTAGCATCATGTTCCCGAGGTTCACCCATGTTACAGCTTTGGTGTACATCCCTTTTGGGGGCTGAGCAGTGTTCCACTGGGGGCTAGACCGTATTCTGTGTGTCCATTCTTCTACTGATGAGTGTCCGGGTTGTTCCCACTTCCTGGCTATTGTGAATAGTGCTGATATGAACATGGGTGTGCAGGCTTCTCTGCACATTGTTTCTTTTTACAAATCACATTTTTATACTCCCCTTATTAAAGGCTGAAAGACAAATGACAAACATGTGTCCTCTCACTGAACATTATATATATTTATAGAAATTATTGCAGCATTTAGGACAGGAGAAGCAGCTAGGTGTGCTGAAAAGTAGTCAGGAGTTGGGATGAGGAAGCTTTTTCCCCCCCCATTCATTCAATAAGTACTTATTAAAATAGAGTATACAATACTATACTAAGTACTAATGATTTCATGTCCTGGCTGTTGTACAATTCATTTTATTTATTTATTTATTATTTTTTATTTATTTATTTATTTATTTGCAGGGGGTGGCAGGTACAGGGAGAGAGAATCTTAAGCAGGTAAGAGGACTCCATGCCCAGCGTCAAGCCTGATGTGGGGCTCGATCTCATGATCCTGAGATCATGACCTGAGCTGAAAATCTAGAGTCGGACACTGAACCGACTGAGCCCCCAGGAGTCCCTTTATCATTCATTTAAAAAAATCAGTTTGTGGGCGCCTGGGTGGCTCAGTGGGTTAAGCCTCTGCCTTCGGCTCCGGTCATGATCTCAGGGTCCTGGGATCGAGTCCCATATTGGGCTCTCTGCTCAGCAGGGAGCCTGCTCCCCCCCCCCACTTCTCTCTCTCTGCCTGCCTCTCTGCCTACTTGTGATCTCTGCCTGTCAAATAAATAAATAAAATCTTTTTTAAAAAAAATCCGTTTGTTGCCCATGCAGTTCTTCATCTTTACAGGGTCCAACTGTTCTAATTTTCAAAGTGGGGGGGCAACAGGCCTGGGAGAGCCTGCAGAAGAAGGTATCATGACACACTGAAGAGGATTCTGGAGCGTCAGAGACTCAACAAACACAACAATAACATTACCCGTATGGTACTAAAATGGTTCCTATTCATCTCCCTTTCCTCACCTGAGCTACATATTTACGGTTTTCACGCACCAGGCAACGCCCATGAAAAAAGAACTGCGCGAGCTTCCCTGCCTTGTAAAAACAGATTCCGTTTTAGCAAGGGGTTTAATATTTAAACACTAGCTCACAAGGCAGGAAGCCCTTCAAAGCAACAGGAGTAGGTAGGCCAGCGTGAAAAGAATTCACCAGTGGTCCTTGACCATCTGTGTTAAGACCCTTCTTCCAGTCCTGGCATCGCACTTGCCCATCTCTGCCAGCAGATGGCGACGTGGTCCTGCAAGGGTGCCTTCACGCAACCTTCAGCAATGACATGAGGATGGGACACCTGAAGCTGTGACTCTGCAGAGGTCTGAGCACAGCTGGACACATTCGTGGGGGAGACAAACAACAAGTGAACAATGTAGTGTTTATAAAGTATACAGGATGGGACAAAATGTGGTCCGTGGTCTAACTGCACCCAACCACAGGTATGACATCAGTGGCGGGGAGGGGGCATTTAAAACACATAACTTTATACAAGTGAGAATCAAATAGTTATCCCCTTATGTTACATCTATTCCAAGGAGTATGGTCATGCATTAAAAATCAAGTGGCATTTTAGATACGACACCAAAAGCACAAGCAATGAAAGTTAAATTGAACTTCATCAAACTTAAACTTTTATGCTTCAAAGAACACCATCAAGAGAGTGAAATGACAAGCCACAGAGCAGGAAAAATATTTGCAAATCATATATCTGATAAGGGACTTAACATCAAAAATATATTTAAAAAACTCTATCAACTCAACAATAAAAAGACAACCCATTTTAGAGATGGGAGGATGAAGACTCACATCTCTCCAAAGATGATACACGGCATTAGTCATCAGGGATGTGCAAGTCAAAACCACAGTGGGACACCGTTTTATAACCATTGGATGGCTATAATCAATAAAATAAATAAAACCAGGTGCTAGAGAGGATGTAGAGAAATTAAATCCCAGTACAATGCTGGTGGGAATGCAAAATGGTACAACTCCCTTGGAAAACAATCCAGTAGAGTTCCTCAAAAGGTGAAACACAGAGCTCCCAAATGACCCAGAAATTCCAGTCCTAGGGATATAGCCAAGGGAACTGAAAACATGTGTCCA
Organism: Enhydra lutris kenyoni; assembly: GCF_002288905.1. Lineage (NCBI taxonomy): Eukaryota > Metazoa > Chordata > Mammalia > Carnivora > Mustelidae > Enhydra > Enhydra lutris. The sequence continues at coordinate 11,918,385 of NW_019154130.1, forward strand.
CATGGAACTTACACATGAATGCTCATAGCAGCCTCATGTCTAAGGGCCAAAAAGTGGAGACAACCCAAACATCCCTCAACTGAAGAACGGACGGACAAATATGGTCCTTCTATACAATGGAATGTTATTTAGAAATAATAATTTTTTTAAAAGATTTTATTTATTTATTTGACAGACAGAGATCACAAGTGGGCAAAGAGGTGGGGGTGGGGAAGGGGGGGAAGCAGTATCCCTGCTGAGCAGGGAGCCTGATGAGGAGCTCAATCCCAGGACCCTGGGATCATGACCTGAGCTGAAGGCAGAGGCTTTGACCCACTGAGCCACCCAGGCGCCCCTAGCAATTGAATGAAGTTAATACATGCTACAACACAGGTAAACTCTGAAAATACACTGAGCCAAAGAAGCCAGTTACAAAAGACCACATACACGATTCTATTTATGTGGAACTTCTAGAAAGGGTCAATCCATAGAGACAGAAGGCAGACGAAATGCTGGCAGAGGCTGGAGGGAGAAAAAATGGGGAGTGAATACCAGTGGGTATGGGGTTTCTTTCTGGGGTGATAAAAATGTCTAAAATTAATTGTGATGGATGCATAACCCTGTGAATATACCAAAATCATCTAATTGTACACTTTAAGGTGGTGAATTATATGGTAAGTAAATTATGTCCCAGTAAAATTGTTATAAAAAAGCAATGAAGTAGCAGACTAACAAAGAAAACCACTCCTGCTACACTGGTAAGTAGGAAAAAAGAAAAACAAACAAACAAAAAAACCAAGGCTGCTGGGTTGTACAACCCAGAGGCGGGGGGCAACATTCTTTGTCACCAGGGGAATGACACACCTTGGAGTTATGAAATGAAATGTGGGGTTTCACCCATCCCCACGGAGCCTGGTTACCTAACTCCACAGCCAGCCTGGCAAGCACACCACTTTCTCTGCTTGGTCATCTCCAACTTCAAAGCCCCATTCAAGAGCCATTCATTTGGCTACAAAATAAAAAAAATGAAATAGCATCCCAATTTTCTTTTTTTTGTTAAATATATTAAGTGTGTGTGTAGGAAAACAGATACACACCAAAGAAAAGCGAAAGAATTGTGAAAGCTTTTATTCTCTTTTTCTACCACCCTAATTTTCTATAATGCAGTATATTACTTTGTTGTTAGAAAAAAAAAAATCACATAAACTTGGGGCGCCTGGGTAACGCAGATGGTTAACCGTCCAACTCCTATTTTTGGCTCAGGTCATGATCTCAGGGTCGTGAGATTGAGCTCCCGGTAGGGCTCCACGGCTGGGCCTGGAGCCTCCTTAAGATTCTCTCTCCCCTTCTCCCCTAGCCCCATCCCTTCTCCCCCTTCCCTCCCCACTCATGTTCTGTCTTTCTAAAAAGAAAAAGAAAAAAACTACCAAATTTTTTAAAAGTACGTATTTATAAACACAGCATTCTCCTCTGTAAGGCTGCCCTGCCCACCTCACCCACAGAGCAGCACTTCCTCTATCCCCTCATTTATGATCCTGAATGGCAGATAGTGACATTAACTGCCCATCTCTCACAACAGACTGTATTATCTGAAAGCAGAGAATATTTCTAATTCATCATTCTACCCAACATCCAAAAATGCCTGGTTTGGGTATGCTTGCTACACAATGTATCTAAGTATCAGTCAGTATCCTCTGTCTCACACCCTACAAAAATCTCATTTTAGACTTTGCACTGAGGAAATGCTTTGCCTTATTTATGCCTTCAATGCTTTGCATTAACATGAGGGATTATTTCTCTTTTCGCCCTTGCTGTCAGGAAACTCAACTGCATCAACTGCGTTGTTCAACTGCATGTCTGCATTCTATTTTAAGATGGTCCCAATTTGGGCGCCTGGGTGGCTCAGTGGGTTAGGCCGCTGCCTTCGGCTCAGGTCATGATCTCAGGGTCCTGGGATCGAGTCCCGCATCGGGCTCTCTGCTCAGCAGGGAGCCTGCTTCCCTCTCTCTCTCTGCCTGCCTCTGTCTACTTGTGATCTCTCTCTGTCAAATAAATAAATAAAATCTTTAAAAAAAAAAAAAAAAAAGATGGTCCCAATTTTACTTCTATTTTATTTATCAGTACTATATATAGACATGCATTTTCTCAAATCCTTTTAGAAAACAAACAAGCTGTACAACCGTAGATCTGTGAATGAAATGTGAATAAATACATGGTGTCTATGTGCTTCAAGCATCAAAGATTTTCCTTAAAAACCCAAAGTGACACTTTGTCCTAAAGGTAAACCAACCCGTAAGGATGCTCAGGTACTACAGTCTGCAAACCAGAGGCTCAGGGTCCACTCGAGTTCACAAGTCCGAAGGCCATCCTGAGGTTCTGGGGTCTCCCCAGCACCCACCAGGTGCCAAGAAAATACCTGTAGGATGGATGGCTGGGGCTGGCACTCTGGCGTCAGCACCATTCAAAGGGTGACAAGTTGGACCCAGGCTTTCTCCCCATGGCACTGGTGATATCGGGGGGCCCTGTGCTGTGCATTGGAGGATGCTGGCCTCTAATGCATGCTGGGAGCACCTCCATACACACACCTGTGAGCCTCAGAAAGGTCTTCAGACATTGGCACTGACCCCTAGGGGGGCAAAATTCCCTTCTGGTTCAACACCACTGGTTTCAGCCGCCAGTCTGCAGTCCTGGAGACCACCGACTAGTACCCAGAGCACCAGGGCTAGAAGGATCCTCGCACATGATGCCATGTCTTCCCTCTCCAAAGGGGCATTCAGGCCCAGAAAGGTGGAGACACGAGCAGCCAGAACTCCGGTGGTGCAGCGGGGTGTTCCCCTGCCCCGAGCTGCCCTGTGGTCCTGCCCTGTGTTCCTGCCTGTTAGTGGAGCACTCTCTTCCTTCAAGGGCTAGATCTATCAGCTTGGGCGACCAAAACAGAGCACCACAGACTGGAGGTGGGGGGGTGGCAGGGGGCGGGGCTCAAACAACAGAAATGTACTTTCTCACTGCTCTGGAGGCCAGAAGTCTGGGATCAAGGTGTGGGGCGGGGGGGGGCTTGGTTCCTCCTGCAGCCTTTTTCTCCTTGGCTCGTAGATGGCCACCTTCCTGCACCACTGGTCTCTCTCTCTTTTTATAAGGACACCAGTCCTATTAGATTAGAACCCACTGTAACAGCCTCATTTTCACTTAATCACCTCTTTGAAGGCCTTCTCTCCAAATACGGTTACACTCTGAGGGATTTCTGTGTATGAATTATTGGGGGCAGGGGATACAATTCAGCCAATACAAGGACTCTGTTCGGTGGATATTAAGACCCAGCCCTCTCACTAGTGCTGAAAGGATATGTTCTCCTTCCAATACATTCTTCAAAAACCCTTTCTGGCAGGGACCAGCAGCAGAAAGGTGAAACATTTTTGCTTAAATCGAGAATGATCCAATCCTGAGGCCAAAGTGCACATTTCAGAGCAAATGTGAAGCAGTCCTCCCCAGCACCTGCTCCCCACTTCAGTGCTCAGACCCAGTGCAGCATTTACCGTATCACAGGGGCTAAAAGTCTACATTCAATTGGAATGCCTGGGTGGCTCAGTTGGTTAAGCCGCTGCCTTTGGCTTGGGTCATGATCCCAGGGTCCTGGGATCAAGTCCCACATAGGGCTCCTTGCTTGGCAGGGAGCCTGCTTTTCTCTCTGCCTCTGCCTGCTTGTGTGCTCTCTGACAAATAAATAAATAAAATCTTAAAAAAAAAAAAAAAAGTCCTCATTGAAGATCAAGAAAGATCTGGGTTCAATCACTGTCTTGGTTTAAACCACCCGGACAACGTGCCCCTATGCGCAGTATTCAATCTTTGGGCTCATTTCCTTTTAAAATGGGGGTAAACCTACCTACCTACCTCACAGAAGTGGTTGTTAGGATTAAATAAGAGGCCGTTAGCCCCAGAAATGATTAGAAGAAGGTTGCTGTTATCACAATGTGCCAAGGTCATGTGCTGTCCACCAGGCCTGTGTGCGCCTTCCAGAGACCTGAAGTTGGCAAGCAGCTCCAGCATCTCACGGTGTAGCCTCGAGCAGAACTTAACAGTGCAACAGGGACTTCCTCTGTAAAATGGAGACGAGAAAGAACACCTGCCTCAGGAGATGGGGCGGATGCAAAACAGCACAGGGTGAGTGCTTCCCGAATGCTGTCCTTGTCTACGTCAGGACGGCTAAGAGACCTATCTCCTTCTCCACTCCGTGAACGGGCTAGTGTGGGCACCAGCAGGAGACCAAAGGCTGCTTGCCCAGGGCCCTGTGCACGAAATGGACGGGACCCCGGAAAGAGCCCCAATGCACCCTGGCCGGCAGATGGTTCTCCATCAACAGAAAGAGCTTCATTGTTTTAGGGAGAGGGAGTCCATGTGGGCACAGGCCCCACCGTCGCTTGGCAAGGAGTGTGCAGAGACGGAAAACCTATGGAGTTGGTGCCACCAAGTGGCACAGAGAGCAACTGTTAGTGTCTGAGCTACCAGCACCTCGTTCTCCTCTCCTCTCCATCCCTCTTCCTTCCAGCTCTCCATCCTCACTCCCCCTCTGCCTCCTTCCCCTCTGGAAATGGCGCCCAGGAGCATCGAGCATCCGTTTAACTAGGCAGCTGTCCTTGGGGGTCTGCAAAGGCTGCAGACAAGAGACAGGGCTTTGAGATCACATCTGACTCAACTCCACAGTTCCTGCCTGCGCTAAATCAGGTCAATGAGCTTATTTGTGTCAAATAAATGAGCCCAGACGACTGCTAAGCTGCTGCAAGACTATTTATCTTGGGCCTCCACGTTGGCACCGAGCAGGCTGCAGGCAAAGCACAGGATGAGTGTGTGTGTCAGGGACTGAGCTGCTAGAGCACGCCACGAAATGCCGCGCGCGGTGGGGGGGGGGGAAGACCTCCCAGGAGAAACTGAGGTCAGCACAGGAGGGGGACCCCAGGCCTGAGCCTCTGGAGGAGAGGGTGTCCAGCGGGCTCCAGTGCCCACCAGCGGGCCCCACGGAGTGCATGAGAGTACTTTGAAGGTACTCTCTCATGAGAGTACTACAGAGTAATCTTTGGAAACGGAAGTCCCTCATACCCTCAGAAACCATCACGTCGCTGGACACTTGTCAGAGCTGGCTTCGGGGACACGTGGGCTGCCCTGAGCTCAGATCATCCTCCAAACCAGTAAGATGATCCAGGCGTCCTGCCCAAACTTTCAATGTTATTTCCCCGCTTCATTTCTGTATCTAGTTACACGCTACTCAGAATGGCATGCTTAGGAGATCTGGAGCAGGCTCTTCCCCATTCTTCTCTTAGCCCTCCAGAAAGTGGCAGTCCGGGGCGCCTGGGTGGCTCAGTTGGCTATGCGTCCAACTCTTGATCTCGGCTCAGGCCTTGATCTCGGCTCAGGCCTTGATCTCAGGGTCGTGAGTCTGACCCTTGTGTTGGGGGCTCCACGCTGGGCGTGGAACCTACTTAACAACGATAAGAAAAGAAAGTAGAAGTCGGCCCTGACAGGCTTTGTCCCCAGCATGCTTAGTGCAGGCTGAGTCTGGCCAAGGTGGACACCTAGAATTTGTGAAGAACAGAAAGACTTCTTTCCCCACCGTGTGGACATCAGATAGGGAAAGGGGATGCGGAAATGCAGAGCCCCCCTTGTGTGCCACCATGAAGGGCTTCGCCTCTGACCTGGCTTTCAGAGGCCAGGTGATACAAGCAAATTGTGTTACTTTTCTGTTCCGTAAGTGAATTAGCTACAATTGGCTTAAATCAATCTCACAGGGATTGTTTATTTAAAAATAGTATCTACAGGTTTCTACTTGATTTGCATACAAACATTAAGTACACGTTTATGTACAAAATATAGGCAAAATTTATGTCAAAATTTATATGGTTCTCTTTGGGGCTGAGGAGTCTGACTGATTTGGCACAATTTCTTTGTAATTTCCTACATTTCAAAATGCAGTTTCCTACCTTCTAAGGTTTCTGCCTTGTAATCACAAAAGAAATGAAACGAAAACCTTTTACTGAGGAATGACTGTAGAAGCCCTTCTTAGGAATTCCGGGATGCTCGGGTGTCTCAGGTTAACCGCACCTGAATAATTTAGCACCGTATTAAGGTATGACTACATAGCACAGCCCTGCGTGTCCCTGCCAAAAGGCAGCTGTTTTTATGATGGAAAACACAACAGCTGCTTTCACAGGTGCGGAGCAGCAATCCATGATAAGTTGGTCCCCACAGAGAAGAATATAGTGTCTATTTAAAATCTGAAGAGGAAGAGGCAGAAAATGGTTAGCCCCAGTTGAAATCTTCAAGAGAGAAAGGCGAAGCCCTGGTCTGAGGAAAACGGGCTTCGGATGGCTGGGGTCTGCTGCCCCTATGAAGATCACAGCCCGGGACCAAGCTGCTGGGAGGCACACACAGCGGCATCTCTGGCGGGTCATGGAAATCAATTTCCAAATCTGCGAGAGACCTTAGCAAGCACCCTCCTGTGCCAAACAAGGAGACCAAAGCCAGGAGAGGGGACTTTACTCGAGGCCACGCATGCCTGTGCTCTTGTTCATTAGAAGGCTCCTCAGCTGCCTCATGCCGCTGCTGTTAGGCCCACACGCACACCCTTAGTAATAAGGACGTGTGGCCAAGAGTCTGAAATCTAGAATTTCACTGAGCGTCAACACTACCTTCTCTCATTTAGCCAACACCACTTCTTTGTGACAACATGGATGCAAGCTGGCTGGAGCTGGCCTACTGTACCCTGCATAAAAAATGGATGAATGAAGGATGTGGGTGGGAGGATGGGATAACTGGGTGAGGGGCATTAAAGAGAGTATGTGATGTGATGAGCACTGGGTGTTATACATAACTGATGAATTACAGAACACGAAACTAATGATTAGTCAACTATATGTTGGCTAATTGAATTTAAATAAAAACAAAGAAAGAAGTCCAAAGACCAAGGGACTATTTACCCTATCAACAGCTTTGAAAGTGCCCGTTCATAAACAATGCATTTCTAGCAGTCCTGTGTTCTGGTCCCTCTGGGTCCCGTAAAGCAGTTCTGAAAAACAAGAAAACTGGACGCCTGCTCAAGGATTTAATTCCCTGCTTTGTCTTTTGGCTGTAACCAGCCAGTTGTTTTATTATAATATTAAAGGCTGTCCTCTCATTTTTAGAACACCCAGCAGTTCAGCTCTTATCATCAGACACAAATTGAGCTGTACGTACAACGTAACTGAAGAGGTCCCACTGGGACAGGAGCTGTCCCCACTCCCAGGACACTGCCAGGGCCCCTGGTTCCTCTTTCTGTGAAAACGGACTGCAGAGGAAGCTGGCAGATGCGTGACTGACCAAGACCAGGGACAGCAGCACCCAAAGCCGTACCCACAGCCTGATAACACCCTATCCAAGACAAAACCACACAGAAGGGCCTGGAATTCAAGATAGGAACAAGGCACAGTCAGGAAAGCACTTGCATAGGAAAGAACTCTCATAATCCACTGGCTTCTCTTTTTTTTTTTTTTTTTTTAAAGATTTTATTTATTTGACAGAGAGAAATCACAAGTAGGCAGAGAGGCAGGCAGAGAGAGAGGAGGAAGCAGGCTCCCTGCTGAGCAAAAAGCCCAATGTGGGGCTCGAACCCAGGACCTGGGATCATGACCTGAGCCAAAGGCAGCGGCTTAACCCACTGAGCCACCCAGGCGCCCCTGGCTTCTCTTTTTTAAAAACTTACTATTATATACTAGTGTGGCACCTTTTGATAGCAGCCATTTCCCATCTCTCTCTCCCCCAGACTCACTCCATGCAGGGAGCTGCTGCTGGGGCAGCAGACACCAGAAGAGCAAATCTGTCATTGTGGGGAGTGGGGAGGGGGCTGTTGGCAAACTTCAGGTCGTTCTGCAGCTGGGAGGGCGTCTGCTCTGGGATCACGTTAGTGTGCTAAGGACAGTGTGGCAGAGTAATAATGCCATTCCTGGAGGCAGCACTGGGCTGGGAGAGACCTGCGAGGAAGTAGCAGGTCCCCAGGGACTGCAGGATAATTGAATCAGCAGCACTCCTGCGGCTGAAAGCAAGGGTAGGGAAATAATAAAGTCAGCTCGGGCTCCTGGTAGCTCCTCTGTTCAACCCACAGGGGAAATGCGACCCAAGGCTCGGGCCTCCACCTGGGCCCTGCTGACGATCTGGAGCCAGGTCATCCTGTCGTGAGGGCTGCCCTGTGCACCGAAGGATGTTTGGCAATGTCCCTGGCCTCAGCCCACAAGATGCACCACCCTCCTCCAGCTGTGACAAAAATGTCTCTAGACATTGCCGGAGGTCTCCTGGGGACAAAACTGCCCCTCCCAATGCTCTAGGTCAACTGGAAAAGTCAGTTTGTTCAGACATAAGCTACTTGCTTTGGAGTAACGTTTTAAAGACGCTAAGCAGATTTGGCCAAGAATCTGAATGATAAATGGCCAATCAGAACATGGAAGAGTTCACCTCAGCAGCAATTAAATAAACACAAATGAAAACACTGAGATCCATTGGCAGAGTTAACAAAAGATGGTGTGCAAGTTCTCAGGGGGGCATGGCAAAAGACACTTCCACGCTCTGGTGAAATCAGATATCAGATAAACCTAGAACCATGCTTGGTAAAAAAAAAAAAAAAAAAAAAAAGAAATAAGCAAAGTGTCCTCAGCAGGGGATTAATAACAGTATTGTAATCCATGAAATCTGACATTTTAATGTGGTCATTAAAATTATCATATGCCTATATGTAACATAGAAGGATGTCCATGACAGGATTGTTTTCAAGAGGAAAAAGTGCTCTCCTTTCTGCCTGGAAAGTCATGAGGAAAGAGAAAAATACAGGCCTGATCTTTGAGTTGTGGGACTTTAGGTTATTATTACTTTCATCTTTACATATTCCTGAATTATCTGAAATTTTTCACCTTTAGCATGAGTTCTTTAAAAAACAGTCATAAAAATACTAAGTTTTGTATTTGCCACCCTTCCAGGTGAGTGACCCACTAACCCCGGTGTTGTCACTACCTGACACTGCTCCCCAACTGGGCTGCAGACCCCAGACCTCGTGCTGAGCACGGGGCTTCACTCCTGTGGACACCTCACAACCCATGTGATCCCACTTTACAAATGAAGGGCCTGGCACTCAGAAGAGAAGACTGCCCAAAGCCACGCTGTTCGAAAGTGGTGACTCACTCTGAGTCAGAATTCTCTGCTGCCTTCGAAGGAATAACCAAGACCAAATAAGCAACATCTCTGCAGGTTTCCAATTTATCTGAAAATCTCAAAGATGGGAAAAGTTTTGCTTGGGAGTTTTGCAGACTGTGCTCCCTGTCCCCATAGCTCCTTTGCAGACACACCAACTGAGGCACTTCCCAGAGGCCCTGAGTTGGCTTTCAGGAGCACACTGACAGCTGAAAACCCTGCTCTAAAATCCTATCCCCCACTTTCCACCAGCTGCCAAGCTTGCCCTTCCACGAAAGTCCCATATCACCAGGCCTAGGGCCACCCTGAGTCCCAGGCCCAATGGAGGCATGTCCCCCCTCCCATGTACCTGCCCATCTAATACCTCTTGCATATACTCTGCTGTTTCTTTCCCTGTTAGGACAGATCTTTACCACTGCAGCCACAAGCAAGGCAATTAAGATTCAGAATTGGGGGAAATGCTTTGAACTACCCTCTTACCTTTGGTCCCACTCAGTATTTAACTTTTTTCTTCGGTCTCTTCTTTGATTTTTCCCTAAAATCCCAACACTTATCACACACTCTGCTAAACTCTGGGCATGCAAAAACAACACAAGGTCCCTAATTCTAGAAACACTCAGTTGAGGAAACCGGAAACCCAGAGAGTGTAGAGCAGGGAGGGGTTCTGGGCTGGAAGGCTGGGGAGGCCAAGCGATGGTCCAGGTCTGTCAGTGGCTTTATTGTATAGTCTGCAGCATTGTGAGTTTCCAGAAACAGTGAACATGCCTCTAAACAGACTTAAGTAAAAAACTACAAAAACAAAACAAAAACCACAAACACAAACATATTCCAGAGCCAAATGAAAATGACCTTTGAATTACCGACCCAGTTTGGCTATTGATGCCACCTCTCCTCTCTTTTGGCCTGGACAACTGAAATCCATATGGCCTCGGTATGGGGCGGGGAGAGGGGGGAGCGGTCGGATGATCACGTTTGAGTCAGCAGTGGGCTGGTGAGAGGCAGTGGGAAAGGACAGCAGACCTAAAGCCGGAGATGAAGTTCTTGCTTTGGTTCTGTTGTTAAATCTCAGTGGGGACTCTGGGAAGTCACTTCACTTCCCACTACTTCCTCATCTACAACGTGGGAATAAAGGTAAGCTTAACTCAACGGTAGATACTATTTGTGAAAGCACTGAAAATGCAGAACATGCTCGTCAATAATTCAAGTATGAAGTAAAGAGGCAGGAGTTAGTATTTGATATAAAGCCATTTTCACATTAAGTCTCTTTTACACTGTTCAAAAGTTAAATGAGATCCAAGAAGATGCTGATAACAGGGACAACCCACATGAGACAGACATACACCAGACTGAGTTACCAAAAAGAATGAGATGGTAAAACATCCAGACATGCACATTTCTTTCACATACAAAGTTTGATTTAGCACCATGAATGCACCTAGAATCCAAAAAGTCCGATGCAAACTAAATAGATGTTGGGGGGAAAAACATTAAAAAACAATCACTAGACAGCTCTCAGAGAAAGCTTATTTAGAGTGACACACCACTTTGGGAAGAGATGTAGAAGAACTAACAGGAGAAAGTTAAGGGGAATTACTGCTCCATATTGCAGAAACATAATGGAAGGCAAACATGGTCCAAAGAAAAAACCCTACTGAAAAAAAATGTCAAAAGTGGATTGGAAAACTACTGCCCTGCTCCAAGGTCAACAGCTTAAATAATCAAAAAAGGAAAAAGACCTTGCCCAATCCCGGGGGTTATCGAGAGGCTCGCTCCAGGAAAGAGTTACGTGCCCAGGTCTCCTGAGAGCAAAGAGCCATACTATTTGAGGGGCAGGGTGTTTTGAGAGGGGGACCAAATACTCTGGACCTTGAGCCCGCGAGATTCAGTGTCATACTAGAAACCCAGAGGGGCGCCTCGAGCACGCAGACCAGCAACCAGCATGCCCGGCCTTCACAGACTTGCCCCACTGAGGCACCAGTAACTCTTGCACAGCACCTTGACAGAAACCTGGGTTTTCTTCTTCTTTGCAAATCATCAGGAAACTGAAGGTCTGAACCTGCTACATGTCCCGAAGCTGAAAGCGATGAAGGATGACTGCTTACAGCCAGCTTCTAGATGTATCTTCCCCTAGGAATCCCCTTAACACCAGTTTTCCATGACAGGAGAGAAGAGAGGGCCGCTGATGGTGTTCCTGAAGCTCCCAGCGTACCACACACAGCTGAGCAGCCTACGATGACGGCAAGAGTGGCGCGGGACATCAGAACAAAATCCTGCAGAACAGCAAGCTGGAATTTCTGGTTCAAATGGTGCTCACGCACAGGTATGTGAGCAGATTCAAATGCCACTACGGGAAAAGCTGAGGGCGCCTGCAGGGAAGCCAGTATGGGGAAGAGTAGCTCTGGGCTGGTGACAAATTTAGATGTCAGGATACAGTGTCCAGGGCCCACTCCTGAAGGTGCTGTTGAAACAAAACCCAAATAACTACCTTGAGAGAACACACACGTTCAAAGAGGCCAAACATTTTATCCAGGTGAAGGATGACTTAACTCATAAAACTCAAGAATGCAAGAAAACAAGAACAACAACAATTTCCTTGAATATATTCAACTATCAAGGCAAGGCATCTTCCTATATAAAACATGACCACTTTCCCGCTACTCCGAAGGAATCCAATAAATAACTTTACAGGGAAGGGTTTGATGAGTCTGCCATGGGAGAGGTGCCCCAGAGCGCCAACAGCTCTGCAAGCTCGCCTGCAGTTTGTTGTTGAACGTGACCCGTTGTTGTTTCCAAGCTGCTTTACAGAACCTTCCCAGGGAGTAAAGCCCAGCGGAGAGCAAGGCCACAGAGTACAACATAAGAAGTGGTCAACGCCAAGGCTCCAGCGCGATGCCTCTCTTCTTCCAAGTGGACTAGAGAACGCTGGAGGGTGGCTTCAGGCCACAAGCTCTCCGGTGGTGCCTGTTTTGCTGTCCGTGCCCGTCACGCAGGGAAGAGCTCGGGAGGGCTCTCTCCATAGCAGTATTTGGCTATGGGGTCCCTATAGGTGTTCTCGTGCTGCACGCTCTGTTGGCAGAAGGGAAGATAAGAGCGTGGTGAGAGAGAGCAGTCTCACACACTTCCCTTGCGGGACAGTGGCGGCCGGAGCGGGACTGCTCTGCCAGGAGCCTGCATAAGACATTCTCTAAATTCCACCAGAAGAGTCCAGGCACTGCTATGAAACAGAGGCACATGCTTAACACAGAATGCCAACGAGAGTGTGAAGATGGACAGAACATCACTGCGTGCCTGTTTCTTTCTACGTCTACAGTGAGTTTTGTTTGCCTGGTTTTTAAAATAACCTAGCTACACCCTGGGCAACTCAAGACAACTATTTTTTTCTCAGATGATGTTACGTTAGATTAAGATCCAGCTGATGTTTTGCTCCTGACTTCTGTGCTCTAAGGAAATTCAGTTCCTGGTACTGAACCCTGCAGACACGAAGGAGATGCCATATCCAGGCACTTTCCTGAAGTTTTATGTACCTCCAGGTCTGGCACACAAGCCAAATCCCACAATACCACACAAGCCTCAGTTGGTTAAATAAACGGAAAATGGGATTTAACACAATCATCCCTGACGGCTAATTTTTCAGCAATTTGTTTTCATAAAGGCAACTTGAGTTTTTAGCTAGTCTGGAGTTCATTAATTAGCCCAAGACCAATGCTTAACATCTAAATCATAAGCATTAATCCAATTTATAGACATGCAGCACATCTCTTTTTTGAGGATACCGTAATGAAGATAAACAGGCAAGTGGGACCTCTCTCTTTACAATAAAAAGATCAAGTGAGAAAGGTCAGCATCTTCCCTCAAGATTGGAAATTAGCGTCTGGGTTTTATCCGTTAAGGAAAAAAAATATTCCACCTTCTCTAGCATTTCTCAGAATGAGAGAGAATCTGATTCAAAATGAGTCATGTGTTCAGCCTTCCTCCACATTTCCTTTAAAGCTCATTCAAGTGGAAAGCTCTTAAAGCAAAACAAGCCCATCAGGAATTTCTTCATGTTTTCAAATGCTCCTTATAATCCCTGAAATATTTACCCAGCGATCCCAGACCAGAGACGCACAATGCGGCATAAAATCAAAAGGCAGTCTCCAGAAACCTGGCAAAGGGTACAAGAGTCACAGAGAATGACGATCTCAGACAAAGCAGTACAGTCTTGGACACTCCACAAACGGAAGCCAGAAGCAGCATGCGTGTACACCCCACACGGCTGGCAATCTCACACCGAGAGCCCCGACAACCGCCCAAACCCAGAAGCAACGAGGCAAGGGCGCAGTGATGCAAAGGCACAGACGTGCAGACACCTGCAGGGCCAGGGCCAGCGCTGAGCGCCCAAAGAACAGAGCACTTACACGGACAGCATGCTAGTGAACACTAAGAGCTTGACCACCCACAGGTTTATTCCTGCATTTTTAAATGCCCACCTGCCCCATCCCCTCGAATCCTAAAATAAACTACAACTCCATCCCAGAACAAATGACTGCTTCCTCTTAACAAGTGGTTGCTGGAAAGCCTTAGCCACATTTCAGTCAGAGACGTAGGGCAGAGAACTGCTCTCAGGAACTGGACTATTAGGGCTCCACCCAGACTCAGAAATAACTATGAGCTTCCACTTGAAGTGCGGACATGCCAATCAGATAAGGGAGATGCAAGCTGATTAGACCTTGATTTCACATAAATATTTTACTTCCCTAGCATGTACAAATCCAACGTTGACATTCTAAATACCATCATCTAAATACCATCCACGAAACAAAGCTTGACATGGCTTCGCTTAAATCTCTTCTCCATTATTACCCCACCGAGAGGCCCCCACTGCCTATTTTCGACTGAATCCCACCCATTCCCCAGCGAGCAACATCACCGCTTCTGACCTGGGATGAGGTTCTACATTTGGCCAGACACAATTCAAAGTGATCTTCGACGGCCATGAAGAGGTTCTGGAATGCCACGGCTGCCCGGTTGAGGAAGCGCTCCAGGAGAAGTTGCTATGGAAACAAAAGTTAGTACCTGTAATAAATTCCAGACTCAGCAGCACAAGGTAACCTTGGATATTTCTCCTAAACTAAGAGACTGCTGATGTGGAAGGGGGAGTTGAGAGGGGGACACAGCAAGCTCAAATGAGCATGAGCCTGATCCCCTCTCCGTGAGCCCTGATGAGGGACACGGGGGCCCACGTGCAAACGAGCCACCCAAGTCAGTGGGAACCACTCCCTTCCTCAAGGGCACTACTTCACAGGAGCAGTTTCTGCCATCTACACGGTTCCTGTCTCAGCCCTACCTTCCAGAGACTCTCGCGCGGAGACTCCGACGCTCAGCATCCAGGAAGGGCATAGAGAAAGGGCATGGGGACGGCGGCAACCGTCCGTACCTTGCTGGGCTGCAGGCAGCAGGACACGCAGTACTCGTAGGCGCCGCAGCAGCCGTGGGGCAAGCAGCCGTCACAGCGGTACTGCTTCGTGCCGGGGACGTTGACGTTACAGCAGCCGTTCACCAGCAAATCCCTCCTTTCACAAATGTACCCTGGAAGTCAGAGACTCACCTGAGTAGAAAGCTGGCAGGCCTCCCATCCCTCTCCCGGGGTGACCACGCAGCAGCAATGAAAGTGCACACGAAAAGCACACGGAGCCAGGACGTGGTGTGTGGAGCGCGCCAAGCACCAGAGGGCCAGGATTCCAACACGAGGGATCGGGGCTTGCTCTCTGCGGGTCGTCGTGGACAGGCAACGTGGGCTGCTGTGCGGTGAGCAGGCTTCGTGTTCTAATCTACCTAAAATAACCTTCTGGTCTGTTGGCACATGTCTGACTTAGTCACCATGTCAAGTCATACCTAACCAATGCAAGCCACTCCTTCATCTGTAACTGAAGAAAACTGGCATTGTTCTCAAAAAAAAGAAAAGAAGAAGAGAAAGAGAAAGAAAATAGAAAAAAATCAAGGCATTCATTCCTGAAAGTGAGATCCATCTAGATTTAAAAACCAACCAACCAACCCCCCAATCTTTATAGACATCTTTTAAATGCTTGCATTTATTTAGTGATTTGGAGGATTTTTGAAAAAGTAGTCACAATGAACCTTCGTAAGTTGATTTAGGCTGTCTGTAAGTATACAGGCCCAGATTCAACTACCCCTCAGAATCCAGGAATGCAAGCTCTCTAATACCCAAGGGACAAAAACCCTAATTCCCTCTGCTCATAAATCCCGTCATCCGTAAACACACTGTCTCCAACCCAGTCAAACCCATACTCAACTTGAAGAAAAGGACTCTCTTTGTAAAAACTAACTGATTGCTCAGAGCTGCTAAATAGACATTTCTCTATAACCTTCTAGGAGTGGGACAGAAAAATGTAAAAATAAATGCATGAGGGACACCACATGGCTCTTGGGAGACTCCCAAGTGCATGCGCGGGCCCACAGGTCTCTACTCGGGCCCACAGGTGCAGAGCAGCTGTTGCCAGCATCATTCCATTCCAAATGCCCCAGCTTCTTAATCCTCAGAGAATGAGACCTGCTGAAGTATAAGGTTGTTTTCAGAAACTACTCTGAAAAACAAAGTCTGTGCAAAACCAGGGGGCAACACTAAAATAACAATGGAAGAGACTCAGACGGACCTCACTTAACACCTGGAAACCCGGGGCCTGGAAAGAACCAGACCCCAGTTACCTAAGAACTGGGTGCTTTGTGTTGTTTTAACTACACTGTCTTCTAAATTAAGGGAGGACGACTCAAATGCTGTAATATGTTTCTGGGATTCTTTTTAACTATTCTTACTCATTTTCTTCACAGGGATTATAAATAAACCAACAAAAATCCAAAGAAGTCAGCATGTTTCTCAAAATTTGGCCAAAACTAACAACAATGAAATCTTATCTCCTGTCAGGAAAACGTAAAATAGAACATATCCTAAACTCCACTTGTTGAAATTATCTTTCTGCCCTCTTCTCTCTTCCAAACTGTAGGTATCAGCTGTACTGGCCGCCTTTTACATGCGCCCTGCCCCCCAGTCCTTCCACACCCCAGTGTTAACTGCCAGTATTCGGCCTTGAAACCACAGGGCCTTCTGATTTCTGGTGAAAGAGAGCTCAAGATTTCTCCTTCTACCTTGTAAATCTACTCATGCCAATGTCATTTCCAACAAGGAGTCCAGTAAGATCACAACCTCAGAGTATGTCTCGATTCACTGGGAAATTAACTCCTAAATGTGGAAAGCGTCATTCTAACTGTTACCCTGGCAATATTCGTGGTAGAATCTGCTTGCTAAAAAGCATAAATTCCTGCAAGTTTTCTTTATGAAATTGTTTCTTTCTTCCCACAGTCATGGAGGTACAATACAACCTATGGCTCTGGGATTTTTTATTAGGTCGATTTTTAGAACTTTTTGCTTAAGAAGTCCGAGTCTTGGTCTCACTTGAATTAATCAGAGGAAAATTATTTCTGTGTTAGCTACAACAAAAGAAAATGACTGTCACTTGTAACCTAATATTAACTATTAAAGTCAAGGCATAAGATATGCTTTCTCACTGGGTGTTATAGAAACACAACAGTCTCTAAGAAAAAAAGGACTGAACTCCCAAGTTCAGTCCTGGCCCTAGGTCTGCCCTCTAACCAGCTGTGTCATCTTATGGAGGCAAATTTCCTTTGCCAAACTTTGTTTAAAAAAAAACAAAACAAAACAAGAGGCTATTCGCAATATTATTTGCTTTTTCAATATGATCTTAAAGACAGAGTTTGGCACTGGCACCATTGCTGGCTTGTCACCGCGCCGTTTTTTTTTTTTTTTGTTTTTGTTTTTTTAAAGATTTTATTTATTTATTTGACAGACAGAGATCACAAGTAGGCAGAGAGGCAGGCAGTGAGAGAGGAAGGGAAAGCAGGCTCCCTGCTGAGCTGAGAACCTGATGCGCTCCATCCCAGGACCCTGACATCATGACCTGAGCCGAAGGCAGAGGTTCAACCCACTGAGCCACCCAAGCGCCCCTTGTCACCGTGCTTTTGTGCAAATTTTTCCAGTTCTTCTACCTTAGGTGGGTGTTTTTTCCTCTGATCCCTTTCCTCAATTCCAAATAATCTCATCTGGACTAATGCTTTTGCGATCTTTTTGGGAAAGCTATTTTTCGTTTTTGTTTTTGTTTTTTGCTGGGAATGCAAAGTTTGTTTGTTTTTTAAAGAACAGTAAATGCAATCGTTTCGTTTTAAGGACAGCATGTCTGCATTTTGTTCAGTCATTGTGCATAGCTGAATATTCTAATTCGAGGCCGCCCTGTGTCGATTACAGTACCGCCACGCTCACAAGTGCGGAGACTCTTCGAAATACCGCAAAATTTACTCCAGCAAACAAGCCAACTGGATTATTTGCAAACCACCAACTGAAAAAAGAGAAAACAATCTACAAAACTATTGGGGAACTCTGAAGACTGTTCAGATAGTTGACATTAAGGGAAAGTGTTACCCTTCTGGTGTGATAATAGCAACTCGATCGTGGCTTATAAAAGAGCCCTTGCCATGGTAGGCAAGTTTCTTAGCCTCTCGGTGCCCGCCTTCACCTACAAAGTGACAGGAGCAATGTCTACGCTACAGGACTATTGCACAAATCAGACGAGATACTCAAGGAGAGGTTTTAGCCCAGTGTCCAGCACATAACTGAGAGCTCACGTGTGCATTAGTGGGAGTCCCTCTGCAGAAAGACAGGGCCAGCCTTCAAGTGGTGAGACCACAATCAGCTAATCCAACCACCTCAACAGCACAGGAATCCCCTTTCTTACAGACTAAAATGAGGCAACAAAACTCTGGGGAAGCTCCTGGAAAGAGGAGCTGCTGTTTTCACTGTAAGAGTAACACATTTTGAATGTGTTCATCATTCAGGCGCTTGAGTGGCTCAGTCAGTTAAGCATCCAACCCTTGATTTCGGCTCAGGTCATGATCTCAGGGTCATGGGATCAAGCCCCATGTTGGGCTCTATGCTCTGTGGGGAGTCTGCTTCTCACCCTCCCCCCGCCCCCAGCTCATTACATGCACTCTCTCTCTAAAATATGTAGATAGGGTGCCTGGGTGGCTCAGCGTCTCCCTTTGGCTCAGGTCATGGTCCCAGAATCCTGGGATCGAGCCCCACATCAAGCTCTCTGCTCAGTGGGGAGTCTGCTTCTCACTCTCCCCCTCCCTCTGCCAGTGCACTCTTTCTCTCTCAAATAAATAAAATCTTTAAAAAAATAAGTAAATAAATAGTAAAGAGAAAAATGAAAGTGTTTATCATTCATGTGAAATCACCTGGTCAGTCAGTCAACAAGCACACTCCCTAAGTGCCAGAACTGTGTGGAGATTATGTAGGTCACCAAGGAGGAACACTGGCTACCCTATAGAGTTCACCACTAAGATGAGAAGACAACCTGGGCAAGATGTGAACATCCTATAGCCAGGAAGAGATGAGCAGCAAGTAGCCTAGGGGCCGGCACATGAACAAATACTGAAACCGTGCATTACAGGTACAAGGAGCTTTGGAGACAAAATTATCAGATCAAACTTCTCTGACAGGGGAACCTGAATGACAAGTAAAGTGTGAAATACAGATGTGAGAAATGCTGGGAATGGCACTGTATAAAACCCCAGTAATGACTCACACCACAGCCCTTCAATGGCTGCAGAGAAGAGGGGAGCCAGCCCTACCTAGCTCATCCGTGATGAGGTGCTTCCCTTGAATGGAGTTCCGGCACTGGTTGCCAGGCCGACTGCTGTTCCCCAGGTGAAACTGCACTTTCCACGGAATGGGCTGGTCGTGGTCTTGAACCTGGAGGAGATTCCGATCTCTCACTGCCCTTTCCTCCTACAAAGAGACCACCAAAGGAAGGTTATAGCCAAAGCTATAATATAAAACACAAAATAAACCTGCAGGAAAAGTAATAAATTAAGGCTATGCTTCAAAACTGGCGTACTCACATTAACGGCCTCTGGATTACATGCCTGTTTAAATGTGTACAAAAGCGTTAATTTCTTGCAAACTTGAGAGAGAAAAAGCTTTAAACTTTTTCTTCCTGATGGTATATCATTTAAAATATTTTTTATAATAAAACAAACACATTGCTGAACAGAATGTAAAATTTGAATATACCTTTAAAATAGAAGAGGAAACTTCAAAGGCATTTCACAACTGTCATTTTAGACAATCCCTGGACTCATTTGGGGCACAAGGTCACTTTCATTTGCCATTATGAATACTTCATTAGGGTAACACTGAACTGGGAGGTTGGTTTTAGGGGCAAGAAGAAACATGTCAACTTGCAAATTTCTCCGACGAAAAGAAAGTAATTGTGGAACTCTTACAACATACCTTTCATAAGACATCCTTCCAGCCAGCCCTTTACCTACATGTGCAAAGGGCCACGCTGCTCTAGAGGCAAGCATTTATGCCTTGTCTCCTAGCCTCCAAGCTGCGGCCGAGCTTTCAATACTGCTTTTCCCATACTATTAAAGGAACGAAGGGGGAAGGTGCCTAAGTACGAAACAACCAGTCATGAGACAGCTGTCTTCTGAATCCTTCAACCTGCTGTTGGAAAACAAAACAATTATACAAGACTCCCTCCCAAAAGCTTTTTATATACTTTAAACATTCTACCTTTTTAATAGATTTTGTGGTTTTTAACATTAAGAATGACCTGTCATGTGTCACCACCAAAAAGGACTAATTTTGAAAGTCTTGATGGCAAAGGATATATACTCTAAAACAATGAAACAGATCTTCACAGTTCCTGAGGTTTCTTTAGGAAAGGAACCTGAGAAGAGCTACTAATATTTAAGATATACATATCCACATCTACTTTGATACAACAAACACATTTTTGAGCATTTTCTATAGAAAGTACCAATGTGTAAGGATGCACCAGGATGTTTACTACAGTACT
The DNA here is from genome assembly GCF_002288905.1 of Enhydra lutris kenyoni. Classification (NCBI taxonomy): domain Eukaryota; kingdom Metazoa; phylum Chordata; class Mammalia; order Carnivora; family Mustelidae; genus Enhydra; species Enhydra lutris. The sequence goes on from NW_019154130.1 coordinate 11,938,499, forward strand.
GTTTACATTGTAGGAAAAACCTAGAAACCCAACAGAGAAGTGACTGAATAACACCAGTATAGCCATGGCTATTACAAAAATCCCAGATGTGAATGATACGTATTTACCTTGAGCAGTTCTCAAAGCTGGCTTGCACATTAAATTACACAAGACTTTTAAAACAAATTCTGATTTCTGAGCCCAACTTCAGACTGAGTAAAAATCTCTGTGGATGCAACCTGGGAATCGATATTGTTAAAGCACCTGAATGATTTTAATACACAGATCACTGTGTGTAGGCCACTGGATTTCACAATAAACTACGTGAAAAAAGCAAGTTACCAAAGAAAGTGCATATTATATATCACACATTATGATAACAATAACATACACATACAGGTTTGTAAGAACGGAGATAAAAGTATGGGAAGATATGCTACAGGCTATTAACCTGGAAGGGATAGAGGGGATTATTAACATCTTCTGTCATTTTTGGAATATTTTCATTTTTAATTTAAAATAATAAAAACATGATTATCACTAACAAGACACTGAGGGATCTACACGAACTCTGTACTATCCTTGAAACTTTTCTTTGAATCTGTAATTCTCCCAAAATATAAATTTTATTAAAAAAAAAAAGCATGACTACCAACATTAAAAACAAAAATTGCCCACAGTCCCATTGCTTAAATAAAGCTTTATCAATTTTTATACATTAACTTCTAACCTTCGACCCCAGCATTTAGACTACAAATGAGGATTGCTTAGCATTCAGCAATTCTTGACCCTAACTGGATGGTAAACCATTAAGTACCCACCTCATCCTCATAATAGCATTTTCAAGGCCATATAATAATCTATCATGTTGATGTGCCATAATTCAGTAAACACACTTTCCACAGAACATTTGACCCAGCCCAAGGTTTTGTTATCACAGACAGCACTGCAATAAAAACAGAGGTTTGTTTATTCTCTTGAATGACTCATAGTAATAATTACTAGAAATAGTCCCTGCTATATAGTGCCAAATAACGTCCCGGAAGTTATATACGCCATTTGTAGTATTACCAGCATTTATGTAACAATTCCACCACCACTGCACCAGTACTGGAGTATGTTCTTTAATTTACTAAGTGTAAAACAGTTACATGTGGTGACTTTAATTTCTATTCTGCTCTTCTGTTTCACTTATAGGCAAGAACTGGCACTGGCAGAAACAGGATGGGTTATACAAAAACAAGATCTGTATTCCTTGGCTGGTGCAAGAAGAGGGGCTACGTGCAGAAGCCTTGGGAATATGGGACAAATCACTTAGGTGCACACTGCTTAACTACCATCAGTTCATACTCCTCTGCTCTGCTGGGACCGTATCAGTTAACTGTAGAATCAAGCTATGCACAAACGAAACTGAGCTCCAAATGCTGTCCTAGATTAATAGCTGTGAAGACTAGTTAAGCAGCTGGTCAAAGAATAATGGATCTCACGAGGTTCAAAGTACTAACACCACTCTGAAACTGTCCTGTTATTCTTCCCCAAAGAAAACAAGAGTTCACAGCCAAGTGCATCCCGGAAAGACCTCTTCCACGTAACTATGCTCCCGGTCAACAGGAAGGCAATTTTTCTGCCACTTGAACACTTTTTCAAGTTCTCAAACATGAGTATCCAAGACCCTACCAAAAGGATTGGGTAATAAGAGTTGTACAATCAAACAAGACTGTACAAGAGACAGTGTAAGACATAGTGGCAAATGTAATGAATTAGCACACATTCGTGTTTCTGAGGGTCCAGTCTCGCCAATACGGTGTAGTGAAGGGCCAGTGAGGGGATTCCTTCCATGGTTTTAAACCCTTTACAAACTGACCTACTCTGTTAGGTTGTCTCAATTCTAGGCTTTTTATCTATATACAGATTCATGCATGTGTGTGTGTGCGCGCATGCACGTGTTTCCCCCCACAAGGGCAGGAAGTCCTTACAAAGTGGTAAGGATATACAAACGCAGTCAAGTTCTCTATTCTCAAAGTGCCCCCAGAGCAGTGGATAAAGAAGTGTGCAGAGAAATCAGTGCAATCAGCCACAACAGACGTCCACACACAGTACAAAGAGTGGGAACCAAAACAAAAAAAAATGAGACCTTTCTTCATAAATTATAAGGAGCTTCAGTAATGTTTTTATTACTAATATATGTTACTTAGCCTGATTTTAAAAGAGTATTTAAATAACTGCCCAGTCTATTTTCCAGGGGTTACCATAAGGGTCAAATGAGATAAATGTCCCATGCTCGGTGAAATTATGGGTCACTGCTCTCCTCTAGCCTGGGGAGTAACTTGACAAACATTCTGAAAAACGTACATACCTTGGTGAACAGTAACAACAATAAAAAATAGTTTAGCAACTCTCTTACGATTTGCTACACTTCAGAAGTATCTAACTTACACACTAGTCTACTTCAATTTACACACTTAGTTCCTTGAAAGCTGAAGATGTTAATAGGTTTTCAAGGAGTTATGCCAAGAGCCCAGAGACTTTCAAGAACCCCTCCACTTGAACACGAGAACATTTATTTACACGAGAGGCCCTCTGAGGACCCTCTGACTCCAAGACGGGGATTTCTTCAGTCTCAGCTCGAATGCCCCACAGGGTTAGGCCCACCCTGATGCTCCACCTCCGAAGCTTGTTTTGTTTCCTTCACAGAGTAAATCATAATCTGAAACCATTTTGGCCACCTGCCATTTCTGCCCCCTTCACTCCCTGGCACAATACAGGCTCTTGGAGGGAGACCTCATCCATTTTGCCCCCACCCCTTGTATTCCACCACCCTAGCAGAGCACACCCAGCACACAGCTGGGGCTCACTCAACATTTGTTAAGTAAATGCGCCCAAGTCACTTGGTACCCAATCCTCTACACCCCAATGGCATCCCCACCATTGTCATTAGTTTCTCCTGCACTCCCATCTCTACAATTTAAACTATCCCCCAAAGCATTAATTAACGTGAAAACCAAAAAGAGGAATTCAAAGCAACAGAGGGTAATCAGCTCGTCTCCAGGCAAGCAGCAGCTGCATCTGCTCCACAAGCTCAGTTTCCCCGAAGCAGAGCATGGGGCCCAGTAGTTTTACGACTTCTCACAGCATCTTCTCCAATTCAATCCCAACACACACACCCAGCCCCATATATTCCATAGCGTATCTCCGTCTCACAGATGAAGAAACGGAGGGTAGGCAAAGTGAAGCAAACTTGCCTCAAGTCACACAGCTCAGGAGCGGCGGGTGACCAGAACTGCAGAGCAGAACGGAGCAAGACGAGCAAACTCAAATGCACAGAGAACAGCATCAACCAGAATGGGCTCCGAGTTGTGGGTCCCAAAGACCCTTTATCTTCCTTATATAGAGAATCTCCATATATGGGTTTATGAGGATCATACTAGAAATTTAAAAATAAATTATTAAAATACTTAAATTATCTATTCAACTAAAAATAAAAATGAACCTATTATATGTTAACAGGGCATTTTTTTTGTCTGTGAAAAAAATGTTCTTCAAAACAAAAAAATAAATTTGGTGAGAAAATGCTTTTGTATTTCTGCAAATCTTTTTAATGTCCGGCTGAATGGAAGACAGCGGGATTCTCCCATCTCCCTCTGCAGTTAATCTGTAGCAATATGTTGTCTGAGTCGAAGCATGTGAAGAAAATCTACCTCACAAAGATGTGTAGTTGGAAATGGAAGGGATATTTCAACGGCTTTTTCAAATAATTACAGATAGTCTTCTTTGGTACTACATCAAAACTTGACAAGTATAGTTCCTTAAAAGTTCACTGCACTGGTGCGGCCACTTTAGAAAACAGTCTGGCAATTCCTAAAAAGTTAAACACGGAATTACCACGTGACCCATCATTTCTACTCCTAGAACCACACCCAAGAGAAATGTAAACGTATTTCCAAATAAAACCTTGAACACTAATGTTCAGAGAGGCATTATTTATAATAACCAGGAAAAAAAAGCCAAACATCCACCAACAGATGAACGGAAAACAAAATGCAGCAGATGGAGACGATGGAATATTATCCGCACATAAACATGAAGTACAACGGGCCGCCTGGGTGGCTCAGTCATTAAACATCTGACTTCAGCTCAGGTCATGACCTCAGGGTCCTGGGATCAAGCCCTGCATCGGGGTCCCCGCTCAACAGGTAGCCTGCTTCTCTGTCTCTACCACCTGTGTTCTCTTACACACTCTCTCAAATAAATGAATAAAATCTTTAAAAAAAATGAAGTACTACTATATGCTACAAAGAACTGAACTGAAAGAAGAAGAGTACATGTTGTAGGATTCCTTTATATGAAATGTCCAAATCAGCAAACCCACAGAGACAAAGTTGATGAGTGGCTGCCCGGAGTTGATGGGCAGGGATAGAAAGGTTACAGCTGAAGGGTTTCTTAGTGTTTATTAGGCTGTGGGAGGGATCTGACCCAGGGAAATTTGCCAACAGTTTGAGGCGAATCACAATCATCCCTCCCCAATCAAGGCCATGGATCACAGGTTTTTAAAAAAGACAAACTGTAATTTTAAAATAAATACACAAGGTACACGAGAGTACTTATAAGATGGTTGTAGGGAAGGTCACAGAGGAGACAGCACCTGAGTAGTTGGAGAAGAAAGGAAAAGTCACCCCAATTAAAAAGACTCACAACTCACTCGTTTGTTCAAACCACACTTGAGGGTCCATTAAGTGCCTGGCAGTATTCTAGGGGGTGAGATTCTATGAACGACACAGACAAGGTTCCTGTTCTCAAGAATATTAACGTCTAGAAGGGAAAGGGAGAGAGGACAGATAAACAAGTTTATGAACAAGAGATGTTCAGTTAATGACTCCTTCTTCAAAGAAAATAAAACAGGTCTACATTCAATGAACCTTCATTTAGACTGTGTCACCCAGTGTGGCCTGAGGCAGTAACGGTTAGCTGGGCCTGAAGGGACAAAAAAGACTCACCAAGCAGTGATCCTGGAATGGAGTCTGAGTTTAATCTGAATGCAACAGAGAGCCAAAGAAGAATTATACCTAGGGAAGAACTATGATTTTTTTCTTCTTCCAGATTATCACTCCTATTACTGCTGGGTAGAGAAGAGACTGTTGGACAAGAAAGGAAACAGATACCTTGAGGCACCAGGGTGGCTCAATCGGTTGAGCATCGAAGTCTGGATATCTGCTCAAGTCACGATCTCAGGGTCATGGGATCAAAGCCCCCTTGGGATCCATGCTAAGCACGGAGTCGGCTTCGGATTCTCTCCCTCCCTCTGTTCCTCCTCTTTCTCTCAAATAAAATAAATCCAAAAAAAAAAAAAAAAAAAAAAAAAGGAGGCAGAGACTAGATGGCAAGCTACTGCAGTAGTCCAGACAAGGTAGCTTGACCTACAGTGGCACCAGTGACAATCAGGGGAAAGAAATAAAATCAGGATACACTGCGGAGGCAGGAGCAATGTTTTGGTTATGGGGAGTGAGAGAAAGAAGGAAGTATCTGTGAGTATCTGTGGCCGGACTACTGGTGAACAGTAATGCCACTTAGTGAGCCTGGGAAGACTGAAGAGGAAGTGTTGATGGTGGAGAATCAAGAGTTCTGTTTTGGCCAAGAATGAGAAGCCTATGACACATTCAAAAAGATGTCAAGTAACCAACCAGATAGAAAAATTGGGAGTTTTCTGGAAAGGTCTAGGCTAAAGTTACAAATTTGGGTATCGAGAGCATACAGCTGGAATTTAAACAATGGTCCCAGAAATCACCTGGGTCAGGTAGGGAAGAATGCAGAGATCTGAGTCCTGGCTCACTCTAACACTCAGAGGTCCTCCAAACAGAGAAGGAAAAACAAGTGACCACAAAGTGTCTGTGAGGTTGCAGAAAACACAAGTCCCAGAAGCACTTAGTTCTTGAATGTCACCAACACATCCCAGTCAATAAAGAGGCTCACAACACTCAGTCCCTGTTTGCTTGAGGTAAGAGGTGGGATACAGTTCCCTATGTTCCCTTTACACAGCTCCCCCACTGATCCTGTTAAACTAGGGTGATCGCATATTTTGTATTCGTTAATATATTTAAGAACTTGACCCCTGAGAGCCTCACAGCAATCAGACATCAGAGGAACAGCATAAACCAGTATGGTCCCTGATACACTCCGAGGTATGCTCTCATCCTTTCTAGAAACCTAACGCTCAAACCGAACTCATAAACGTCCAATGCTTTGGTCGCATTTCCCACCAAACCACCCTGCCTTTTCTCCCAGAAAGTCTCACACAGAAGAAAAACGAAGGGGATGGGGACGTAAGAAGCAAATTCCATCCAACGAAGCTATGCCCAGAAAGGGTACCTCATGGGTCCTGCTGAGGTTCCCGGGTGGACCATTGAGCCCCCAAAGTAAACGCAGGGCAAGTACGCCAGCGCTAGACTCGCAGCTTGGCTACCTACCACCTCCCCCTCTCCGAGTCTGTTTCCCCCGATGCAATATGGGGACACACATTCCCCCAGGACTGCCGGGAGGAAGTAGCAAGAAACGCACGCCCTCCCCCTCAAGCCCTGGGCCCGGCAGGTAGAAGGCATACAGATGGTAGTAAGGGTAAAAACCACAGTCGGGGGCCCACAGACCTGGGTGCGAGTTCCACCTGTACCCCTGGCCTTGCAGCGCCTTCTCGCCCCGGCACCAACGAAATGGCCAGGTCCCTTAGCCGGTCCTCGGACCCAGCGGTCCGGAACCTCGAACACACTGACAGCGCGGCTGCACAGGCGGCTCCCCCGACCCCGGCGGGAAGCCAGGCGGCCGAGAGAGCAAAGGCGGGAGGGCGGCGGGCAGCCACTGACCTGCTTCAAGGTGCTGCTGAGGAAGTAGACGAGCGAGAGCCCGAAGACCAGGGCGAGCACCCACCTCTTCCGGAGGAGCCGGCGCCACACCATGGCCGCCAGGTTCACCATGCCGGCGCGGACGAGGGGCGCGGCGGCCGGGGCGCGGAGCAAGGAAGGCCCGGGGCCCGGGCGGCATGGCCATTACACGGCCGGCAGCCCCATTCCTCGCAGCGGGAGCCGGCCCCACGGCCTCCAGCCCACCCAGCTCCCGGCAGCCACCCCGCGCCGCCCCAACGTGACCTGCTCCACGCCCCGCCTCCACTCAGCTCGCGTCGCCCACCGGCTTAGCTCGTCTCCTCCCCATTGGTCCCTAAGAAGCACCGGCCTCCTATTGGCTGAATCTCGAAAGGGGGGCGGGCAATCGCGTGCGCACCGCAGGAGTAGCGGCGCCGCTCTCTTAGCGCCGCGCTAAGGCCACCTGAGAGAGAACCCGAAGAGAGGCCGGAAGCACTCGGAAGTCACGTGCTCCCCGGGCCTCGCGAGTGATTGGCTTGGAAGGACGTGAATGATGCCGCTGTGATTGCTGAATTGTCTGGGCAGGTAAAAAGAGAACGCGTTTTTTTTCCTTCGGGGACAGTCCGTGTAGTCTCCTGTCCTTGCAGTCCGAGGGCATTTTGTGCTGAACGTTGGTTGCAGGAATGCTCGCGGCTTTGTTCCTCAAGTGTACCTGCCGGCTTCCAGTGCTTGGAACGCAGGAGATGCTCTCGCCGGCATTTCGGTGCAGCCCTGTAACGGCCTGGGGGCGCAACTTAAAACAAAGCGTGCACTGAGAAGTCTCAGGGTAATTCTTCACAGGGAGGTAGTACGATGAATGGAGCAGAGGGTTAAGAGGCGTTTCATTTAGTCATTCGGATGCATCCCACGTGCAAAATTTTATACCAGAATTCAGTATTGGAATAATTATGTATGACCTGCTTCCAAGAGTGAATCTGAAGCCCCTCGAAGTCGAGCATCTGAAGTAGAATCTTGGGCGTGTGATTTAGGAAGGTGTGTCAAATTTGGGATTTGTGTTTTGGGGATGCTGTATTTTATTTTCCCCAAGGATTTGCAAGTGATGGGGAATCACTGGGAGGGGCCATTAAGGTGGCATTGCTTGTTGTTGAAAAATATTTACATAAGAGCTTTCCTTCATATGTAAAGGTGGTGCTACTGACCTGTTTCTTAGCTGAGTTTCCAAAAAAAAGAGGGTTAGCCAGTGAATTGTCTCTCATCAGTGGTCCTGCTAACACCAATGCTGTTCCCAGAAGAAGGTGGTCAGGATTAGGAAATCATTCAACAACCGATGATGATGTTGTCAACTAAAATATACCATCTTTGATTCTGATACCAAAAAAAAAAAAAAAAAAAAAAAAAAAATTCAAGGGTAAACCTATTCGTGGAAAGTCTAGGCTTTTATTTTTCTAGGGTGAAAGGTCGGGGAGGGAGAAAGGAATATACAAAAAATTAATTGAGATCCCAAGATAAATATTGAATAAGTATCCGAATATTTATTTGTTGAATGCAACTCTGTGCTAGGCAGTTCTGGATGCTGAGGTACCCGGGTGAGCCAGACATAGGATCCCTGCTTTTGTGGCATTTACATTCTTATGGGGGACAGATCATAAATAAGCAAACATGTAAGTAAATAAGTTTTATAAAGAAGATAAAACAGGGCAATATGTGGTGAGTCAGGAGGATGAGAGGAAAAGGCCTCTGGAAGGAAGTGACATTTGACCTGAGGAAGTTAGACAGAAGGAAAAGCATTGAAGGAATCGAGAAGAGCAAGTACAAAGGCCCTGAGGCAGGGACAAGCCTGCCTGTTTGAAAAACAAAAAGGCCAGTGTGCTTGGTGGGGAGAGGGTAAAGGAAGAGTAGGGGGAAATGAGATTGGAAATAGGTGAAGCTTCATCAGGCAGAACCTGTAGGCCATAAGCAAAGTTTGGATTTTATTCTGGTTGCAATGGGAATCCATTAGAGGGCCTCACACGTATTTTCTGTATTCCCCAATCAGAGTTTGATAACAGAACAAAATACGTTAAGATAACATCCTCAGGAGTCCTAAAGAGGGATCAGTGAGAGGCTAACCGGAGATAGGGAGCAGACAGAACCATATGCTTAGAGCTACCCATGATGCCCTAAGACATTCTCAGGTTCAAGCCATTCCACAGACTATTCCCTTAAGTGTTCTCTTCCCTCCAGGGTTTGGAGTCTGGTAAGCTCTGGTGACCTGTGCATCCTTCTGAAGAGGACCGAGAGGCCCGCTATCGCTGAATTCTAGGGGTCACAACCCCGTCAGAGCCCTGCAGGCCCCGCTCAGACATCATCAACATGGAGTTCTGAAGTCCATGTGGCTCCTAACAGTGAACCAGGTGACATGTCTCCATAGAATTCACATCCCTATTACCATCGTATTACATGTGAGGGCTGGAAGGGAGCTTTGGGTTTCGGTCACACCACACCCCCAACCCCCCAATTTAACAGATGGGGAATCTGAGGCCACAGAGAGGTTGCTGATTTGTCCAACCACAAATCACACACGTTAGGAGCAGCGTCAGTGCCGAAGCCATGTCTCGCACTTCCATCCTCCAGCACCTCCCTGCTCCACATTTCATAGCCGCCTCTCCCATGAGGACGTCTTCCTCCGCCTCTGGGTATCAACATCCTTGTCTGCAAAATGGGGTGATAACACTTTCCTCCCTGGGATTGAATGTTGAATGAAGAGTTGGATGACTTAAAAGATGCAAGCTGGGTTTGCAGCATGTCAGAGTTCTGGGGATGCGAAGTAGGAGTAATAGTACTTGTTTACAGTTGCCTTAGCAATCCGACTGACAATGAGAATGTTGAGAGACTGGCTCATGCCATGTGTTGACTTTCAGGTCTTAAGGAAAATGCAGAGACGCCACAGTAGTAACACGGATAACGGTCCACCTGAAAGGTAGGTAAGACCTCTCCTGGTTTCCTTCTATCTGGAGGTTCTGGATTTCAGGTGGTCTGGGGCAACACAAATCTGAGTGAATAGTACCCACCTTTCAGGGTTGCTTGTGAGATGAGCAAAGGAGGTCTGGTTGGAAACTGCTTTGCCCAGTGATGGCACGTACTTCTCAATATAGCAGCTTGCTGTTGCTTTAGGGTAATTTCCAAAACCTGTGGGACAGGGGATCCTCTTGGCTCATTGCATCAGTGATCGTTCCCATAGATTTTAACTTAGTTGAGTGAGTGAGGACACAGAGAGGCTAACAGTGCTGAGAGAAGATTTTTGTTATTTACCTAACATAGTTACACAACATAAATGTTATTTACATTTCCCAAGAGGGCAGGGCACACCTTACCAGGAAGCACCACTGTCAGGAGGCAGGAAGAGACAAGGAGTAAGCACAGGCCACAGCTTTTATTAGCAGATGCCAATTAGACAAATAGAAAAATCTGTGAAAACACTCATGAGCTAGCATTATTGTCTAGTGAAGTCGGAGAGACTCCACACCATGGAGATGTATTCTCACGCTAACACTCTCCACCTGTGCTGCACACACATCCCAGGAGGGGGAGCTGAGCTTCTCATCTTCACATCCCATGGGGGAGGGGGAGCTGCAAGCCCAAGGTTGACGACGAGGTCATAGTGTGTCTACCAGTCCCATTAAAACTGAGTTTTGCGGGGCGCCTGGGTGGCTCAGTGGGTTAAGCCGCTGCCTTCGGCTCAGGTCATGATCTCAGTGTCCTGGGATCGAGCCCCGCGTCGGGCTCTCTGCTCAGCGGGGAGCCTGCTTCCTCCTCTCTCTCTGCCTGCCTCTCTGCCTGCTTGTGATCTCTCTGTCAAATAAATAAATAAAATCTTTAAAAAAAAAACCAAAACAAAACTGAGTTTTACATCATCAACCCTGCCTGTTCTACAAGAAAGAGCATTGGCCTTAAGTCAGAGGACCCTTAGCCAAAATCCCAGCTTAGCCATTTTCTACCTGCGGTGCCTTTGGCGAGGGACTCCACCCCTGGACCTCAGTTTCTCCCCCGATAAAATCCATAATAAAACTCAGGGTTGTTGATGAATGAGCATGAAAATGCACAAACACGGCCTCTGGCTTGTAATAAGCGTGCCTCTTGGAGCTTCTCTAGCTTCTGAAGACAGAATCGCCATCTGCTCTTGAGTGAACCCTGGGGTCTTGGTGGGCAGAGACTGCAGCAGAAAAATAATGGCCACCATGTATTGCGTGCTGACCCTGCACCCCCCCTCACACTAGCCTGATGAGGCCGGGGCTATTTTTACCGCTCTTTTTATGGTTCAAGAAACTGAGGCTGAGAGAGGGGAAGTAAATTGCTTGTAGTCACACAGCCAGGAAGCAACAGGCTGAGGTTCAGGCCCAGCCCATCACCACCCTCCACCCCCCCATAGTTCAAGCTTTGTGTCTCCACATTATGATTGCATCCTATCTGGGTCGATCCTCTTCTCCTGGGCTGCCTCGAATTTTAGCCCTGAAATGGTTAAGTTGGAAGCACAGCCTTGGTCCTCCAAGGAATATGCTTTCCCATTTAGGCTGAAATCTCGGCTGGATACTGAGAAGGGGCCCAGGGAAGGGAGGCCAGCTATAAAAAGCCCTTTGGTGGGTTGAGTCTTCGCTGGTTGCTCTAGAGGCCCCCTGAGCCCAGTAAGCTCCATGCTGGTGAGCTCAGGGGGCCAGGAAGGCTTTCCAGGGCCCATTGGCGGAGAGAGGCTGGCCCCTAGGTGGGTCAGCGTGGGCACCTGCCAGGACTCCTGCTTTCTGAGCTCAGTTTCTTAAAGTGCAGAGAAAGCTCACGGCCCCTTGAGGGTCACAGCCATGGTGTCTGTTGTTGTTGTTGTTACTAATATTATTTTTATTGTTATCCCAAGCCCGAGGGAGTAGGACCATACATCTCTTGGGTTTGGGGAGCCAGCAGGGATAGGCCATGGGGAGGGAGAAAGAGTAGCCATCTCTAAGCTCCTTCCCTTGCACCAGGTTTATGATCATTTCTTCCTAGGTCAAGTTTATAGAGCTAGAGAAGCCAGCCCTGAGATTTCTCTAGGCCAGCATTTCCCCTGCTGGGTTTCACAAGTGTCCTCTAAGATGGTAATAGATTTCCCACAGAATAAAAGAATCCCATGGTCAGATAAGGTTGGAAAACACTAAGTTTCAACAAAATTAATTTTTTCTTCAGTTGCAGGCCTTCTCAGTGCCTTTAGTAAGCCCATTCATTCATTCTTTCAAATAGTATTTATTGACCATGCTGTGTGTGCCTAGTGCATTGTGCTGGGCAGGAGAGAGACAGTAGGAACAAATAATCGGGATCTTTGACCTCTTGGAGCAAGGCCCAGGCTAAAATGCTGTTCTCGGTGCTGACTGAGCATTAGAATCACCTAGAGGGATCTCACAAACTGGAGATGTCAAGGCCCACCCCCAAAGATTTTGATTCAGTTGGTTAACACTGGGTCTTAGGCACCTGTATTTTTCAGAAGCTCCCCTGAGTGATTATAATGTGCCTCCAAGGTTGAGAGTCATAGGTAGACAGTGAAATGACACTTGGGGTCAGTACCAGGCAGTGGGTCAGGGTAGAGTGAAAACACTGTCATTGTCTGGGAGGTAGGAAGGACACCACCAAGCAGGAGAAATTTTAGCTGCAATCTGATGAATGAGCATAGGTGACCCAGGTAGGATGGGCTGGGGGTGGGAAGACATCCCAGTGTCTGTGCAAAGACCCTGCAGTAGGAAGCCCTTGGGCAGTGAGAACAAGGCACATGATGACATTGGAGTTTGGACCCAGAGCATCCAGTGCATCTGACAGTTTTGTCTCTCTGAGCCTCAGTTTTTTAATCTGTAAAATGGGAATGATATTCGTCCCAATGGATAGTGTTTATGTGAACCTGCAGAAGGAAGTTTAGAATGGGAAGCCCTTTTAGTGGGACAGTGAAAATAATCAAATATGTGTTTTTTATATGATCCTGGTCTCCAAGTAAAGATTATACAGTCTAGCGTGATGCACTTGGATGAAAGCTAGCACACGTTTATTGACTACCTACTGCGTGCCCCAGGTTGTGGGGACCACAGAGGATGGCTGGAACTCAGCTCTCACGTCAGTAAGGTCGTGACATATTTTAAGTACCCTAGGGGTCTGGGAGGTGTCTTGGGGGCGAGCGAGAAGAGGGAGGCTCTCTGCTCCTCCCCTGATAGGCTCCTCCCCCGACAGGTGTGACAGGTGCACACCTAGCAAATCAGTTCTTGTTTCCACATAGTGCTCCCATTTGAAAAGGGGGCAAGCCCAAGAGAGATGACCTCCAGACCTCCTGGGTGTGGTGCAGAGCATACCTGGGTTGAGGCTCTCCATTCTCGTAGGGGTAATTCTGGGCTCTCTGCTCCTCCACAATATCTCTCAGAGAGCCACAGAACCCTTAGCCAGGTGCTAGTACAGGAGGCCATGCCTGGAACTAGAGAAGGCAGTTGGCCCTGGGGGTCCCTCTAGAAAGATTTGAAGTCATCGTTCCCATGAATTGAGCACCTGCTCTGGGCTGGGTACACTGAAAAGGCTGTGCTAAATTCAATTGCACAGGAATTCTGTATAGGAATGGTGCTTCTACCATCTTCAGGTGAGAAAAGTGAGTGCCAGATTGCTAAGGCCCCTAGAAAGTGTGGGGCTGGGGTTTGAATGTGGACTCTTATGTGGAGTCTTCTTTTTTCTTTTTTTTTTTTTTTCAAAGATTTTATTTATTTATTTGACACAGAGAGAGGGATCACAAGTAGGCCGAGAGGCAGGCAGAGAGAGAGATGGGGAAGCAGGCTCCCCACTGAACAGAGAGCCTGATGCGGGGCTTGATCCCAGGACCCTGAGATCATGACCTGAGCTGAAGGTAGAGGCTTAACCCTCTGAGCCACCCAGGCGGCCCTCTTCTTGATATTACTATGTGCTACCCTCCAAATACCAGCTGTGACCAAGGTGGGGCCCTCTTGGAAACTGGGAGTCACCGAACAATACAGGGCCAGGGTCCCTGGGTTCCTGAGGTTATTCTAGAATCATAGAATCTGTGCTGGCTTTTCAGTAGAGTAGAGTAGTAAAGAAAGCAGGCTCTGGGGGCGCCTGGGTGGCTCAGTGGGTTAAAGCCTCTGCCTTCGGCTCAGGTCATGATTCCGGGGTCCTGGGATTGAGCCCCACGTCAGGCTCTCTGCTCAGTGGGGAGCCTGCTTCCTCCTCTCTCTCTGCCTGCCTCTCTGCCTAATTATGATCTCTATCTGTCAAATAAATAAATAAAATCTTAAAAAAAAAAAAAGAAAGAAAGAAAGAAAGAAAGCAGGCTCTGGAGTTAAAGTCAAGTCTCTCCTGCTCTGTCCCTTACCGCTGTGTGACTCAGGACGTGTTACTTTCTCTGTGCCTCAGTTTCTTGATCTGTAAGGTGGGGCTGTATTATTAGTACCTAACTCACAGGGTTGATGGGAGGGTGTCATGATTCAATCAATGGGAAGCCACGTTAGAAAAGTATCTGGCACACAGTAAATTCTCCATGAAGATTATGGCCCTGTTGTTGGTGCTCTCTGTCTCAGTTTTCCAGGCCTTCTGTGACAAGGTACCGCACACTGGATGGCTTAAAAGTTAGCGATTTATCGTGTCACTATTCTGGAGGTTGGAAGTCGAAGATAAAGATGTGGGCGGGTCGGTTTCTTCTGAAACCTTTCTCCTTGGTTTGTGGATCACTGCCTCCTTTCCCTGCATCCTCACATGATCATCTTCCTGTGTGTGTCCATGTCCTAATCTCTTGTTGTAAAGGCACTAGACATATTAGATCAGGACCTACCCTAAAGCCCTCCTTTTAACTTAATCACCAACTGTAAGGACCTCATCTTCAAATATGGTTGCTTTTCTGAGGTCCAGGGGTTAGGGCTTCAACATAGGAATGTTGGGGGCAGGAGCAATTCAGCCTGCAACAATATTGGGATGTTATTTGCCCCCCCATCCTCTACTGGGGTGCCGTCTTTCTCTCCCTACTGACTTGACGGGGCTCTCTTTTCCCCGCTGGCCCAGAAATCGCAGCCAAGCGCTCAGCTCTGAGGCAAGTGTGGATGAAGGCGGTGTCTTTGAAAGCCTGAAGGCAGAGTCGGCCTCCCCACCCGCGCTCTTCTCTGGTCTCCCTGGCCTCCCAGCGGGCAGCCTGCCCACCACCCCATTCCCATCCAGCCTGGTGCTGGGGGCGTCGGCCGGAGGCGGAGACGTGTTCATCCAGATGCCTGTGTCCAGGGAGGAGGCCGGGGGCCGGGGCGAGGGGGGCGCCTACCACCACCGCCAGCCCCACCACCACTTCCACCACAGCGGCCACCGTGGGAGCTCGCTGCTGCAGCACGTGGGCGGGGACCACCGTGCCCACTCAGATGAGGGAAGCGACGAGCAGCCAGGGACACCTGCCCCTGCCCTGTCCGAGCTGAAGGCCGTGGTCTGCTGGCTCCAGAAGGGGCTGCCCTTCATCCTGATCCTCCTGGCCAAAGTGTGCTTCCAACACAAGCTTGGTGAGTCCAGGCATGGGGGGATCGCAGGTGTGGCAGCCTGGGGCTTCACCTGTCAGGTCGGGGGCCCTTCATCCCACAGGCCAAGGCAGGGTTTCAGAGGCCTTCATGGTACCCAGTGCTTAAGAGTGTGGGATTCCAAGTCAGACCTGGATGGCAAGCCTGGTTGGGCAGCTGTGTGACCTGGGACAAGTCACTCACCTTCTCTGAGCCTGTGGCATCCTCTGTCCAGTGGGGGTTGTCGTTGGCCCTGCAGAAACTTCCTTTGCTGCTTGGTTGGCATGAAGGAATAGAGGGTGGTGACGTCGTGATGTTGCACACGGTGCCGAGTAAGCTAGGGCCAGGCCCGAGGAGTCTGAGAGGATGGCGCAGACCTCTTCTGTCCCGCAGGCATTTCCGTGTGCATCGGGATGGCCAGCACCTTCGCCTACGCCAACTCCACGCTTCGAGAACAGGTTTCTCTGAAGGTGAGTCACCTGGCGAACCGCTCTCCTAGGCACCTGTCACACGTGACCATAAACTCCATGGCTTAAAACAGTATAGATTTACTCCCCGATAGTTCTGTTGATCAGTGAGTCTTTCCAGGTGAAGATCTGCTGTCAACATGACTATTCTTTTGGGAGGGTCCAAAGGAGATTACCTTGCCTTGCCTTTCCCTGGTTCTAGAGGTCACCCACATTCTTTGGCTCGTGGCCCCTTGCCACCTCCTCCGAGCGCACAATGTCACACCTCTACGCCCACCTGTCTGTCCATAGTCACATCTCCTTGTGAACTCTCCCCTCTGTCTCCACTTCTGCTTTTAAGGACTCTTGAGATTACACTGGGCCCAGCTGGAAAATCCAGGAGTCTCCCCATCTCAAGGTTAGCTGATTAACCATCTAAATTCCACTAACATAGCCACAGGTGATAGGGACTAGGTGATAGGGACTGGGATGGGGCCGTCCCCAGGAGGCCACTCTTCCACCTGCCACTCCTGGGCAGATCCCCAGTTGTGCTGTCCTTCTCCCACACCCTCCCAACAGCAGTGTCTCCCCCATGTGCCCACAGCACCCTTATCTGCCTGGCCACTCCCACGGTTGAGGCCATCCTGCTGATGCTGCAGGTCCACCAGCTTCACCATCCAGCATCACCACCATTGTCCCAAATTCTCATCTAATCTCCGTGCGGCACTAACCAGGCCGAGCACACAACTGGGCGGCCGGCAGAGCTCATCTTGCAGATTTGTCTCAGCAGCCCAGGAAGGAGGCAGAATCATTCTTAGCTCATTTTCCCAATGAGGAAGCAGTGGCTCAGAGACACTAAGTGCCTTGTGTATGAGGTCACACAGTCCCTGAAAGTGGTGGTGTCAGGCTGTCAACCCGGGCCTCAGGCCCACAGGCTGTGTTCACCCCCAGCTGAAATCCCAGTTCCTCTGGCCACCAGCATGCAGGCCCTAGGATAGGTTACCTTGGTGATCTCAGTCTCCGGTGCCACCCTGGAAAATGAACCATTCACACCAACTTCATACATGCGTAGAGGGGGCGTCAAATGAGATAGCGTTAGGAGGTGTTTAGCACAGGGCCTGGCGTACAGGAAACATTTAATTGAGCTACTTTTAATAAGCCTATGCCTTCTACTGTGTGTGTGATCCCCTAACAGCCACCATACTCTCTGGTCCTTCTCTCCATCGTTCTCTGGTGCTCTCTTAAAACCATCTGGACCTCTGTGAAACACAGAAGGCAGCTCAGTCTCCCCTTGACACTCGAGCACATTGAAGTCCAGAGCTGGGCCTGGAACCATAGGTTCTTCTTGACCCTCAGTCTCATCTTCTTCATACAGACTCCTCTCTGCTGTTATTAGAACAGCAGGCTGAACAGTACCATGGTAGCACACTTTGGGGGGCTCTCTCTCAAATACAGAAACATCCAAATGGTGCCTTAGCTTAAATTTTAAGGCTCAGAGGATGCCTCTATCCGTGGATAGGTGTTGTAGGTAGGAATCCTTGAACCCTGTGAAGACACAGCTGATGTTTTGCCTGTCTATACACGTTTTCCGTGAAAGAGATTCTGCATGACCCTTAGTAAGTTTAGAAATATCAACTTACTGCTGGAGAACTCTCCCCTTTTGTCCTTCAGAGTCTGGCTTCTCAGGGCATTGCTAATTCTCCGTATTCCACCTCTGGTTTGGATTTACAGGGGGATTAAACTGGAATCCATTATTTATTGGAGTAAGA
Organism: Enhydra lutris kenyoni; assembly: GCF_002288905.1. Classification (NCBI taxonomy): domain Eukaryota; kingdom Metazoa; phylum Chordata; class Mammalia; order Carnivora; family Mustelidae; genus Enhydra; species Enhydra lutris. Next base: position 11,956,054 of record NW_019154130.1, read on the forward strand.
AGGGCTGCTGAGTAGATCATTCACATGGATAAGAGCGGTTGTTTGGTTGGAGGTGGTTTCTAGGGTCATTAACCTTGACCGCTCCTGGAATAATGGGTGGATGGAGATGCATTTATTTTGTCTACCCTATGGAAAGGTGCTCTGTAACCATGCGCGAGGCACTGAGCTGTGTCTGGAGACAGTGGAGCATTTACCAAAACCGCAGGGAAGGTTACACTGAGAAAGTTATGACCTCATCTCATTCTAGCAATGCAGCTGCCCTGATCCAGGAAAAGCTGAGCTTTTGGGAATCAGCAGCACAGGGGTCTGCGTGAGTCTCCCAGACTACACAGGCAGGAGCACACCCTGCCCGGCCCCTCCTCTATACATTCCCCGGGATGGCTCTCAGTCTGCGAAGCTGCGGGGAAACAGGAAACCAAGAAGGTTTTCCAGGTTGGCTTCCTGGGGACTTATCAGAAATGAGGCTGGAGAAGGAAATAGGGTTGGTTTGGGGAAAGACTTTGTTGGCCACGTGTGTGAGCTTGAACTGAACCCTGTGACCGTGTCCCTGCGTTGAACGTCAGGCCAGGATAATAACCCTGAGATCCAGGCTAGAAAAAGGGAGAGGAGAATTGGCCAGCCTATAGATCTGAATCGACTGCTGGGTTGTATAGTCTGAATCCTAGATCCTGCCATTTGGTGAGTCCGAAACATGAGCCCATACCAGACTGAAAGTTTGCGTTTTTGGATTTTCCTTCCTCCTTAGCAGAACTCTTGTTTTCAAGTGAGAGTACTGAGGCTTAACACATTGCCCTTGAGCAAGAACTGTTTCCCCGCTCAATGCGTCCCCAGTCCTTACAGATTTCCTTACAGGAACCGTGAACCAATACTGACTGCCTGCAGGCACCATTCTAAGCATTTCTTGTGAAGCGGTTCTCACAACTCTAATGGAGTCCCACTATGTACCCATTTTACAGATGAGGAGAGGGAAACACAGAGAGTTTCAGTAACTTGCCCAGCCTTGTGGTTACAGATCAAGTATTTGAACCCAGGCCATCTGGCTCCAGAATCCATGCTAACCGTAGGGCCTTCCTGCTTTCTCACATAGCAGGTTCCACATTTCTGTCACCTTCTCTGGGACCACCCCTTGGGCTCCAGTGGGATGGGAAGATGCCAGTGCCCTTCCCTTCACCATCAGCCCTACTTCTTCTAAACCTTTAAGAAAGGGAAAGTGGCCACTTGTCAGAGAACATTCTGGAATGTTTTGCGATGTGCACCTCTGACATTGCAGCATCCCTACAAGTCTCTTGCTTTGTCTCCAGGAAAAGAGGTCGGTGCTGGTCATCTTGTGGATCTTGGCCTTTCTGGCGGGGAACACCCTGTATGTGCTCTATACATTCAGTTCCCAACAGCTGTACAACAGGTGAGTGGGCAGGGGGGTCTGACCTGTGGTGGGAAGGTGGGGGATTCTTTGCTGGGCTTGGGGCACACAGCTCCTTTACTTGAGAACGATGCAGCAGCTCTGTGTCATCTAAGTTTTTAATTCCACCCTCTCGTATGTATATGTATATATGCGTGCTGGAGCAAAGCTCTCTAGTGGAAATACACTGCAAGCCACATGTGTGATTTACGGTTCCTAGTAACCACGCAGTGGGTAGGTGGGAGAGGGTTGACCAGGGAGGGCCTGTAGGATGAGGCTGAAACTCCAGCCAGGCTTCCAAATCACGTCTGTCTCTTTTAAAAATGGACTTTGAGGAACGGGCAGTTTCTTCGCTTTCTGGGACCCCTCCATAAAAGCAGTTTGGGGAGTCAGTTCTAAGGCATCAAGACACATCGCACACGCTGCATTATTGTCTAGTCCAGATTATCAAGGTCCTGGTGGGTGGAGGGTGGAGGAGGTAGTGTTTCCCAGAAACATGGATGAATTCCCACCTCATGCCATTCTTTGGGCATGATCACATTCACAGGCTCAGACCTCTGTGCCCCCATCGAACCAGGGCTGTGTCAAACTGGCAGCCCGGAAAGAGAGAAGCTTGGGAGAAAAGCAACAGAGTTGAGCCCCTTTCTGTAATAATGTCATCAGTCTAGAGTGTGTTTGTAAGTGATACCCATAGCCATTATCTTATTTTACCCTCCCAGTGACCCAGCAGGGTATTGCTGGCCCCGTTTCACAGGTGGGGAAACTGCAGCTTCATGAAGCTTTTCCTAATGAGTCTTAGTCCTGATAGGCAGTCTTTGACAGTGAGGTTGAATCTTCCTAGGATTTGCAATCTGATGACCAGCATCCTTCCACTTATCAGCTTTGTGCCCTTTGGCAAATAATGGAAAATCCTTATGCCAGTTTCCCCATTGTGAAACTGGGACCAGGTGATTCTTGCCTTATCCACCCGACGGGCTAATTATTTGGAAGGCCAGACGTTATAACACAGAAAAAGTACTGGGTAAACTGAAACCCGGATATACCGTAATCCTCTCATAATTAATACTATTCTTTCATGATGAATTAAAGTCCATTAAAGTTAATAGTGAATGTTAAAAACGAGTAGACTTGGGCACCTGGGTGGTGCAGTTTCTTAAGCATCTGACTCTTAGTTTCTGCTCACATCGTGATCTCAGGGCCCTGGGATCAAGCCCCATGTCAGGCTCTGCCCTGGGTGTGGAGTCTGCTTAAGATTCTCTTCTTCTATGCCCTTTCCCCTGCCACGCGTGTGTGTCGTAATTTGTGCTCTCTCTCAAATAAATAAATGAGATCTTTAAAAAAAAAAGAGAGAGAAGGAAGTGGACTTAGCAATCAATCTGCAAAAACACTTTGGCCCTCCAAAAAGCAAAAACAGGGAAAAAAAAAAAAAACCTAAAATGGTGAACTACAACCCAGACAGGTGAGTCTAACAGCAGCTGGTGTCTGTGAGATGAAGTGGGAGGCAGGCGTTCATGGTACTGCCATCACAGAAGTGTAATAGAGAAGCAGAGCCAACCAGCCCAGGGTCCCAGGGTAGCGAGACAAAGGGTGCTCAGAGCTGCCAGCCTCACCCTGAGTTATGACGTGGGTGACCACTCCAACCTGGAGGCAAGGCATCCTCCAGAGACAAGACTAGAATGCGAAAGGACATGGACGGTATCGGGAGATGTGTATAATACATATCTTATATATATTGTATTTTATATAATAAGAGGGCCCAGTTTGTGCTATTTCCTGCCAGCCCAGCAGAACAGGTTGGAAGCATTCAGAAAGCATCCTCGCTGGGCTGTGTGCACTGTTCCTTGCTCTACGGGGAATAGAGAGGACTTGGAGTGGCCTTCACTCAGAGCCTCAAATCCAGCAGGGGGAAAAGCGAGTGGACCAGTGCAGTTTGGATGCTGCTTCCTATCCTGGCTCTCATTCCAGCCCAAGAGCCGTGGGCGGGTGACTATACCTCTTGGTGCTCTAGTTTCTCGAGCTCAGATGGCAATAATCTTAGCACCTGCCTCGTAGGGTCTTTGGGAAAATGAAATGAGTTAAGACATGTAAAGTCTGTAGGATCAGCCAGCAATGATGTAAACAGCCTAGATATCCTAGCTATTATGTTATTATTATGAATAATACCATCACTCTCAGAGACAGTAGAGACAGTGTGACTCGAAGTGTGGTCGAAGTTGGAGAATGGCTTGTTGTCTGTGTTTAACAAGGTAAGTGCAAAAACTGAGTGTGAGGTTAACTTACCTGGGTAAGTTGGGTAGACTGGGTTTACGTACTCTGAGTAGCGCTGCTATGGGGTTAAGATTGAAAGTGCTAACTACAGCCAGGACAACCCAGGTCCGCATCTGCCTGTGCCCCTTAGCATTTGGAGACCTTATGTATGTTACTTTATCTTTCTGTGCCTCCGTTTCTTCATCCGCAAAATGGGGTCGTAACAGTGCCTACCTCCTAGAGCTGCTGTTCCTTTCACTGCTCCGTGGCAGGTCTGTAGTACGTCTATTATCTCATCAGATCCCACCAATAACAGTGTGAAGGAAGGAAGGAGTCCCATTTTGCAGAGAAAAACACTGAGGCTTACAGAGATAACATTATTCACCCGGGGTCCAATAAATGGAAGAAACTGGATTCAAATTCAGGACTATCTGATATCAGTGCCCATAAGCTTATCGTACCTGTGACCTTGGGCCACTTACTTCACCTCTCCAAGCTTCAGTGCTTCAGTTTTAAAGTGGGAATAAGCGATGTTCACCAGGCAGGACGATGAGATACAGTGAGCAGAAGGCTTAGCACAGTGTCTGCACATCCGTTGCCCTCCTCCTTGCATAGTGCTACCAGCCTACCTGCCTCCCTCCCTTTTGCTTCCTCTATTGAAGCCTGCCGTGGACTTATAAAACTGGAGGGCACCTTAATTAATGAGGCTCCTGGCCAACCTTGCTGCAGAGCCCTCAGGGGAATGGAGGCTCAGAGAGGTCAAGACACCTACCTGAGGTTCCACAGCAAGTTAGTAGCAGATTCAGGAACAGGACACAAATGTCTGATTCCCAGTTCAGGGCCCTGTCTACAGATACTTACAAGGCTCCCAGAATGGATAGAGGGAGCCGCCAAGGGCCAGGGATCCTAAGCGAGCGTCTGGACTCTCTGAACCATCTCTCCCCCACCCCTCCACCAGCCTCATATTCCTGAAACCCAACCTGGAGACGCTGGACTTCTTCGACCTGCTGTGGATCGTGGGCATTGCTGATTTTGTGCTGAAGTATGTCACCATCGCCCTCAAGTGCCTCGTTGTGGCCCTGCCCAAGGTCATCCTGGCCGTCAAGTCCAAGGTAGGCACTGGCTGTGGCCACAGGTAGCCCCAGTCACGCCGATCATATGGGGGACTTGGGGCACCTTAAGAGGAGGTGTGGGCAGAGCCGATGCCGCCATATGAAATAAACAGAGCCTGACACCCACCCCTTATTTTTCCCCGAGTCCAAGCATGTTCTTTGTTGTCACCGCCATCCTCTACTCGGCAAGGTCATTTCTTTTCTTTTTTTTTTTTTTTTTTGTTAAGATTTTATTTATTATTTGTCAGAGAGAGAAAGTGCGTGTGCGTGCACAAGTAGGCAGAGAGGCAGACAGAGGCAGAGGGAGAAGCAGGCTCCCTGCTGAGCAGGGAGCCCAATGTGCAACTCGATCCCAGGACCCTGGGATCATGACCTGAGCGGAAGGCAGAGGCTTAACCGACTGAGCCACCCAGGTGTCCCTGCAAGGGCACTTCTGAGTTTCATTGTTCAAAACTGCCCTTCATGCGATTTTCATCTAAATGACACCTGAGAAAGGAAGAAAGCATGTTGACCTGCCCTGGGTCCTGCTTCTCCCAGAGAAGGATGGCTGTCTTGGGTTTCAACTCTTTGTGACTTCAGGAGTGTTGTTTTTTAAAGGGAAGGGTACTGAGGCTCAGAAGAAACAAACTCCGTGATCGGTTAGGGATGTCTGCCACACCACAGGCTGGGGTGTGGTGGCAGGGGTGCTTTGCCTGCAGGAAAGGTCTGCAGGCAGGTGCTGCGGTAGGTAACTTGCAATTACGAAGACTGGGCAGAGTTGGGAAAAGACATCATCTTTAAGGGTTAATTAACGCCAGTGCCTCTGTAAAAAGACTTGAAGCAGGGAATCTGGGCAGAGGGAGATGCACTCAAAAATTTCTGAAGACTCCTACTTTCCACTCTCTAAAAGAAGCCATCTTTTCAACTTCAGAGAGCCCAGAATTCATCACAGGCCTTGGCTGGCAGGAGAGCAGGTTGGAACTGGCTGTCCATCTTGAGAGCCCAAAGCCATTGGCCAAGTGCATCAAAAAAACACTGCCATGTCCCTTCTCTCACACACTCAATACTTCTGACACCACATGTGTGGGTTTCCCCACATGTCAGGCAATGCTCTGATCCCAGCTCAGTGTCCTACAGTTCAACTCAGTTCTGACACTCTCTGACTGGAGATAGGATCCCATCCCACACGTGAAGGGCTTAGTCCCACAAGACTGTCCCCACCCCACTTCAGGTAGCAGCTGCCAGGCCAGACTGTTACCTGTGCTCTGACTAACTGGTTATCAATCAGGGTTCCTCGAGCCACTCCTCAGGCTCAGTCATTTGCTAGAATAGCTCACAGAACTCAGGGAAACACTTACTTTCATTTACCTGCTTATGGTAAAGGGTATGATAAAGGATACTGAGGAATAGCCAGATGAGGCACATAAGGTGGGGTCCAGAAGGGTCCTGGGCACAGGACATGTTCACCAACCCCAGAGTTCTCAGAACCCTGCACGACTGGGATGTTTATGGAGGCCATATCACATAGGCATGATCGATCATTACATTTCCAGCCCCTCTCCCATCTCTGCAATAAGGGAGGTAGGGCTGAAAGTCCTAAGCTTCTATCACGGTGTGGTTTTTCTGGTGACCAGCCCCACTCTAGGAGCCTACCAGGAATCACCTCATCAGAGCCAAAGATACTCCAGGAAATTCCAAGGGATTTAGGAGCTCATTGTCAGCAACCGGAGGTGGAGACCAGTAGAGATATTTCTTCTTATTTCTCACCAGGGCAGTCTGAGTCTGATTTTGCACCCCCCCCCCCCACGTCTCAGCTTCACTACCCACTGCATGGTTTATTCAAGTGAACCAAAATCTAGGCTAGGGTGGTTGCCTTAGATGAAGTCACAGGTCTGATGCCCAGAGGCAGGACCAGGGAGTCTAAAATGGCATAAAGACAGAAAATAGACCTGGAGAAGAAAGAAGGGCAATAACAGACCTCAGCAAGTCCTGAGATGCCTCCCCACTTGCCCTTCCAAAACCATCATCGCCATTGCCCTCTGCCTCCTGAGCTCACGCCAAGTACCAGGTCGGTAGCAGGGACTTGACGGTGGGAAGCAGCGTGGCCCGATGGTTAGACACGTGGACTTTAGCATCGGGCATGTCAACATTCAGGCCCAGCTATACCCCTTCTTAGCTATGTGACCTCGGGTGGATTACTTAGCCTCTTGTGCCTCAGTTTCCCCATCTGTAAAATGGGAATAATAATTGTGCTGGATGTCTTCCTGTGGCCCCTCCAGATACACTGTACACACTGTCCTTTCCACCCTGCTCTCTGCCCTGGAGGCTGACCCAGGTGAACTGTACAGATGCGCTCCTACAGCCCCTCGCTTCCAGCTTGGTTCAGCCAACATGAAGCCTGAAGGGAGAGAGAGGCAGAGGTATTAATTCCTCTCATGTATGAGTCTACAACAGCTATAACAAACTGCCCCATACATTTGTTGTCTTGTGCTTCTGGAAGTCAGAATTCCAAAATGGGTTTCACTGGGCTAACATCAGGTGCTGGCAGGGCTGTGCTCTTCTTCCGTCCTCAGAACTGGTAATGGCAGGTTGAGTCCTTCTCTCTTTTTTCTCTCTGACCTCTTCTTTCCCACCTCTTTAACCTGAAACTCTTGCCTCCATCTCATGAGGACCATTTTGATGACATCAAACCCACCCAGAGAATCCAGGGTAATCTTCCCATCCCAAGATCTTTAACTTAGGCACAACTGCTAAGTCCTCTTTGCTGTGGAAGGTAACATTCACAGCTTTGAGGGATCAGGATGGGGACATCTTTCTGGTCGGTGCTGTTCTAAGTGCTTTATACATATAAGCTCATTGAATCTGCACCACCCCATGGAGTAGGTACTATTATTTCTACTATCCCCTTTCACAGACGTGGGAAACAGCTCTGAACACACAGGTCCCACCGTGGGCAGCTCCCCGCAGTCAGCTTCCTGTCGGGGGGCTAATAATTATGCCCTCTTCTCACCCCTTCCAACCTAGGGGGATAATAACTCCCTGCCTGTGGAAGTTTCTCTACCCCTGGGTGCCTTCCCCAAACCCTGCCCACCCCTTTTTAAAGAGTAGATGTATTAAACTCTTTTTCAATTAATAAACAGCCAAAAGAATTAAACCCCCTTCACCGAAGATCTACTAGTAGCAAATAGGTACCTGAAAAAATGCTCAGCCTCATCAGTCTTTAGGAATGAAAACCACAGTGAGGTGCCAAGCACGTGGGTGATGGTGGCCAAGGTGGAAAGGCCAGACCACACCACATACCACGTGTGGGCAGAGCTGCGGGAGAATCGGAACTCATGTGCTTCCGGTGAGAGTGTAAGTGGTACCATCCGCTTTGGAAGCCAGTTTGGTGATGGAGAAACTGGAGTCTCACGCAGTCCCTGCCCCGTGCCTTTTGGTTGATTATCTCCAGACAGAAATAAGATGGGAAAACTTTTCAGTGTCCACTGAGAGCAAGAGACGAGAACCCAGCCGCATGAAAAAGCTAGCTCAGCATCGACTGCCTGGAATAATAATAATATCTCACAATTATTGAGCACCAACTGTGTACCTGAAACTTCTGTGCTAAGACCCCTTCATGTATGAATTACCTTATGTGGCCCCTTGCTCTTCCTCTTAGGTGGGTTACCATTACTCGCCTTGATGGATAGGAGATGGGAGGTTGAGGGGACAGATGGCTTCTCAAGTCCCACGGCTGTTACCACTTTGTGCTGGAGCTGGGCTTCGCACCCAGGGCCTCCCAGCTTCATGGCCCATGCTGTACCTCAAAGTGGATGTGGGAGAAGGGTAAGGAAAACAGGTGGTTAATGGTTACTTATCACAGTACAATCTGGTTCTTGCTAGACTCTTTGCCATGTCCTGACTCCCTTCAGGCACTCCTCAGCCCTCTGCGAGAGAATTCATTACCGCCTCTTTCTAGATGGAAAGGTCAGTGTCAGTGTCCTGTGGCTGCTATAACAAATCACTGTGTGTCTGGTTCCTTAAAAGCACAGAAATTCATTTTCTCGTAGTTCCAGAAGCCAGAAGTCCAAAGTTAGTGTCGTCACTGGGCTGGAATCAAGGTTGTCAGTAGGGCGGCACTCCTTCCAGATGGTAGGGGAGGATCCATTCCTTGCCTTTTCCAGCTTCTGGTAGCTGCTGGTGTTTTAGGCTTGTGGCCTCATCATTCCAGTCTCTGCCTCCGTGGCCACGTGGCCTTCTCTATGTATGAAGTGTTCCTCTCCCTGTCTCTTATAAGGATACAGGTGATTACATTTAGGGTCCTGGATAGTCCAGGATGTTCTCCTCATGCCAAGAATATTAATCATTTCTTCAAAGGCCAGCCCCCCCTTCCAGATAAGGTCACATCCGCAGGTTCTAAGGAACAGGGGTCTTTCGACATTTCTTCACTGACTGTCCTGAGACTGAATGAGGTATGAGATGCCCAACTAGTCAGTTATAGAATCAGAGTAAGAATCCATATCTTCTAACTCCCAAGGCTGTGGCAGGAGGTCACCTGCCGGTCACCGAATGGACCACAGGCCAGAGCTCCTGGGCCTCTCCTGACCCTACCGCATTCTAGCCATGGGGCTGCGGGTGAGTCATTTTGTGTCCCTGAACACATTGCATCCTGTGGAAAATTGAGATGTTAACAAAACCTTGCTTGAGAGACTGCAAAGATAAAAAGACTTAATAGATATGGGATGAAACAAGGGACTGGTTGGTGATTGCCTGGAGAGGAGGCAGGTAGGGCTTTGCAGCTCTCCACCGCTGGTCCCACCTACCTGTCCACCTGCCTTCTCGTTACACTTAGTTTTCCCTTCCAACTGCACCTCACCCTGTTCTCTATGTATCAGCCAGACTCTACTTCTTTCATGTCTGTATACACACCCACTAGTACCAACATGTGGCAAATGCTCTCCTTACCCTGTTTTCTAGATAAGAAGCCCAAGGCACTGAGCCATAACATAACTTATTGGAAAGTTTCCAGAGGGGGGTTATGTGGTGCCCAGTGTCCTACCCACTGCACCTGCTGGTCCTTCTGCCTCAAAGACCAGTCCCCTGCTTCATGTTGTCATTGACTCCTGCTCCTTGGATCACAGCCTCTTAGAAACCTTCCCTGCCTTTCAGGCTAAGGATGGCACCCTGAGGAGGACTCCCAGAGCACCCTATATTCCTCCTAGCACTCACCACCCTGACTATAATTGCTGGCTTAATTGTCCACCTTCTCTGCTTGATTGTCACCTCTGTGACAGCAGAAATGAATGCATCTAGCTTGTTTGTCAATGGGTCGCCAGCATCTGATATGTGCTCAGAAGCATTTATTATATGTGTATAGGGGTGGATGTATGGGTTAATAGATATATCCATAAATGGATGAATTAGATGGCTGGATGGGTGGGTGGGAGGGTGGATGGATGGACGGATGGATATTTGGATGGATGGATGGATGGATAGACGGATGGACAGGTGGGTAGATGTATGTTCAGTGAATAAGTTGATAGTCTAGCCAGCTATACTAAATCTCACCACCTCCTCTTATACCAGCAGTGAGAGCTTAAATTCCTTTCCCAGCTCAGCTCAAACCTCTTGTACTTGATAGCTATCCAAAGAACTCTAATGAAGACACAGAAATCTACAAGGCAAAGTAGTACTTCTGCATGCTGGAAAGGACCATATAGGGAGCCTCAAAGAAACCTGGAAGCCAAACTAATAATAATAAAGGTGGCCCGGCATCACTGAGCATTTGCCAGGAGCTAGGCGTTGTGTTAGGCGATGTCAGTCATTCAGGAAATACTGCCTGAATGCCAACTGTGTGTCAGGCACCGTTCTAGGCACTGGGGATAGATCAGTGCACAAAGGAGACAAAAAGCCCCGTACTCATGGACTTCATAGTCTACAGAAGACATTGTCTCACTCAGTCTTAATCCTGGGATGATAGATGTTGATCTCTTGTCACAGAGCAGAAACTGGGGGAAATCACATGCCAAAGATCGCAAACCTCACAGTTAACCCCTAGCAGTAGGACCAGCTCATGTGGAGTCAGCCCTCTGAATGGGCCAGGCATTCATGTCCTTCCAACATCTGTCTTACCAGGCAAGTGCTGCTGTTCTTGTGGTTTTTTTTACCAAAGTCCTATTTACAGACTATGAAGTTAACCGATAATCATTGTCCAGTCTACAATTCAATATATTCACAGTTATGTGCACCTGTCACCTCTGTCTGGTTCCTTCTTGTCACCCGAAATGGAGCCTTCTCCACCTCACTCACGGTCAGTCCCTCACACGCACCCCTAGCCTCTGACGGCTACTACTAATCTGCTTCCCATCTCTGTGGATTTACCTGTTCTGGACATTTCATATAAGTGGAATCATCTCTTGTCTGACCCCATGCCTGGCTTCCTTTGCTATGGGGTATGCATAATTTCTTTAGGGCTCATCCATTTTGTAGCAGGTGTCGGGACCTCATTCCTTCTTACGGCTGAATCATATTCTGTTGTATGGGTCATGGTATCATTCTTTGACTTTTTGAGGAACTGCCATACTGTTTTCCACAGCAGCTATACCATTTTACACTCCAGCAGGTAGTTTCTATCCATGTTTTCCAGAGGAGAAAACGAGCAAAGGGAGAGGTTAAGGGGGGTATAGCCCAAGGCCACACAGCTTGTAGGTGGCTGAGCAGGGATTTAAACTCGGGGAGTTTAGCTGCAGAACCCCCTGCTCTGAGTTACTCGGCCATATTCCCTTCTATGGACGCTCCCTGGGGTGGTTTGGGCAATTGCTCAGAGCTGATTAAGGAGAGGGGTCCCCCATACACCATCTACACAACATTCCAAGTTCAGACCGTGGCTCCTTCACTTGCATCTCCTTCAGACAGGCACTTCTGTGGGCGAGGGGGTGGGGATGGGACCCGACACTCTTTTCCCGTGCCACCGAAGGGTGGGCGACAATTATTAATGCCTCCCTGGCAACTGTCCAGCTCCCTTTTTCTGATTATTATTATTTTATTCGGCGAGATTAATGTGCCAGGTCAGAGCATAATCCAGCCTGTAAAAAGTGATGTGAATAGTTTCCTCAAGATAAATTACAGGCTTGGAAAAGGTTCACAGCCTTTCCTTGCCTGTCTGAGTGCTCTTCCGAATCCTCATCAATCCTTGTCTGGGCAGAAGAAAAGGACGGGTCTTCATTTGCAGCTGGGAGGGGAGAGGGGGAAAAGAGCACATCTGTCAGGGACCCCTAATGGCTCACAGCACAGATGCTCTGTCCTGCGCCTTCATGCCATCCTCTGAGAGGGTCGGTTGGTTTTTAATATGACAATCGTGATCCTGGAAGGGCTTGTGGCATTTGGATTTGCTTGATAGCTCTGTGGTCCCTGACGTGTGAGACTGGGTGAGCCACCATTTCCCAGGTGCCTCCAGACACCTGTCGGGAATCTTCTCACACCTGGGCCTCCCAGGAGAGCCGTGTTCTTTGGCCAGCCGCGTTGGGAATGGGGTTAAGGATGGCAACCACTGGCCAGCAACCTCAACCCTAAACCATCACACGGGCTGGATGTCCAGAGCAGCCCCTTGTCGTTATAAATCCAGATAACTTATATAACCCATATGTCTTAGCTTTGCCTGCTCTGACTCCTACCCAGCTGTCTAACCTCATCCTCAATGACTCTGTCCCTTGTTCACTCTGGACCAGCCACTGGTGACCTCGAGGTGTCCCTGATGCACCCAGTGCCTTCCTTCTCAGGCCCTTTGCACTTACTGTTCCCTCCCCCTGGGACAGTTTTCGCCCTGGTGTCCCCATGGATATCTCCTTACCATGATCATTCAAGTCTTGCTCCAGTGTCACTTATTCTGAGACATGTCACCTCCCTTTCCACCCTGTTGAAAGTGCTTGTCCTCAACCTGCGTTACCACACCCCCATTTTACTGCCTTCCTTGGGAACCTAGAGTTCCTGACCACTTCTTTCCCTCCCCAGTCCCCCTGACATTATTCAGGACCTGCTGGCTGACATGGACAATCCTAGACCCTGAGAATATAAAAATAAGTGTGAAACCTTTTTTTTTTATATTAACTTAATCCAGACCTAGTTAAAAGGGCAAAAATCTTGTTCAGAAACATGCATATCCTACACTCTGACCCCTACTATTAAGTGGAAATAACTAAAAATCTGGCTTGTACATGCTGCTGCTTCTCTATTAGAATGAAATACTCTTCACCCAGAATTCTCAAGCTGCGCTGGCCGGTACGACAGCCACAAACCACATGTGGCTATTTATTTTATTTTAATAAAGATTTTGTTTTTAAGTAATCTCTACACCCAATGTGGGGCTTGAACTTACAACCCTGAGATCAAGAGCTGCATGCCCTACAGACTTAGCCAGCCAAGCCACCACAGCATTCGGCTATTTAAATTTAAATCATGGGGCGCCTGGGTGGCTCAGTGGGTTAAAGCCTCTGGCTTTGGCTCAGGTCATGGTCCCCGGGGTCCTGGGATCGAGCCCCGCGTCGGGCTCTCTGCTCCGAAGGGAGTGATTCCCCAGTGCCCTGGCCATGTTTCTGGTGCTGCGTAGCCAGCTACCGCTGGTGGCTGCCATTTTGGGCAGCACAGACATGGAACATGTCCATCATCATAGAATGCTCATTGGACAGCACGTTCTAGAACATTCTGAGGACAGGGTTTATTCTACCTCCAGTGGTACAGGTAGCAGACAGCCGCCATTCTGCCCATTTCCCAGATGTGGGAAGACATAAAAGCCAGCATTTACCGAAGAGCTCTCTGGCTCTAGTAAGTGGAAGCAGCTCCATGGAACAGAAAACACTGGCCTTGAGCAAAACCACGTTCAAACCCTGCTCCTTGATGTATTCCCTATGCGACCTTGACCAAGTGACTTCAGTCTTTGGAACCCTCTGCATCCTCATCCCTAAAGTGGTCATCTTGAGGTTCTCAGAAGGTAGAAGGCCATGTACTTAGCTTGTGAAATAGTTAACGTCAGCCACATCCGAAAACAAGGAAAGGCTTCACTCAACTGTTTTCTCCAAAGAACCCAGAACCCAGCATTTGACTAACTTTCTGTCTTTTCCATAAGAATAGGAAAGAGGAGGGGCACCTCGGTGGCTCAGTGGGTTAAAGCCTCTGCCTTCTGCTTGGGTCAGGATCCCAGGGTCCTGGGATGGAGCCCCACATTAGGCTCTCTGGTCGGCGGGGAGCCTGCTTCCCCTTCTCTCTCTCTGCCTGCCTCTGCCTACTTGTGATCTCTGTCTGTCAAATAAATAAATAAAATCTTTAAAAAAAAAAAAAAAGAATAGGAAAGAGGAGGCCCTTCCCAAGTCCAAAATCATCTTAACCTGAACTTCCCATTGGCTTAGACTCCATGAGATGTCAGCATCACTGGCTCGCCTCCAAGTACAGGGGAGGAGAGGGAGGGTGGACAAAAACTAAGAAAGGTGGTTTTCTCCGACGTGAGAGCCTTGGGGATTTATGAGGCTTTTTGTGCTATTAAAATCCCTCCATTCTCTGGGCCCTGAACCCAGCCCTTTTGCTCTCAGAGTGGTTTCCCCACCGAGTGAGTCTCCCTCCCTCCCTTCCCGAGGTCAAGCACACCCCTCTCCACCCTGCCCTGCCCTCCCGAGCAGACATCCGTCTAGGCCGAGGCAGGCCTCTGTGGCCTAGGCCTAGGCTCTGGTTCTTACAGCACATCATTCTTAAATAAAAGTGTAGAATTTCTCCCAGGGTCAGATGCATTTGCCCCAGATTCCTGCACAGGGGGTGCTAGAAGGGGTTAAACCAGTGGTTCCTGACTGTAGGGGGGACCTCTGGCAATTTCTGGAGACATGGCTGGTCGTCACAGCAGGGTTGGGGGGATTGCTACTGGGTTTTAGTGGGTAGAGACCAGGAATGCTGCTAACACCCTGCAGTGGCCAGGACAGCCCCCCACCACCAGGAATGATCCAGCCCAAAGTGTCCATCCGCAGTGCCAGGCTTGAGAAACCCTACATTAAATGCTTGTTTTATGGCCCCGAGTCAGCTCCCCTACTATAATAGACTGAACTGTGTGTGAGTGTTGTCCCCCCGACTCTGCCACCCCTGACAAATTCATACGTTGAAGGCTGAACCCTAATACTTCAGAAGGTGACTGTGCTTAGAGAAGGATCCTTGAAACAGGCAGTTATGTTGAAAGCAGTCATGAGATGGAACCCTGATCTAACCGGTGTCCTTATAAAAGGGGAAATTTGTTCACACACACACACACACACACACACACACACGAGACCACATGAGAACACGGGGAGAAGACAGGCATCCGTGAGCCAAGGAGAGAGGCCTCAGAAGAAACCAGCCCTGCTGACACCTCCGTCTCAGACTTCCGGCCTCCAGAATCGGAAGAAAACAGACGTGTGCCGTTCGAAACCCCCCAGGCCATGGCACTTGGCGATGGCAGCCCTAGGAAACCAGCACATCCATTCACGAGTTTCCCTATACTTCCACCATCTCTTGAGAGAGTGCTTTTGCTTCCGTGCTGATGTGTCCCAACTTTCTCCCTCCCTCAAGTTACTGAGGATTCTTAATTTTTTTAAAGAGGTTACAGAATCACAGGATTCAGAAGTTTAAAATGCCAAAAGCAGCATTTGGTGAAAAATCCCCTTCTGTCCCTTGCCCCCTGTTGGCCCTCCAAGGAGGTAGTCATCATCCCTGGATCTTTCCATAGCTATCGGATACATAGTCAAGCACATGCGTGTGTATCTTCATCCTCCTCATCTTTATATAATCAAATAGTAATGTCCTACACGCAGCTTCCAACTTGCTCGTTAGAGATCATTCCAGGCAAATACATAGAACACAGCCTGATGGTTAAAAGCCAGACTGCCTGCGTTCAAATCCTGTTTGGGAAACCCTCTGTCACTTACCAGCTGTGTGACCCTGCACCTTCGCCTCTGCCTACCCTCCTTTCCTCATCTACAAGATGAAATGATAATAGGACCGACTGCTATTAGTTTTCAGTTCGTGCCTAGCAAATGACCACCAACTTCGCAGCTTAAAAAAATACCCATTTATTAGTTCCCCGTTTTGTAGGTCAGAAGCTGGGCGGACTTGACCGCGTTCTCTGGATAGGGTCTCACAAGGTCAGAATCAAAGTGTTGGTCAGGCTGGGCTCTTACCTGGAGGTTCTGGAAGAGAATCTATTTCCAGGCTTATTCTGGTTGTTGGCAAAATTCATTTTTGTATGGTTGTAGGACTGAAGACCCCGTTTTGCTGGGTGTCAGCCAGGGGTCACTCTGAGCTCCCAGAGGCCGCTCTCTGTCCTTTCCTGTGGCTTCCTCCCTCTTCTAGCTAGAAAGGGCATGTGGAATCTTCCTGTTTCATATCTTCCTGACTTCTTCCCCTTTAAAGGGCTCATGTGATTGGATTAGACCCACCTAGATAGTCTCCCTTAGGATAAACTTAAGAGTCAATTGGTTGGTAACCTTAGTGACATCTGCAAATTCCCTTTTCTCCTGTAAATAAGACCCCAGGGAAGAAAACTCTCCCAGTACATTCCCAAGGGATAAGGTTGGAAATTTGGGGGAATGCACAACATGCTACCCCAAAGGGTGTTGTAAGGCTCCGGTTGCATATCTCATGGCATGTGATATATAAAAGTTAGCTTTTGGGGGGGTAAGGGCCCCCTGGATTTTTGTATTGTGGAAACGTTTAGATTAAGGCTTTTCAAAGAGCTTCCTCTAAGGCCGCCTTGAACAGTTGTGAATTGCTTAGCCCTCTTTGACCCCTTGATTCTGTGGTTCTCCAGGACTCAACCTAACTATCACTTCCTCCCCACCCCCACCACCCCCACCCGGTCCCCTTAAGACAATGGTAGTTTCCCTCATTCATTTTCCCCGTCCCAGCACATGCGGTACTGCTTGGTAATTATCCAGGCCATTGTCTCCTCCTCCAAACCATAAATTCTGAGGGCCAGATACCTGTCTGTCCCATTCACTGTTACAGCCCCCATCTTCAAACAAATCCTTACAGACTGTATCCCTGGGAGGGGGATGGTCCGGTTTGCCTAAACCTGTTTTACAGATAAAACTGAGGTTAGGGGGACGCCTGGGTGGCTCAGTCAATGAAGCAGCCAACTCTTGATTTCAGCTCAGGTCATGATCTCAGGGTGATTAGATCGAGCCCTGGGCTCCAGTCTCAGCAGGGCATCTGCTTGGGCTTCTCTCCCTCTTCCCCCTCCCCCTGCTTGTGTGCTCCGTCTCTCTCTCTCTCTCTCTAAAATAAATCTTTAAAAATAAATAAAAATTTAAAAAAAGAACTGAGGTCTAGGGAAGCTAAGCAGTTTGTCATGGGTCAGTGTACTCACAGGTAGCACAGCTAAGCCCCAAACCCAGCTCTTTTGACTTGAGACATAACAAGAACATTTCTCAGCATTTCTTCCTCTTTATGTATCCACTGTACAAAGTGCTTTATCTGTGTCATTTCATTTGGACCTGGAAACAATATTATGAGAAGGGCACTGTTCTTAATTCCCATCTTACAGATGAGAAAACAAAGGGTCAGAGTCACCCAAGAAAGCCACCTGGCTGGTGAATAAGGTCAGGCTGTGAGCCCAGCAGGTGCTCTGTCTGCCTGCAGCTGTTAATTGAAAACACTGACCCATCTCTCTTCATCAGGCTTCACCGAAACAGAGCAGAAAGTCAGCAACCAAGATACTAATTTTTAGCAATATTAGAATTACCTAATGTTTACTGCGATTCTATGCTTTAAAAAACCTCCATCTCTGGCATTGCCAAGAAGATTCTAGAGCAAGACAGACAAGCAAGAAATTATCTTTTCCTAGAGACACTGGAATCATGAAAAGAGCAGAGACTCTGAAATTCAACTTAGGTTCAGATATCCCCTCTACCCCCTTCTGCCTCTGAAACCTTGGTTCACTTCACTGAGCCTCAGTGTCCCCCATCTTTAAAATGGGAATATTAGGTTACCTCATAACCCTGTTGTAAGAATTAATGAAAATAACACAGGTCAAGTGCTGGCTGGTTAGTTAATTTTTGTTTGTTTGGGGTTTTTGGGGTTTTTTTTAGATTTATTTGTTTATTTTAGAGAGAGAGAAAGTTAGTGCACACGAGTGGGAAAAGGGGCAAAGGGAGAGGGCCTCAAGCAGACTCCACAGTGAGCATGGAGGCCACTGCAGGGCTTGATCTCATGACCCAGGAGATCATGAGCTGAGCCAAAACCAAGAGACAGACCCTTACGCAACTGAGCCACCCAGGCACCCCAATTTTTGTTATTTTGAAAGAGGTAGAGAACATTAGCAATTATCGGGTCACAGCTTAAAGTGAGCAAGAAAGTCAGAATCTGGCCAAACTCAAATGGAACAAAACACCATTTACTAAACTATGATTCTGGGACCTTAGAGAGATGTTAGTGGCCATTTTATGAAAAGATGTTCTGTGGTCAGATAACTTCAAGAAATGCTCTGAGTGTTATCCACCCTCCCCAGCCCCTGCCCTGTTTGCACATTAACACAGTAAAGGCTCTGAGAAGTCCTGCAGTCAGATTCATTTCACTTCTACATTTCCCCAACTTGTTAACCATGGAACACTTTTGTTGAGGAGCACAATATGCTACAAGATCTAGTTCAGGGGTTGGCAAACCCCAGCCTGTGGACTCGGTGCTTATTTTGGTAAAGTTTTACTAGAACACGGCCATGCTTATGCATTGAAGTGTTGTCTGTGGCTCCCTTCATGCTGCAAAGGCAGAGCTGAATAGTGGAAACAGAGTCTACATGACCCGCAAAACCTAAAATACATAATATCTGGCCCTTTACGAAAAAGTTAGCCAACCCTGATCAGGAGTTTGTATCTATTTATATTCCTAATTCCTTACAGTTTGGACTTCGTAAGAAAGCTATGTCTGAGGGGGAACTCCGTAGTCTACAGCACACACTTTGGGAAATAGAAGACCCCAAGGGGTGAAATAGGGCCAGAGGCTCTGCTGGAAACCAACAGAAGTGAATCTGGGTAAATGTCATTATTAAGGATTTGACTATTTGAAATATCCAGGCTAATTTTGAATTTTACCCTAAGGCAACCAGTGGCTTACAAGGGTTCTTAGGATCACACTCATCCCTAGGATTTGTTCTTTCTTTGCTCTGCTTGAAGTTTGTAGCTCAGGTACCCACTAACCCCTGAATTGCTATAGATAGCAAAGAATAGATATAAAAATATAGAATTGCTGAGATAGCAAACAGATTGAAAGTTCCCATGTACCAGCCTGTGTCAGACATCACTAATCTATCATGGCCCTGCTTCACCCAGGTTCATCTCAATGCAGCAACCCAGACAGTCACAACCAATCAATGTCAGAATGTGAGATGAAGCCTCTGCTTTAACTTCAGTTATTCCTTGTAAAGAAAATGGAACATTCTGGCAGCTACAGAGCTCTGTGGCCTCTCAGCTGATTGGTTGGGGCCCGCCCAGATGATGGAGGCATAATCTCCTTTACTTAAAGTCAGTTGATTGTAGATGCTAATCACATTGACACATTACCTCCAACAGCAGCCCTAGATTTAGTGTCTGATTGCATAACTGGATGCTAGGGCCTAAATCAAAGCATGAAGCTGACTATCACAGTCCACTAAACAAGATACCAGTTTGGGGGCCAAACCAATGTTTAATCCCATCAAGGAAGTAATCCATCTAGTCCAATTTATTGGAATTTTTTTTTTAAAGATTTCATTTATTTATTTGACAGACAGAGATCACAGGTAGGCAGAGAGACAGAGAGAGAGAGAGAGAGGAAGGGAAGCAGGCTCCCTGTTGAGCAGAGAGCCCGACGTGGGGCTCGATCCCAGGACCCCGGGATCATGACCTGAGCTGAAGGCAGAGGCTTTAACCCACTGAGCCACCCAGGCGCCCCCAATTTATTGGAATTTTTAAAATAAAAGCTGGTCGTTGAACTTGATCAAAAATCACTTGGCCAGGCCTCCTCCTGGGGAAATTTCCCAACTTGATTTTCCGCTTTAGAGCTGTGATAGGGAAGAAATGCTTTACCAGGTTTCCTCCTAAGCATTGCACTATTGGAATGAGCCCCATCTGTTCCCAACATAGTCTTCTCTGTTAATGCTCCTGGATTCTGTGCTCTACTATTTTACTTAGGATTTTCTTATCAGCAGTCATTTGTGTCCCTGTCCCTTTGTGGGTGACTTCCCAGAAATCGCTTATACCACTTTCACTGACATCTCAGTCCCAGTCCCTGCCTGGGAGCTGGGAGCATCTTCTTCTTAGCAGGGTGCTAAGGGACCAAAACAGAAAATTGAGCTTCTTATTTTGAAGGAAGAGGAGGAGAATGGACATGGGGAGGCACCAGCAGTCTGTGTCCCAGCATGAGAACCCCTGATTTGAAGATGAAGTTCAGCAAAGTATGTTCACTTACCCAGGGTCACACAGCAAGTTTGTGGCAGAGCTACGACTTGAGGCGAGGTCTTCCAGATGCCAAGGGAGGTGCCCCAAGGACCAACAATCAGAATATAACAAATACCGTAATGTATATAATATATTAAGGAACTCATTTGCCCAGTACTGTTTTAAGAGCTCCATAAGCATGAACTTCACAACTTCATAAGCATGATCTTCACAACAACCCTCTGAGGTTGATATCCCTCTAATCCCCCATTTGCAGATGAGGAACCTGAGGCACAGAGAGAGTAAGTGACTTGCCAAGGGTCACACAGCTGGTACATGGCAGGCTGGGATCTGAACTGGGCAGTCTCATTCCAGAACCCCCACTCTTAAGCATCACACAGTCCTCTTTGCTCATCCCTCACTAACCCCTACTCTCCTGACTCAGTTCCCCCAATGCAGATGGTACAGCAAATATTCTATGAGCCTGAGGACTGGTGGGAATCGCTCCCCAGTAATCCAGAAACCACACCCCCCCCATCTCCAGGCCTCTGGTCCATAACCTCCTCCCTCTGCCACCCCTCCCCACTTGGTCTCAAGGGCCTGCACCTCATTTTCTGTTGTTCTTGTTTTGCTTTGTTTTTTTCCTTCACTCTATTCCCTGGGAGACTCTCAAAGGCTACATTCTGCCACCAGGGAACACAGGAGGGACAGGGTGGGCACCTGAGATTTCCCAAACCCCTCACGCCGGAAGGCAGCGGTGGTGGTGGTTGGTGGTGGTGGTGGGGGAATATTTATTTATTTATCTCTGCCTGCTGTGCTCCACACCCCCCAAGCTGTTGTTCCTCACTGGGGAAGATGAAAAACGGCTTCAGACAATGGAGGACAAGGCTTGCCACATGGCCCCCGCAGTTTAATTTCCTTTAATTCATTTTATATTGAACCAAATGATACTGTTTGTTTTTAATGGCAAACACTCAGCGCGGAGGAGGGGCGGCCAGGCCTCCTCCTGGGGAAATTAGGAACACAGCTGTTATTTAAACTCTCCTGCCACTCCGCTCCCTACCACCCCCAACCCTGCACTGGGCCTCTGGAAATCACTTTCCAGGTTGAAAGATGATACCTTTCACCAGCTCAGATGGTCACTGTGCAGAGAGCTGGCCCGGCTCTGCCCCAGCTGCAGTCAGCCCCCCTCAATGTGGCTGCCCCATCCCAAGGCCCACCCTGCTCCGGGAAAAAGTGGATACACGGGAATGGGGACCAGGGCGGTGGCTGTTTGGTGCCCCTGTCCCCCCACCCATTACTGAAAATCCTCCATGAGCACCCGCTCCAAGCAGGGCTCATCTGGTGCCCTGTTCCAGAAACTGATATAGAAGTTGGGTGGCTTCAAGCAACACCTGGGAGAGTCTATGTCCTTACTAGAGCCCCAGTGTTTCGTGTGTATGTGAAAGTTGGCAGTCAAGAGGAGGGGTCCTTCCACGTGGGCTGGGAGGTGCCCAGAATCCCTCCAAAGTCCCTTTTTGCTGAGATGGGCCCGAGTCTGCTTCAGCTCCTTGCAGGTACAGAGAACTTGAATGGATACACCAGCCCCTTTGGAGGACACCGGAGGGATTCCCAAGGCTTTTGCCTGCTTGTGACTTTAGTCGGGGTCCATTATGATGATTAATGTCCAATCTCGACATTGCAGAGACCCCTCCAGTCCTTCAGAGGTTGGGTTACACCCCTGCCCTGTTGTTCCCAGACTAGAAACCAGAAAGAGCTGCTTGTCATACAGACCTGGAAACCAAGGCCCACAAGTTACTGGTTCTAGGTCACATGACTAATCGTCTCCTATATTCATTCTACAAATACGTATGGGACAGCGACCAAGTGCTAGACGTGGGGGCTATCACAGGCCCAAGACTTTTAAGCTCAGAACTCCCAGTCTGATGGGTCCCCACTGCATCCGGGGAAGCAATGACTACAGGGCCCTCTTGGAAAACAGAGAAGGAGCACCCAAACCGCCTCTGGCAAAATCTTCCTAGAGAGGGGGACCTCAGCACTGAGTTTTTAAGAGGGGTGAGAGTTAACCAGGCAAAGCCAAGCCAAAAGGACATGCCAGGGAGAGGCGACAGCCAGAGCCATGGCAGGGAAGTAGGACACGGTTTGGCCTGTGCATTTTTCCAGGTAACTGTTGAATCTCTCCTCCACACTAGACTGTAAGCTCCAGGAAGACAGGGAGGATGTCTGCCGTTCTCTTGCTTAGACCCCGTGACACATGGGAGGTGTGCCGCGACTCAGATGAACAGATGGGGGTGTGCAAATGGTTGGTGTATGTGCCCAGGGCCAGGCCCAGGTCCCTGCCCTGCCTTTCCGAGCAATGTTATGGGTATGCAACCCCTATTTTAGGCTGCTGCAGGGATTAGTTAACGGGCTAAGTGGTGATTATTTTGCTCTTCTCCAGCTAAATGATTAAGGAGGCAATCAGGCTCCCTGAGGTGGCCTCCAAGGCGTCCACTTCACGTCCTTCCTCCAGGTGGGGACCTGGCATTGTGCTGTGGGCTACAGGCTGTGGGTGGGGCTGTCCTGCTCTCACTCCCCTTCCCTGGGGAGAAAGAAGCGGCTTGGAACTGAGATTTGGCCCAAGGGAGCCCACCGTTTGCTGACATTTCTCAACCCTCAGCTTGTCGGAAAAGGCCCCAGAGTCCATTGGGAAGCGCTTGAGCTCTGGAGGCGGGCGGATCTGAATTTGAACCAATCTGCCATTCCCATTGGTAGTGCCTCTGGCCAGTCACCTGCTTGTCGTGTGCCTCAGTTTCCTCATCCATGAAAAAGGAGATAATGCCGCTCACCTCTTAGGGGTTTAGGGGAGATTTGAGGTGAGCTAGAAAATAAATTTAATTTTTTTAAAGATTTTATTTATTTACTAATATTTATTAAATAAATAAATAAATGTTTATTTATTTATTTATTTGGCAGAGCACAAACGGGGAGCAGGAGAGGGAGACCAGGCTTCCCGCTGAGCAGGGAGCCCTATGTGGGGCTCAATCTCAGGACCCCAGGATCACGACCTGAGCCAAAGGCAGATGCTTAACCACTAAGCCACCCAAGCGCCTCTAGAAAATAAATTTTAAAGAAAGCACAGGTGGAATGTACCTTCAGCAATTTCTGACATGTAGTAGATGCTCCATGTGTATATATGTATTTTCTTTTTGTATGTTCTTCCTCATGACCCTCCCAGGTCAGGACTCTGCCGAAGATTGGAGATTGGAGGTGCAAACCAGGCCTGTTACTCAGAGGTTGAGAAACCACTAAAACTTGGCAGACCTGGCTCTTCTCCACCGGGCCCAGAAGTGCCAGGGAAGAATGGCCCAAAGAAGGAAGGACAGGTTATACTTCCTAGTTACCTATTTGCGCCCAGCCCTGGATCTTAGGGATCTTGGGGCCGTCTGGGCTTGAATGTGGCTTTGCCACTAGGTTTGACTTTGATCTTGCTCTTTGGTGAGCAAGGTCACAGCTTCAAGGTTCCAGAGCCACATCCGCGTATAGGATTAGTAGATAATATTACCTGCCCCAGGGATGGGCCCAGTGGGGAGCACACAAGGTCATGTATTAGGAAGGCTCAGCAGAGAGTTTTCAGGACCTGCTAAATCTTGGCTGTGAGGATAAGACCTTTCCTGCCCTTAAGGGGCTGACAGAGAGGTAGGGGGAAAGACATACACCAAAGCACAAGGACAGGACAGAGAGAGAGGACCCCTGATGCCCAGAGACTTTGTCCCAGCTGTGTGCACGTTCAGGGTCACCGGCACGTCACAGCCCTCCGTAAATACCCGAGTGGTGGCAGCAGAGGTGGGTAGGGGCAGCATGGCGCTGCGGGAGAGGAGAGTGTGCTCTCCGTTCCCTCGTGGGCTTGGCCTTGACTGGTTTGCTGCAGGCCTCTGGGGTGTGGCATTCCTGAGAACACCCTTGTCCCTTCACTGGGTGAGGCAGGGGTTCCCTGCAGCCAGAATTCCGTGTCTGGGGCTGTTCCTATTTTAAGAAGAGGAAACCATCATCCTCAGGCCTCAGCGCTTTGTCCGAAGTCTTCCAGCTGCTCAGAGGCGAGGGAGTCTTTTGGATCACATGCCTGGCCCTCATCTCTTTCCGGCCTGACATCCCATCTGTCACTTGCCAGTTTTGATACCCTCGTGGTCCCTCCTCCCTCAGTCCCCCTCTTGTTCTGCCACCTCCAGGCCCTTGCAGGGCCTGTCCCCTCTGCTGGGAGCACCGTCCTCCTGACCCCAGCCCCATCTGGCTGACCTCTAATTGCTCGCCGGCATGTGTTTACATCTCACTTCCCGTGGGAAGCCTGGACCTCACCTGGCCCCAGGTGGGCTTGGGGACTCACCCATGTTCCTCCGTAGTCCCTGGGTTATTTCTGTTCTGCATGCATCATATGATGCTCTGATTGCTGGCTTGTCTTCCCAGTATCCACCCCCCCCAAAAAAAACCCTCCAAGCCTGGTGAGAGGTCTCACGTATGTTTCATTTTATCCCTAGCCTGGTGCATGGTTCATGGTAGGCACTCAAAATAGAGGTTGTACTAGGTAATTAATTGGGAGTATGGCAAAAGCACATTTTCTCTGAAGCAGGCTGCCTGCCCTGCCCTCAGTGGAGAAGGTCTACTAGGAGTCAGTCAAACAGCGTTCATCTCCATAAGCTCCACTTATGAGCCGTGGGGCTTTGGGTGAGGCTCTAAGCCTCAGTTTTGTCATCTGTAAAATAGGGATAGTAATCATAACGATATGAAGACAATACAAGATCATGCCTGTGAATGAAGGGTTCCAATCACTGTGGCTCAGTAAGTGGTGGCCACAGTTTGTTATTTAGTGAAGATACAAAGTAGACAGAGGAGAGGGGGCCTTGGAAGGCTGACTCCACCCCCGCCGTCATTCCCTGGGAGGAAATGATGATGATATAGTCATTGCAATATTGCAGAAGCCAATCACAGTGTACTTACTCCATGGCAAGCACTGTCCTCTCTTTCCACTCATCCATTCATTCATTCAAATGGTTGTTGTTGTGTTTTTTTTTTTGACTACCTACTCTGTGCCAGGAGTTGTACTAGGTTCTAGGGACTCAGCAGTGAAGGAGACACAATATCTGTTCTCAAAGTCTTTATGTAAACAAGATGCTGAGCTAAATAAGCAGTATGTGAGGTGGAGAAAAATAAAATGGAATGTGGTGGCCAGTGCTCCTCTTTTAAATAGGGTGGCTGGGAAAGGCCTCATGGAGAAGTCGACATTCATGCAAAGGCTTGAAAGAAGCAAGGGGATATGCCATGCATATATCAGGAGAAGAGTATTCCAGGCAAGGGAATAGCATGTGCAAAGGCCCTGGGGTTGAAGCATGCTTGGCAAGCTCAAGGAACAGCAAGTGAGTGTGGCTGGAGCAGTTGGGGAAAGGGTGGGGGTGCAGAGGGAGAGAGAGAAGCAAAATCCATGCTGAGCACAGAGCCTGGTGGGGGAGCTTGATCCCAGGACCCTGAGATCATGACCTGAGCTAAAGGGAGATGCTTAACTGACCGAGCCACTCAGGTGGTCACTCCAACAAATTTATTATCTTATAGTTATGGAGGTTACAAATCCAAAAGCAGTCTCCTGGGACTAAAGTCCTAGGGTCGGCAGGGCGGTTCCTTTTGGAGACTCTAGGGAAGAATCGGTTTCCTTGCCTTTTCCAGCTTGTAGAGGCTGCCTGCATTCCTTGGCTTTGACCCCCTTACTCTACCTTCATAGCACATCTGTCTGACCTCTGGTCCCTTCTCTCTGACACTCCTGCCTTCCTCTGACAAGGACCTTTGTGATTACATTGTCTCCCCCTCCCCAGTAATTCAGAATGATCTCCCCATCTTAAAATCCTTAACTTAATCACATCTGCACAGACACAAAATTCCTTTTGCCTTGCAAGATACCATCACTGGTTCCAGGGATTAGCATGTGGACATCTTTGGGGGGCCACTATTAAGCCTATCACCCCTCCCAACACACACACTTTGCAAATAAGGAAACTGAGGCCCAGAGAGGTGATGTCACCTTTGGGCAAAGTCATCTCCCAGCATAAGGACAGGCCTGCAGCTGGAGCCCATGTCCATCTAGTTCCAAGTCATGGGCTCTAGACCACTAGGAAGGAGGCACATTCTGCCTATCTCTGACCGTCTCCCTTCCACCTAACCCCTAGGCTTGGGCAGTTGAGGCCCAGAGCATTTGTGCCTAAGACCATGGCTGACATGGGGACAGAGAAGCACATCTACCCACCTGGGACAAGGACAGTGGGAAGAGACTGCCTTTCTGCAGCTAACAGGGTCCCAGGCCACTTCAGGCTTAATCATCAACACCTTATAATTGGGCCTCTCTTGGGTCCCAGGGAGCAGGGCCCTGTTTGTAAGGAGGCTCCTGATGTGCATGTTCCTGTGACACGTGGTCTGAGCCCTTCCTGTTCATGGGGCCTAAGCTCTTAGATCTGGGGAACCACAGCCAATGAAACTGGGTACATGCCTGCTGCTGTTGAGGGCAGAATTCTCCTGCCAGTCTGGTGACTCCTGTGGGGCCTGAACAGCAGGCCTCAAAGACTCGATCAGCTGGCCCCTGGGGCCACAGCACCAAAAACCCATCCCAGCCTTTGGCATGCTTTCTGGCCTCCTCCTTATCCTGGGCCCTGAAGCCAGAAGAGCAGAGAGGACCTTAGGAAATCAGGGGTGTGAGCTGTTTTGACTAGCTCTGGTCAGTTATCCGGAGGCAGGATGTGGTGATGGTCGATAAGGGCATCCATGCTGACATCAGACACACCTGGATTCAAATCCCACATGTGCCACTTAGTGGCTCTGTCATCTTAGCCAAAATGATGAACTCTGAAGTTGAGCCTCAGTTTCACCATCTACAAATGGAGTGCACTAATTTGCCCCCCTGGCTCATGAGATTGTTATAGGTGGTGTAAAAAGTGGGCAGATTTTCTGCTTGTAACTTTTTTTTTTTTTTTTTTTTTAGATTTTATTTGTTTATTTGACAGAGATCACAAGTAGGCAGAGAGGCAGGCAGAGAGGAGGAAGCAGGCTCCCTGCTGAGCAGAGAGCCCGATGCGGGGTTCGATCCCAGGACCCTGGGATTATGACCTGAGCCGAAGGCAGAGGCTTAACCCACTGAGCCACCCAGGAGCCCCGTGCTTGTGACTTTTTAAAAAATAACACAAGGTACAAAAAATAATAACAATGTTTAAAAATTCCTCAGACACTCAGACACTCCCTATGCACACATCCTGGGTTCCATCCATCTCCCTCCCTCCTTTTGCTCATAAGAAACGGCAGAGTTTTGCAGTTACACTTTCCTCAGTGTCCTTATGTCGGCTTTTTTGTCTCCTTCCTGGTTGAGCTGTTATGTATAACCCTACTGCCTTCCATACTTAATTTCCTACGAATTGTTCCTCTATTCTCTCCTCTTACCAAGCAAGGATGCTGCTGGTTGGGAGACCCAAACATCAAATTTGTCAATGCTAATAAACTTAGAATTAATAGGCTCTGTGTGAGCACCAGAGAATCTTCCCAATGAGTAAAGTACTTGTACTAAGAACCTTGGACTTCTAGAAAGAACACAACAAGCCCAGGCTTTATCCTCAAACAAACCTGGGCTTGAAAATCAGCACTGCCTACCAGCTTGATCCACCAAGTCTTTGAGTTCAATCCAGTAATATTAAGCATCTACTGTATGACAGGCTGTGTGTAGATACAGGCATGCCATGAATGAGACAGAGTCCCTGCTTTTGTTTGGTTGGGGAGATCACCATTAAACAAATAAGCATGCAAACGTGAAACTTCAAATTGTGATAAGCACCAGGCAGAAAATAAAACAATTCATGGGAGTCCCATTTAGGGAAATGGTAAGGGCTTTCTTGGCGCAAATGGTATTGCACCGAAACTTGTACTTCCTCGCCATCCAACTTTGGTTAAATAATTTCAGTTTTGTCATCTGCAAAATGGAGCTGGAAATTACTCCCTCAACAGTTCTGCCCTTGGTAATAGGCTGTGACTCAATGTGTGTTTCAACAAAGGAGCTCTGGTCATTTGCCTTCCTTTCTGTCCGCCGCCGCAATGTATGTTGCTGAGGTCTGTTGAGGAGCAGTTAAAGTGAGCAGAAAGTGATGGAGAACCAGCTGCTGGCAGGTGAGTTGTCAAGCTTTCTAAGGGTCTCGTTGGCTCCTCTGCATTTGATGGCTGACTCTGGGGGTGGGAGAGAGGAGAGAAGGTATTTTGTCCACTGGCAGCAGGAAGTCTTCCTTTTTCTGGAGAAAGTGGTGAAGAGTAATACAAAGGCTGTGCTACTGAATCACATCCCAGCCCTGTGGCAGGTCCTTTCACCTCTGTGAACCTCCTCTTCCCATCTGCAAACTAGTCCTTATAATTCTTCTAGGGTGGGTTTGTCGTGTGGAATAGTGGCCTTTAATATAAAGTGTCCAAGTAGGTCGTGGGCACCCAGCAAGCGTGACCATTACCACCATTCCCCGCCCAGAGCCGGAAGTGGGACAAAGATGCAGGGAAGGGGAGAGCCAAAGGGCTAATTCACACCATCTCAGCTCAAGTCGTGATCTGCGCGTTCCTAGCTGGGGAAACTCGGGCAGGTCCCTTATCCCTCTGAGCCTCAGTTCCCTCATTAAGACAGAGCAAAGAAGAGAACTTCTTTCACTGGGCGGCTGTGAAATCATGCAGGGAAGTGGCCTGGCACCGCTCGCGACCCAAGTCCAGGGGAGCTGATGGGATCACTCCCTGCTGGTACGTGACCTCACGGGTGGCGAAGGCGCGTGAAAGAATGGAAAAGGCAGTTTTGCCTTTCGCAAACAGCGACCTCCTTTGTCCGCAGAGGTCAAAGAGCGGTCGGCTCGGGAGTCGGTAACGGCGCGGGGCGCACGGAGCACCCGGCCCGGAGCCGACGGCGCGCAGAGCGGGACGGCCAGGGGCGCGGGACTGTGACCTCATCGGCCGGCGCCGTCCCGCGGGGCCATGAGATCATGAGATGCCGGCGCTCGCTGAGGAGTCGATTTGTTGGGAGCGCGGGGACAGCCGGCCGCCCGCCGCGGTGATCTCATCCGGGCCCCGGGGAGGAGGAGGCAGGCGGCCCGCTCTGCCCGCGCCGCCCGGAGGGGGATTAATGGTTGCCGCGGGTCGGTGACGTCACCGGCAGCGCCCGTTGCCGGGTAACGAGCGGCCTCTGGCCCCGCCCCCGACGGCCCCGCCCCCCACCTGCCGCACTCTGCCTCAATCCATTCTGGCTCGCCCGGTCTCTTTGCTTTTTTCTTTCTTTTTTTTTTTTTTACATACTGTAAAATGATCTAATTATAAGTGTACAGGCTCGATGAATTTTTGCATATTTATATATCTATATGTAAAATATGTATATGTATGTCCATATGTTTCAAGATCTCAGCGCTCTTCAATAAGAATGTGATGCAAGCCACATAGATAACTTCACATTTCCTAGTAGTCACGTTAAACAAGTAAGAAGGAGCAGGTGACATTCATTCTAATGATATATTTTACTTATTCTAGTATGTTCAAAGCATTATTATTTCAACAGGTAATCAGTACAGAAATTTTAATGAGCTCTTTTATGTAAGACTTGGACAATCTCTATGTATTTTATTCTTTCAATACATCTCAATTCGGATTTAGCCACATTTAAAATGCTCAGTAGCCACATGTGACAAGTGGCTACTGTATTGGGCAGCACAGCATCTATAAAACATTTCCAGCACCCAGAAGCTTCCTTCTTCCTCCTTCTGGTCAGCACCCCTGCCAAGGGCATCCATTATTGTGATGTTCATCATCCCTCTTCAGTTCTCCCCCCCTTACCCACCCCCCAATCACACACACATCTTGTATCTTTTGTTTCTCTCTCCCCACATCTCACTTTAACCCCACAGGTCTGCATCATGGTGGCTCAGAGCACCAGAGGGGAAGTCAGACTGGATTTGAACCCTGGCTCTACCCCATCTTGCACTTGGATAGTCTCCTTTGCATCTTTGAGCCCGTGTTTCCTCACCTGTTAACTGTGACTCATGATAACAGGGTCCATCTCCTTGAGTTCTCAGAGTAGAGACCCTTGGCAGCAGCATCCTAAGTGTTTCAAAGAGAAATTTTATCACTCAACTGTGAGCCAGCTCTGGTCCTCTTTCTGCTGGTTTCTTCTCTCTTCCCTCTTGTAATTCTTCTACTAACTTAGGCTCCCACAATCTATCCCCCCCCCATGCCTCTGTTGAGCTTTCTCATCAGAGAAATGGGAATGGATCATAACTAGCCACCAGGGGAGCAGTGGATGTGCAATTCCTGGCCCATGGTGAGTGCTTGGTAATAAAGAAATCACTTTCTTCTTTCCCCTCCGTCATGACCTCCTCCCTTCCTCTAGGCTTCCTTCAGTCCCCAGTCCCCTCAGCACTTCCTCCCACCACTCCTCGCCATGCTGTTCCAAAGTGTTTCCAAGCTCTCCCCACCCTCAGCCTTCTCAGGTTGAAGACCTAGATTGGGAGGGCCTGCCCCTCCGCTGATGGCACAGAGGTCGCTGTTCCTCTGTTTTGTTCTGAAAGGCTTTGTGGTTCCCCATCCAGCCCACAGGCCACCTTCCCAAGGAAACAAGTCTTTCTTTTCAGCCCCTTACGCCTGCCCACCCTGCCCATGTCAGAGCAGGAAGTATGACCTTCACAAGGAAGTAGGTCCCAGTCGCAATCAGAAACTAAGGAGCAGTTCAGAGCGACAAAGCAAATATGGGAAAACCCACAGGGGAGGTTGAGGGACCCTTTTCTCTTCCCTCAGGGCCCCTGAAGCCCGGGAGGCTGAACCCAAGTCCTTCTTATTTCCCCTCAAGGGAAAGGAGGAGCTTTGCAGGGAAGACTGTGTGTGGCCCTTTGCTACCTTTAGTTTGAGGAAGCTTTCCAGCCTCCTTTTCCTGACACCCCCTTTCTATTGGGGGAGCCGCCTGGCCCTTTCACTGTGGTTCTGATGAGGCTGTCAGTCACAGCGCTCCGCCCATCCCAGCCATGTGATCAGGACCGACGAATCATAGAAGCCGATCGCCTCATTTGGCCTCTGAGCTTGGTTCTAAGGATGGAGGCTTGCCATCCATTTGGTGAATGGGTCCAGAGAGAAACAGGTCTCTCTTCAAGTGGGGTTGAAGCTTTAAGACTGTTGGCTTGTGGCTGGCAGTGGTCATTTTTCCCACCAGATATAGGTGAATCCGGCACTTTCTACATGCATCACCTGGGGCTGGTTATCTATGCTCTCTGTGCCTCAGTTTCCTCATGTGTAAAGTGGGAGCATTAATATCTCCTCCCTCAAAGTGGTCTGTGTGGCGGGGTGCCTAGCACTTAGTAAGAACTAAGAAATAGTAATAATTCTAATCATCATCATCAACATCATGATTCCCACCCAGAGAGGGCCTGGCCTTGACAGGAGTAAATGAAACTTACTCGCAGAGCAGCAGAGACAGCCTGAACCAAGTGATGGGAAAGAGGAGAGATAGAAAGAACTATAGAAATAGAGATTTTTGGCCACATTGTTTGCACTCTTGGACCCAGCTGTATGGAACCAGAGCCACCCTGCCTTCAGCAGTTTCGTGACCCAATACAGCACAATCTTTCTAGAACCTACTTCAAGTAGACTTTCTGTCATTTACAGCCAAAAGTGACGCTACAATGCAGACTCGTATATCAGCAGTTCTCGTAACAGTGCTTAGAACACCAGAATGTCCAAGCTGGGTCACCCACCACCATCATACAAAACAACGGCGAGGCCCAGAGAGGGAGAACAACGTGCCCAAAGCCACACAGCTACAAAGGATGCACCCCAGCTATCTGACTTCAAACTTGGCACTCTTAACGCCTTTTAATATTATACATGGTTAACTTATGAAAATCAGTTCTTTTCTGTCCTGCCTTCCTCATCCACCGCCATCCTGTTTAATGAGGCTTAATTCATTTTGTCTGGAAGATGTTTTATCCTTGCCAGGCTGCTAGCAGGGGCCGGAGTACTCCCATGTGCCAGGCTCTGCATTCAACGCTTCCCTTGCACTAGCTCATTTATCCTCCCAACCACTCTAGGAGGTAGGTTTTACTCTCGCCTCATTTTACCAATGAGAAAACTGAAGCGGAGAGAGATGAAGTGACTTACCTTAGGTCAGTCGGCCAGAGACAGTCCGAATTCAAATCCTGGTTATCTGACTCCAGCATCCATGCCCTCACTGTACCTGCTCTGGCTCCAGGGCCTTAACAGCTTGGAAGAGGCAGAGCTGGGACCTGCACCCAATGTCACAGTCCTTTCCTTCCTTCTGCACTGTGGGTCTTTCCCACACTTGCTCCAATGAGCAGTCACTAGACAATGCCTTCTTCCCCCTCCTTCCACGTAGACCCTCAGTTCCTAGCACCTTCAGCATGAGGACTCTCCATGTGAAAAACCT
Organism: Enhydra lutris kenyoni; assembly: GCF_002288905.1. Classification (NCBI taxonomy): domain Eukaryota; kingdom Metazoa; phylum Chordata; class Mammalia; order Carnivora; family Mustelidae; genus Enhydra; species Enhydra lutris. The sequence goes on from NW_019154130.1 coordinate 11,988,637, forward strand.
AGCTGTTTGAACCATGATCATTTAGCTCACCTATTCACTCATTCACTGGTTGATTCACTCACTCAACAAACATTTGCTGATCACTAATGGATGCCAAACCCTCAGTATTAAGCAAATAACAGCAAAGAACCCAAAACAATAGTGGCTTAAATGTAGAAAGAGTGTATTTTCTTTATCATGCAAACCCGAAGGTAAGCAACCCAAACCTAGTAATGTGACACCTTCCAGCTCACTGTTTCACCAGTCCTAGGGTGTGGGACTTCTCTTCATGGTCCAAAATGGCAACTGGAACACGAGCCATCACATCCAAGCTCCAGACAGCAGGATAGAGGAAAAGGGAAGAATATGATGAAAGGGTCTCTGAACTTGTCACATGACATTATCCCATATCTTAGTGACCCAAGTGGCATCTCGATGCAAAGGAAGCTGGAAGATAAAGTCTTTGTTCAAGATAGTTGTGCATCTGGTTACAAAACTGAGAACTCTAGGACTATGGAAGCAGGTGAGAAAGGAGAGGGTGACAGCCAGCAACTGGGGACTGATTAGGCATGTGGGGAAAGATGGTAGAACAAGATATGATTCCCTGCACTTAAGGAGCTCACAGCCTGGTCCAAGAGACATCTAAAAGTTACTGAGCACACTCTGTGCCAGGGGCTTCTCAAAGGTTCTCACATGTTTTAGAGTCGGGTCCTCTTCACACTTTTCAAAAGTATTGAGGGTCCAAGGAGCTTCTGTTTACATGAGTTACAGCTATCCACATTCAGTCATAGAAATTAAAACTGTGACCTTTTGGGGGCACCTGGCTGACTCAGGCAGAGGAGCTTGATCTTGGGGTCATGAGTTCAAGCCCTATGTTGGGTGTAGAAATTACTTAAATAAATAAAACTTTTTAAAAAACTGTGACCTCAGGGCGCCTGGGTGGCTCAGTGGGTTAAAGCCTCTGCTGCCTTCGACTCAGGTCATGATCCCAGGATCCTGGGATCGAGCCCCGCATCGGGCTTTCTGCTCAGCAGGGAACCTGCTTCCCTTCCTCTCTCTGCCTGCCTCTCTGCCTACTTGTGATCTGTCTGTCAAATAAATAAATAAAATCTTTAAAAAACAAAAGGGGCGCCTGGGTGGCTCAGTGGGTTAAAGCCTCTGCCTTCGGCTCAGGTCATGATCTCAGAGTCCTGGGATCGAGCCCCACATCGGGCTCTCTGCTCAGCAGGGAGCCTGCTTCCTCCTCTCTCTCTGCCTGCCTCTCTGCCTGCTTATAATCTCTGTCTGTCAAATAAATAAATAAAATCTTAAAAAAAAAAAAAACTGTGACCCCTCTATAATACTAGTTAATTAAAAATAATAATCAGCCAATTATACAATAACATTAATAACATATCTTAGTGAAACAATTTTTTAATTACTGAGAATGGAGGCATTTTCTTTTTTTTTTTTTTTTAATAGATTTCTTTAACACCTGGCTCAAGATCTGATCCCCGCATTTTCTCATTTGTTGCAAATCACATGTCATGAGCCTTAGGAAAAACTCTGTTGTACACGTGGTAGAGAGCAAAGGTGTCAAATAATGTATTAGTATTATTATAAAAAAGTTTCAATTTCACAGGACCCCCCCACCCAGGGTCCCAGACCACACTCTGAGACTGATTTACTTGGATCTTCATGGGAATCCTGGACAGTAGGCACAATCAGTCACAAGCTCCCCCTCAAAGCAGAATAGATTGCGGGGGGTGGGCGGGGAGGAATCCATGGAAGCTTAGGGAAGGAGCGGCAAGGTAAGAAGGGGAAGGAAAAGCCCAGCTTGTGCCGAAGTGAGCAGGAGCCTCTTGCCCATGCGAGGTGGCCATATGGCTCCAGTGTAGACGGGGCCACATGGAGAAGGCTGGGTAAGCTGTTTAGGCTTTGTCCTCAGGACTGGGGAGCCATGGAGGGTTATAAGCGGGGGTCCTCAATAATCAGATTTATGTTCTCCAAGGAACATCCTTGGAGGAGGCACAACTGTCTTTCTCCTCATCACAGTGTGTCTGGCTTTTTGACACAGTTCTGGAGTGTTAACCAGCCCTTAGCCGGCCTTAAGTGCTGGCAAACATTGCCCGCCTGCCACACACCAGTCTTACCGGGGAAGCTTGGCATGTGGGACAGCCAGCAGCCCACCCCCAGAGTGGCTGTAACGTCTCTCTTTAGCACTTTACTCCAATATGAGCTTCCTTTAGCTGACAGGCAGTCACAAGAATAATAATAATAGCCAACATTTTTATATGGTGACCCGTCACACCTTGTTTTAAGCTCTTTCAGCATGTGACTTAATTTTCTGACCAGGAAGGATTTATAAACTGGCCTCTGGAGCCAACCTGTCTGGGTTCAGATTTTCTCTCTGCTCCCTCCCAGCTGTGTGACCTTGAGCAAGTGACCTAACCTCTCTGTGCCCCAGATTACTGTTCTATAAAATAGGGTAAATGATAGCTCCTGTCTCCTAGGTTGTCATGAGGACTAAATGAATTAACGCAAAGTGCTTAGAACAGCGCCTGGCAAGTAAAAAGTCCTCAATGTATGTATTTGTTATTATTAACATCACAGCCCTTGGAGGGATGTTATTATTACCTCCAGTTTATAGCGGAAGACACCGTTCTTCCACTATAAACTCACCTTTCTGTGAGCAAAAACAGTAGTACCAGAAAGACACAGAGCCTGTATTTCAGGGGCTTACGTTCTCATAACAAAAAAATATAGACTCTGTCAGAGGGCGAGTGCAATAAAGAAAATGAAAGCAGAATACAGGGGCAGCTGGGTGCCTCAGTCAGTGAAGCGACTGCCTGTGGCTCCGGTCATGATCCTGGAGTTCCAGGATCAAGTCCTGCATCAGGATCCCAGCTCAGCGGGGAGTCTGTTGCTCCCTCTGTCCCTCCTGCCTCTGGTTCATTCTCATTCTCTCTCTCTCTCTCTCTCTCTCACTCTCTCAAATAAATAAAAATAGTTTTAAAAAGAAAGAAAGGAAAACAGACTACAGAGGGTGGAGAGTGGCCGGGGTGGGGAGGGAGCACGGGGGTGTTGCTTTATGTACATGGTTCTGTGATCCTTCTCGATGAGGTGACATTTGTGCCAAGATGCAAGGGAAGTGAGGGAGCCAACTTGGCAGATCTCAGGATGGAGGGGGCTCTGGGAAGAGGGAAAAGCCAGTGCAAAGGCCCTAAGGTAGGACTGCACTTGGCTTGGTTTTGGCTTTGTTTTTTGAGGAAACAGGCCCCATCACACGTGTGGGCAGGGGGCAGATCTTACAGGAACTGGAAGACATGGCAAGGGTTTCAAATGTCATTCCGAGCAAGACAGATTTTCACAGGTACAAGCTCAGGGTTGATTTGATCTGCCTTGTATTTTAAAAAGCTCATTTTAGATACCGTGTGAAGAAGAAAACCATAGAAGGGCAAGGACAGAAGGACAAGCAGAAGCAAAGCACGGTTTCCAATAGGATTTGTAGATGGATTGGATATTAGCTATCAGAGAGAGGATAATCAAGATGATCTCAGGGGTCTGAGCACACGGAGAGGAAGTACCTTGCCAAAGGCATACAGCTAGAAAGTGGCAGAGCTGGGATTCTAACCCAGTCCGTAGAAGAGAAGACCTGCCTCCAAATTACAGGCCGCCTACTTGACCGCTGTGTCCGTGTGCTCAGCCTGCTCTAAGAAAATACCAGGACATTTCTTTCCGATGGCTCTGGAGGCTGGAAGTCCCAAAATCAAGGCTGATTTGGTTCCTGGTGGGAACCCTCCTCCTGGCTTGCTGATGGCTGTCTTCTGGGCATGTCCCCACATGGTGGGGCAGGGGGCGGTGGTGGAGAGAAAGAGAGGACAGGAGCACACAAGCTCTTTGCCTTTTCTCATAAGGGCACCGATGCCATTCCTGAGGTCTCCAGCCTCATAACCTAATCACCTCCCAAGAGCCCCATCTCCTCGTACCATCCCAAGGGGGTTAGGTTTCTACATAGGAATTTTGTGGGAGAATTGATTCAAGCCACAGCACCCACTAAGTAGCCGTAGATGAATGCTTTCGGGTTTTTTGGTTGTGTTTTGTATTGTTTGGCTCAAAGCAACTACCGTGATATTATTGCTTAGGATTCCGTGGGTCAGGAGTTCTGTCAAAGCCAGAGCAGGGACAGCTGGTCCCATGCGGTGGGCTGCTGGGGCTGGAGCCTTGACGAGGGCCTGTTCCCTCACAGGTGTGATGCATCAGCGGCCGGGGCTGCAGTGATTTTCCCAGGCTCTGTATCCTAGACCCCCAGATCTGAATTTTCATTGTCGACTGGGTTCCTTGCTTCTTTCTCATCCCTATAGTCTCAGAGCCTCTCCTTGGAAATATTTTATCTGTTTATTTCAGAGAGAGAGAAGAGAGAGAGAGAGCACGCAAGCATGAGCAGAGGAGTGGGGGGGACAGAGGGAGAAGCAGGGAGCCCGACACAGGGATCGATCCCAGGACACCAGGACCATGACCTGAGCCAAAGGCAGACACCTCACTGACTGAGCCCCCCAGGTACCCCAGAGCCTCTCTTTCTTTCTAGGCTGGGACGTTCCAGATGACCCTTCAGTCTCATTCTGATGTCCCTTAGTTCTTTTGAACCTGACATTTCTCATCTCCAAAAGAAGCTGGCATTAATAATGCTCATCTTCTCAGATGTTCGTGAGATTCCTAACTAGCTCCTGTCATATACGGAGGCCTCCCTGGGTACCTGGTCTTAGGTTCATTTGCTCATTTGATCCTCAAACAATCCCCACCCCCACCCCCTCTCCGTATGTTGGAGGCAGGTTGCCCTGGCTTGTGAGAGCCAATGGTTAAGTTTTCAAGAAATGTGCAAGCAGCTGTGAAACCCTTGGCAGCTTGAAATGGGCCTTGTGGGAGTATTTACGCCATAGAAATTGACAAACACACAAATCAGGGCCTTTGTTGGTTGTTTTCCAGGGACCTGGTTTGCCAGCACACCACTGCGTGTATGTATGTGTGTGTGTGTATGTATGTGTGAGTTTGTATATATATATATTCAACCCCATTTACAGATTAAGAAACTGAGGCTCAAAGCCATTAAATTATTGTCTAAAATTAATTAGTAGTTACAGATCTGACCTTGGAGCCCCAAATCCCATACCCTTACCTGCTGTGCTGTCTTCCTTCTCTAGATGAGAAAGTGTGCCCCAAAGAGATTCATAAACAGGCAGAGCTGTATAATATTATGAATTGCAATGCAGAAAAATATCTTTCATCTCTGTCTACCCATTCTTTATACATGACCCTGCTAACAACCATCCGACGATGTGTCCCCTCCCTCCTCACCCCAGAGTTCAAGTCCTCTTACCCCGTTCATTTCTCCTGCTTCTCAGCAGTCCGCTCTCCTGCATTTGCCACCCCTCCTAGAGTCAGCCCTCTGTTGTTTCCTTGTTTCCCATTTCACTCTGTGTGTCCCTGCGCCCCCACCCCCCAGTCCTAGCAGTATGGAAGTCAGCACAGACTCCTCCGCCTTCCCGTCTCTGCCGCTCCCGCCCCCTGGATCAGAATCCCAGCGGAGAACCCTGTGCACCCCAGTCCTGTGTTAGTTGTTCCCGTTCCCCTTCACGGGTGGCAGGGCGGGCGGGCGGGAGGGAGAGGGTGGCGGGGAGCAGACGGCTCACAATCTGATCGCTTCTCCTTGCTCCCTGACACCCCAGAGAAAAACCACACATTCCATTTGGTGGTCGTCAGAAATAACATGCTTAAGAAACCTGGAATTACAAAGCTGCTTAATTAGAGAGCGATGGTTTCACTGGGATATGCCCAGTTTTCCCTAGGGGTTGTATCTCCTTCTCCAAGTGGCCCGCCCCCCGCACCAGCAGCTAATTGCTACCTTTGCATGGTGCCACGAAGACACTCACTCCCTTTATTTCATCGTCTGTGACATCGGTGCTCACTTCTAAAGAGACATTCTCTCTTCCACCTCTCCTTCTCCATCAGCGAACTTGAGAAGCTGACATGAGGAAGGAGGGTGGACTCCCTAGCCTCAGAAAGGTCCCCTGGCCACGGGATGAGCATCTCCTCCCTGTCAGGTGCTGGCAACACGACCGACTGTGCTGGGGCCAGTGGACCAGGGACCACACTTTGAGTAGCAAGTCTTTTTCTAGGTCAGCTGAGATGATACTTTCTCTTAGGTCTTGGAAGACTTACCTAATCACTTTTCCACTCCCACCCCATCCTTCAACTCTGGCCCCCTCGTGCTCAGCTCGAGCTGAGTTGTACCACACTGTGTTAAAATAATTTGTCTAGCATCTCTCTTACTCACTGGGTAGTGAGCTCCCTGAGGACAGGGATGAGGTCTTGGTCATCTTAGTATCATCAGAGCCTAGCGCTGTGTCTGGTACATAATGGCTGTCTAGTAATGGAAGGTGGGGGGAGGGACATCAATGGTTGGGAGAGAAAGTAGGAGGGAGGGAAGAAGAAAGGAAAGAGGGAGGGATACATTGATGGATGCATGGATGGGAGAGAAGGAGGAGAGGAAGAAAGGAAAGGAGCGTTCTCTGGAGGGTCACTGAATTCAAGAAGGAGCAACAAAAGCAAGTTAGGTTGGACATTGGGAGAGACTGAGCTTTTGGCCCAGAATGAGCTGGAACATGCAGTCGTTGAGTGAGCCTAGATGAGGGCAGTTGAGAGCATGGGGCAGCTGAGGCTGAGGTGGTGCAGGAAAACGAAGCTCACAACATCAGTATTCAGCAGAGCCCGGGGCCTGCTGTCAGGACACGGACAGAGTTTGAGCAACCCTAGTCATCTGCTGAGCTGCTATACCATTGCTTCCACTCCCACCACAGCACTGGCTTGTAAAACCAACATGGTGCCCATCCCCTGCATCTCTGCTTTCCCAGTCACCGCTACCTTCCCTCAGGCTGCAGAGGAAACCAGCATACCCCTCTGAGGAGTATGTCCAGGGATCAGGGACCGGTGGGAGTCTGGAGGGGGTAGAGGGCCCTTACAACAAGGGCACAGCCAGTCACAAAGGTCAGGCATTGGGATGAGGGGACAACTGGATGCCCTTTCTTGGTCCTTAGCTTCAAGGGGTCCCCTTCCTAGGCCCATCAAGATGGAATATAATGGGGTAGATAGAAAGTCTTTATCCTCATCCCAGACATCATCCATCTGATGGATAGGCAACATGTTTTTATTAATCTCCCCCCCCAATGTAAACATATCATATGCTCAGTACAAAAAAAGAAAAAATTGGAAAAGACAGAAAAACACAAAGATTATGGGGACATTTCCACTCAGAACTGTTATGTCAATATTTCCTCGCGTCAATAGGTACCCTTCGCCAGGATGATTTTTTACCTTTCCCTTTTGAAATTTTAGACTTAATGAAGCATTGCAGAAAGGGTACAGAGTCGTCACATACCCTTCCCCCAGCTCCCCCTAATGTTAACATCTAGTCTGACCACAGTGCAGTTAGCAAAGCCGGGAGATGAACATCACTGCTGTTTCTATTAACAAAATGACAGACTTTACCAGATTTTGCCAGTTGTCCCACTAATGTCTCTTTCATACTCCAGGGATTATTGAATCCAAGACCCCTCATTGTGTTCATCTGGCATATCATATCTCATTATTCCTCTCCGACCTGAGAGTTCCTTGATCTTGTCTTTGTCTTTTGTGACCTTGACACTTTTGAAGAGTCCTGGACATTTCTTTTGCAGAATGAGCCTCCTTATGGATGTATCTCTTTTTTTTTTTTAAGATTTTATTTATTTATTTGACACACGGAGACCACAAGTAGGCAGAGAGGCAGGCAGAGAGAGAAGAGGAGGCAGGCTCCCCGCTGAGCAGAGAGCCTGATGCAGGGCTCGATCCCAGGACCCTGAGATCATGACCCGAGCCGAAGGCAGAGGCTTTAACCCATTGAGCTACGCAGGCACCCCTTGTATGTGTCTCTTACTCATGACTCAATTCACGTTTTGTAAATTGTTGACCAGAATAACCACGGAAGTGATACTAGGTTCTTCTCAGAGCATCATACCAGGGTGTCCAGGCTGTTGACAGAACTTACTGCTGGGGGTGTAAATCTTGATCATTTGGATCACGTGATATGTGCTGGGTTTCTCCACAGTTGAGTTGCTGTTTTTCAGGATAATGTTCAAATGGCTGTATGGCTTTCCATTATAGCTCTCCGCCATAACAAACCCTCTTGTTGTACATTTATTTACTTGTGTCTATTGGTACTGTTACAAAGAATGCTGCCGTCTCCTTCATACACATCCCAGTGCACATCCTGGATAATTTTGTTAGGATGAATTCCTAAAGATAGAATCGCTGGAGCAAATGCTATTCACATTTTTAAGGCTCTGTGTGCCTGAGGCAGGGATGGTTGCTTCTTTCTATGTTTGTTTGTTTGAATCAGCTTTATTAAGGTGTAATTTAAATACAAAAAAAAAAAAAAGGCAGTTTTGAAGCATATATTTCAATGAGTTTTTTTTAAATTAACATATAATGTGTTATTTGCCCCAGGGGTACATGTCTGTGAATCATCAGGCTTACACATTTCACAGGACTCACCATAGCACATACCCTCCCCAATGTCCATCACCCAGCCACCCTATCCCTACCCTCCTCCCCCAGCAACCCTCAGTTTGTTTTGTGAGATTGAGAGTCTCTTATGGCAGGGTGTCTGGGTGGCTCAGTCATTAAGTGTCTGCCTTCAGCTCAGGTCATGATCCCAGAGTCCTGGGTTCGAGCCGAGGATCAGGCTCTCCGCTCAGCAGGAAGCCTGCTTCTCCCTCTCCACTTCCCCTGCTTATGTTCCCTCTCTCGCTATGTCTCTCTCTGTCAAATAAATAAAAATTTAAAAATCTTTAAAAGGGGCGCCTGGGTGGCTCGGTGGGTTAAGCCTCTGCTTTCAGCTCAGGTCATGATCTCAGGGTCCTGGGATCGAGCCCCACATCGGGCTCTGCTCAGCGGGGAGCCTGCTTCCCCCCCCCACCGCCTGCCTCTCTGCCTACTTGTGATCTCTCTCTCTCTGTATCAAATAAATAACTGAAATCTTTAAAAAAAATTTTTTTAAATAAAAATCTTTAAAAAAAAAGAAAGTCTTTCATGGTTTGTCTCCCTCCTGATCCCATCTTGTTTCAATGAGGCTGTTTTTTTTTTTAAGATTTTATTTATTTGTTAGAGAGAGAGAGAGCACACAAGCAGGGGGAGCCGCAGGCAGAGGGAGAAGCAGGCTTGAGCAAGGAGCCCAATGCGGGACTCGATCGATCCCAGGACTGGGGATTATGACCCGAGCCGGAGGCAGATGCTGAACTGAACCACCCAGGCCTTTCCCATTTCAATGAGTTTTGGCAAATGTATACACTTGTGTAACCACCATACCAATCACATTATAAAATATCACTCCCCAAAATTCCTTGATGCACCTAATAGTAGATCCTCCTCCTCACCCCAGGCAACCACTGATCTGATTTCTCTCAGGACAGATTATTGTTAATCTATTCAAGGATTTCATATAATTGAGAATTGTGCAATATGTATTCTCTTATAACTGTCTCCTTCCATTGGACACATGCATGTGAGACTCAGCCATGTTTTTGTGTAAATCAGTCATCTCTTCATTTTTATTCCTGAGTAGTATTCTATTGTAGAAATACACCACAATTTGTTTATCCATTCCTCCACTGATGGACATTTGGGCTGTTCCCACCTTGGAGGTATTATGAATAGAATTGCTATATGATCATTTGCCTATAAGCAGACATATATTTTCATTTCTCTGGGGTCCATACCTAGAAGTGGAAATGCTAGGTCATAAATAGATGTATGTTTAAATTTATTAGACATAACAGGATGGGGTTATTTTCATCTCATTTGATAGCTCAGGCCACAGAAAGCTGGAGGGACTTGTCCAAGAGCAAAGGGAGGAAGGGAAATAGGATTGGTTGAGTACTGCTCCATGCCAGGCACGTGCTAGATGCTCTCTGTGAATCTGCAGAGCGTCTGTAAGACAGGAGTCGTGGTTCCCGCTCTGTGGATGAGGAAGCCGGGGCTCGTGAACTTGCAGCAATGCAAACTTCAAACCCAGCCCCATCTGAATCCCAAATGCATCTCTTCACCCCGATGTGCCCCTGCGCTCTTGCAGACGATAGCTGGGAAGAAGAACGCATATCCCCCTCCACCTCTAGGCCTGCCCTTACTTGCCTCCTATTGTCCATCCAGCCCCTGCCCCGGAGGCTGGGCCCCCCCCGTGATGCCTGGGTCAGCCCTTGAGACAAGGGCAATCTGTGCGTGGGGCTAGGGACTGTGGCCCCAAAGCCAAAGCAGGCACTGGGGAGTGACCCACACTCCAGCCCTCTGACAGAAGTGTCCAGTTTCTCCCTCCCTGAAATGCGATCCTCCGAGCTTTGCTCCTCGAGGCTGGTGGGCAGTGGGTGAGGGCGGCAGGCAGGGGCCACGTCTCCCTGGCCATATCGCAAACCCATTAGGAGCAGGTCTGAGTGCTTTCCAAAGCTGATTAATGGCCTGCCTGTGACCTGGGACATCATTACTGCCCAGGCTGGGGGACCCCCGGCTGGGTCCTTTGGGTCTTTTACAGCTAATAATAATTGATGCTTTCTGTGTGGTTGCAGGGCAAGTTCTATCTGGTCATCGAGGAGTTGAGCCAGCTGTTCCGATCACTTGTCCCCATCCAGCTGTGGTATAAATACATCATGGGGGATGACTCCTCCAACAGCTACTTCTTAGGAGGGGTCCTGATTGTTCTCTACAGCCTCTGCAAGGTGAGGTGGTCCGGAGACTTAAGGGCTGGCATGAGGAAAGTCCACACATTTGCCAGGTCTTGAGGGCAAGCAGGGAGCTTGGAATCTTTTTTTTTTAAATGGGGGGGGTGGCAACTCCTTGGCACTGAGCACGTACGCAGGGCTGTACCACCCCCACATCTAGTTCCAAGACATTTTCATCACGCCAAAAAGAAACCCTGTACCCATTAAGCCATCCCTCCCCCTTTTGCTCCCTACCATCCCCCGGCCACTGGCAACCACCAGTCTGCTCTCTGTCTCAATGGACTTCCTTGTTGTGGACATTTCGCATAAATGGAGTCCTCCACCGTGTGGTCTTCTGTGGCCGGCTTCTTTCACTTAGCATCATGTTTCCAAAGTTCATCCACATGGTGGCATATATCAATACTTCATTCCTTTTTGCGGTTAAATCCACCATAATTTCTTGCCCATAAAGCTCACCAGATGCTCTCCCTTCACATATTTCCATCATCATTCCTGTATTTATGGGCGAGGAGATGGGGGCTCAGAGAGAAGCAGCTCGCCCAGCGTCACTCTGCTAACGATAACAGAGTGGGTTTCAAACCTGGGCAGCCTGCTTCCAAAGCCTGGAGCTCTTACCTGTAGATGATACCACCCCCCAAACTTGTTTCCATTCCTAGGTACAAATCGGGTTTTTCCCCCCACCCATAAACACATCATCCTCTTTCTTTTCCCTTCTCTATTTCTGGCTCTAGAGAATCCTGGGGGAATATATTCTTCCCTTCTCTTCCTCCCAGCAGGACTAGCTGGGCAATCCATGCCCTATCAGCCACTGGGGCTTCTCTTGCCTGCTGATTCTGATCGACTGGCAATGTCTGACTGGCGAGCTGGCTGGGTTTAGAATCAGGGTGCTGTGATCAATTAGCAATGCCTGTGCTGGGCGTGGCAGTGGGGAAAGGTAGAATGTGTGTCCTGTATTTGCTTTCCTGGCCCGGGTAGCAAGGGAGACTATTGACAGAAGGCAGCAAGCCAAATGCCAAGCAAAAGTGATAGGAATGAGGAGCTCTAGATGGGATAGAGTGTCCTGAAAATGTTCATCATCAAAGACAAGGGGTCAGTGGAGGTGGTTTGGGAGTGGTAAGAAAGATCCTAAACAACGCCTGGAGACTTTCAGCCATCACTCCCCTCTCTTTTCAGTCGTTCGACATCTGTGGTCGTGTGGGCGGAGTTAGGAAAGCCCTGAAGCTTCTCTGCACCTCTCAGGTGAGCTGACTTCAAATGGCCTCCACTGAAGTCAAAAGAACCAGGAGCCAGAGACAGCTCTTGCAGCGCTCCTGAGGACATTGCTCCGGGGAGGGTCCCCAGCTGGCCGTATGTCTCTCTCCTCCCTCATACAGAATTACGGCGTCCGGGCCACTGGGCAGCAGTGCACGGAAGCCGGTGATATCTGTGCCATCTGCCAGGCCGAGTTCCGGGACCCTCTGATCCTCATGTGCCAGGTGAGCGGGATTGGGCGGGGGCCAGCAGGGGACAGAGGCTGGGGGGCCTCTAGGGCCATGTTCCATGCAGAAGTCCCATGTGCCTCTCCAGTGACCAAACCTCAGGGTTCTGCGGTGGGTCTTTAGGGACAGGATGGTTAAGACTGGAGTCGGATCGGACAGGCTCTGCCTCTTCCTCGGTGGGTGGCCCTGGGCAGGTTCCTTCACCTCTGTGAGCCCTGGATTTATCAGTCCAGCGTCAAAAATGACAAATTCAGTATGCCATAGTCAGATTCATCGGCGTAGGAATCCAGACAGCACTCTGAACCCTTCAGGGGTGGATCATTCCATCTTCCTGAGCCTTGGCTTTTCTCGTTTATAAAATGGGCATCGTAATACCGACTTCATAGAGCTATGATTATGATTAAATGAGATCATCAGTGAAAGAGCAAAATTTGAATTAGTCACCTGTAAAAATGGCTCTTGTTAAAATTCTTATCATCACTGTAATTACTATTACCGTTTGTTTTCGTTATTAGTTGTGGGCCACCAAACCATGGCAGTGAGTACTGGTTACTCCCTTTTAACTCCCTAAATGTACCCCTCCTCCTCCTGACATCAGGGGCTAGGATGTCAGTTCAACAGATGTATACGAGCCAAAGCGTCCTATCAGATACTGGGGAGGGGAGGCAGAGGGCACACAGACCCTGTTCCCTGCTCTGGCAGCTCCCGGTCTCCTTGGGGAGACAGACACATACATAAATAACTATGAAACAAGGCAGGCAGTGATAAGTGCTGTGTAAGAGAGATTCATGCAGCATCCCGGGGGACCGGGACAGAAAGCGATGAGTTCCAGGCTGGGAAGGCTTTTTGCAGCAGGCACACTGGTAGAAACAGGAGCACGGCTGCTCCCCTGTTTGGCGACCACCACCAACCCCCATGCTGCCCCCTGCCCAGGGGTCAGAGGACAGGGAGGTGAGGTCCTTTTCTGGCATCAGCAACATTTCTTTTTTTTTTTTTTTTTTTTTTTTTTTATGTTTGGGGGATGTTAGGAGGTTTCTTTTTTGCATTTTATTTATTTTTAAATTGAGAATATATTTGCATGACTCAGAATTCAAACTGAGGAACTCATGAGTTGGCAGTCACAGGGGCTACGTGCAGCATGGGACCAAGGTTGGATCCTGGAACAGAGAAAGGACGGGAGTTGGAAAACCAATTTGAGGTAATCCAGACAGAGTTTGGAGTTCAGCGGTTGGTCACGTATCAATGGGGGTTTCTTGGCTTTGATGTAAAAGTAAAACGAGCTGATGATATTGGGGAATTTAAACTTAGTGAGGGGGCTAAATAAGGATTCTCTGCACTATCTTTACAACTCTTATATAAGTCTAAAATTATTCCAAAATTAAAAGTTTATTTTTTAAAGCATTTTAAATATACCACAAGGAAAACAGTGACTGGCCTCCTACCCTCCCCCTAGCTTCCTAGTTTCCTTGATTAAATCTTCATAGAGATGCTTTATGGAATTAAAACACTGTATGTTCAAACACACACACACACACACACACACACACACACACGTCGTTTTCAGAAAGACCTATGTTGTCTCATATTCTCCCCCAAACTGTGTTCTGCATCCTTCCTCGTTGACTGGAAACAGTGTCCTAAGAGAGCCCTCCTTCTTTGCCTATTATCCCCCTTCTTGAATGGACCACTGTTGGTTTTACCATTCCACTAGGGATGGGCACTTGGTAGTTTATAATCTTCCGTAATTACAATGGTGGCTGTCAGGAGAGGTCAGAAATGGGGAGACCTACAGCAGCTACCCGGGCCCATCGTGTGGACTGAGTGGGTTGAGCCAGTCAAGCGTTTAGAGCTACGCCTGGTCAGGTTTCAGTCCATATTGGCTCTTCCTGGCACGCGTTCCATTTCACACATGTGCAGACTCTCGGTAGGATAAATTCCTAGTAGTGGAATTACGAGGTCAGAGGGTATCCAGTTTTGACAGATATTGCTAAATTGCCCTTCATAAAGACTGTATCCGTTTATGCTCCCGGTGCAGAGCACGACACGACCTCTTGCTCCCCTCGCTTACCAACACACTGCACGTGCCAGCCTTTCCTGAGCCTGGCCAATCTGACAGGTGACGAGCGCAATCTCTGTGCAGTTTTTAATTTGCATTTCCCTAATTACGAGTGCACTTGAGCATCTTTTCATATGGTTCAGAGCCATCTGTATAGCCTTCTCCGTGGCAGCGATGATTTGAACATGATGTCAAGGTGAAAGTCTTGCTTCTTCCTTTCTGGCAAGCTCTCCCAGCCTTCATGTGTTTGCTTCTCTCCCATTCCTCTCCTGGTGCCATGACACCTTCCCACACACGGCGGTGGTCGGAGCCCACAGCCTTGGCCAAACTAGTCTCACTCTGCTGCTGGGAGCTGGGCCTGGGCTGGCGGAGATGACTTCCACAGGCAAAAGGGCCTCGTTAATTCCTGAGCACTTGGAAAGAATGAATGAATGAGTCAAGTATTTCTTCCCCAGTCAGAGTCTTCCCTGGCTCTGCTTCCCCAGACTAGCCGGTTCTTCCAGCAGTATGGCTTCAGAGATCCTTGTGTTTTTTCTTCATAGCGATTATCCCGGTTGTCAGCTAGTTAACTGGGCAACTGGTTGCGTAAGGTCTGTCTCCTCTTGGCCAAAGCGTAGGCAAACTTGAGAGGGGTGACCGTGTCTGTTTTGTTAGCAGGAGAATCATAGCACTGACTCAGTAAATATTGGATGGATGGATGGATGGATGGATGGAAGGAATGGGACGGACAGAAGGGGACAGATGGCATGAGATAGATGGGCTGGAATGGATAGATGGATGGTTGGTTGGGATGGAGATGGATGGTAGCCAGGTCGAGGGGTGGATGGATGAGTACAGAGGTGCATGGACAGAGGTATATGTGTGAGGGTGACTGAGTAGACAGACAAATGATGGACCCACCTGCAGGTGCATAGGTGGGTAGATGTGGGATTGGGTGGGTAGACGAATGAATGGGTAGATGGATGGATTAATGGATAGATGAACAGGAGAGATGAGTGAGTGGGTAGAGGAAGAGCCCACCAGGCTAAAGGAACATCTATCTCTCCTTCAAAGGGACATCAAAGTAGGCACAGTGTGTCACTCACACACAGGCCCCACCTCCCTCCCCGCCCCCCATCAGAGCCTGGGAAGCAGATTGTCAATGGAAGAGGGGGTCAGGCAGACACTGGGCATGCCCAGAGGTTAGACCTCTCCACTCAGGCAGAAGCACCTGCCCAGTTAGTCACTCCCCAAGTATCTGTGCCATGCCTCCTGCCAGGCGACGGGACATCAAGGAAAGGGCACTTTGAACACACAGTCAGAAACTTGGCTTATTTAAAAGATTTCTTTCCAAAGAGAAAAGTCAGAGTGCAATTAGCCCTTAGTCACTACGGGTTTGTTTCATTTTTATTTTGTTTTGTTTTGGTTTGTTTGAATATTGATGATGTAAAGGAAGGAGGGCAAGAGAATGGTAATTTCTATTGATTTTGTCTTTGCGGGTGCCTCACACTTAATGCTTTATATCAGGCCTTACTCATTTCCATCCTTCCAGATACCATGTGAGGGGGGAACAGTGACCCTCTTCTACAGAGGCAGAGGTAGGCTCAGCAAGGAGAAAGGACAGACTTTCCTCAAGGCTCCCCTGCTCTTTGGCAGCAGAACCAGATTCCAACCCAGAGCCCTGGATTTCAGAGGCCAGGACCTTTCCCCTTCTTGCTTTGAGATGTCCTCAAGGCTGCATTAGGAGATTAGAGACCTTTTCCTGGAAATTCCTAGGAGCGTGCTATGCCCCGAGCAGCGAAGCCTATGCGCATCACCTCCAAGGAATGAAGGAACAGCTGAGCTGCGATCGCTCAGCACCTGTGCTGACTCCTCCATCCGGGCATTTCTGCATCAGGTGCTTCCCGAGCACCCACAGCGTCCCAGCCACTAACTTTGCAACCCCGAGCAACACATTTCGTTGCGGCACTGACCCTCCATGTCCTCTGTCTCCCAGGAATGAAAACGTTTGCCCTGGGCAGCTTGCAGGCTCTTTAAAATACAGTCAAATGAGATGACGTGTCTATCTGTGTGTGGGTTTTGAAAAGCATAGCGTGTTATGCCAATACTCAGTGTCAGTGATTAATTCTAAATCTGGACAAAGCTAGCCAGGTTCGTGTGATTCAAGAGGATCTGTGGTTAGGGCTGGGTGTGTATGTGTGTGTGTCCCTTGTCTGACAGTAGCCCCACTTTCAGATGTCATTTTCAAAACCAAGGGCTGCAAACATCCCTGTCCACATTGTCCATGTGTGACCAGTATAAATAGAATGTAACGGGGAGAGTGTTCACTAGGGAGGCAGACACCTCTTGTATCGGTTTCCCGTTGCTGCCTAACAAATGGCCCAGCGCTGTGCGGCGGAGAGCAGCTAGCTTTCGTCGTCTCCTGGTTTGCGTGAATCAGCAGTCCAGGCACGCGCAGCTGGGTCCCCTCTTCAGGCTGCAGTCAGGACACCAGCCAGGGTCCCATGGGGGACGGCTCTGCTTCCAAGCACGGTCACGTGCCGGTGGCAGGATTCGGTTCCTCATGGGCTGTCGGACCAAGGGCCTCTGTTCCTCGTGGCCAGAACCTACCCCAGCTTCCTTGTCACACCGACTTCATCAGAGTGAATATGTGGGAAGAAAGTGTGAGAGCAGGACGGAAGGCCCCATCCGCTGTAACCTAATCTCAGAAGTGACGTCCCATCCTCGTGACTGTATTCCGTGGGCTTGAGCAAGTCAGTAAGTACAGCCGCATTCAAGGGGAGGGACAGGCCACGCAGGATGTGAATCCCAGGAGGAGGAGGTCACGGGGAGTCGTAATAGAAGTCAGCCTGCCGCATCCCTGAAGCTGAATTTCAGCCTCACTACTTAGCAGCTGTGTGCCCTTGGGCTGGTGGCTCTCCCTCTCTGAGTCTCGGGGGTCTGTGAGGTGTCGTGAGACTGTACTTAGACGATGCCAGCAGTGCCTGGCACAGCATCTGTGCTCAGTGAGGGAGAGGGCCCAGGGTCATTACCTGTACTCCTCACCTGAACGATCCACTCAGACCTGGCCTGGCTGTTTCCTTGTTTCTCAGCTCACGCCGAACACCAAGTGCCAGGCTAGGAGATGCCCCTCTCCCATCCAGAGCCTCCTCTCTCTCATGGGGGTTAGCTGCTGTGCTTGTGGGGGCTCTTGTCCCCAGCCCTCACTTTACCCGCCTGCTCCAAATCTTTGAGCAAAACTTGAGGAGTCTGGATGGAATTCAGGGGGCAGGGAGGGTGGCCCATGCGACCCCAGGGGTTCACCCGCCTCCATGCTCTAGGAGGCACAGCCAGGGAACCGTGACTGACCTTCCCCACTGACCATAAACCCACCCGATCCTACACTTCACAGCCCAGAAGGGCCCCTCCTTTCCCTCCCTCTGTAGGGGCTCATCCTTCTCTCCAGATGCTAGAAGTAGGCCCAGGGACGATGACCTCCTCCCTCCTCCCACTGGGCCCCTGGGTCAACATGTGGTCTTCAAACCTCTTTATTAGGCACTAGGTTCCATCCTGCCTAATTCTCTGAGGAGGGGATCATGAGCTCCCGGATGGCAGTGGCTGGGTCTTAACCATGCCAGTGTCTCCAGAATCTGCCCCCTGACCTATGTGGGAGGACATTCCTTCATCAGCTGCTTTTACAGTCCCTACTCTGAGCAGGCTCGGGGCTGGGCACTGGGAGCACAACAGAGGTTGCTGCCCTCTCGGAAGTTTACCGCCCAGAGGGTAGGCAGGGCAAATGATAAATGAGCAGTTAGAAGAGTGGTTCTCAAAGTGTGGCCCAGGTACCCCCTGGTGTTCCCTTTCACTTTCATGTGCTTGTGTAGTCTTGTGTTTTCAATAGATCTTGGTTTCCATTTCTAATATGGTAAATATAGCCAGATTTGACCCACATATACAAAAGCCCTTTGAGACCATCTGTGATTTTTTAAGACTGTAAAGGGGTCTTAGGACCAGAACATTTGAGAAATACTGACTGAGACGTGAGAGAGCCTCAGTGAACGGTTTTTTGAATGAAGGAATGAAAAGCTTCTCATTTCCCGCTCACCTGACTCAAGCATTGAGCTTCACGTGAACACGGCTTGTGTTGCTTTCTTCTACGTAAGTATCGCCTTTTCCCAGGGAACAAGGTTAAGTCTCATTTGTTCATTGAGCGAGCATTTCCTGAGCATCTGCCATGTGCTCAGAACCTTGTTGGGAGCATGGTCCCTGCCCTCCAGAAGCCCTTAATGCAGCGAACGAGACAGATGAGTTTGCAGATCATTCCAGAGGCGTGCGCGTGATGCTGTGAGAGAGACCCTCCCCAGGAGGTATCTGGAAGGGGAAGGCACAGTCAGTGCTTAGATTTTCAGGAGACAGGAAGGCATGGAACACAGGGGACATCATGGAGAAGGGGAGGTGTGATGGCTTGAGCTAAGTCTTCTGCAAGAAGTAGGTGCCCACCAGCTGATAAGGACAGAGGAGGGGCATAAGAGCATCCCCGACAGATATTACAGCTTGCCCTGAAGCTTAGCAGTATGACTGAGCTTTGCACTGCAAGTCATCCCGTGTGTCCGTGACATTGGCTGTCCTGGAGGGAGTGATGAGGAGGAAGAGGGGAGGGCGCCATTGTGGAGGGCCTTGAGTGCCCTGGTGAGTCCGAGAGAAGCTGCTGGGCCTGCTGACCCCTGGGTCCTGCCCTTCAGACCATAGCAAGAGCCCAGGCACATCCTTCGAGGCTCTATGTGGCCTGCTCACCTTCCGCCGCCCACTTCTTACACTCTCCTGTTGTAGCCATGTTGGCCATCCTTGAGTGCCTCGATGCCTTCACATCTGAGGAGCTTGGCCCAGGTCCTCCCTTGAGCCTGGTGTGCTCTATCCCTACCCCCTCTCTTCACCCATTCAACTCCTAAACATCCTTCAGGCCTTAACACAAGTGCCCACCCCCACCCCCCAGAGGAAGCCTTCCTGGATTACTCCCTGGATCAGACTCGCCCCCTGTTGCATAGGTCATCATGGAGCTCTCCTTTAACACTGTTTATAGTTAGGCACCTACTGCACATCCTGCTAGGAATGGGTTTGCAAGAAGCTTACAGTCTGGCATGAATAATCTCTCCTGTATAATAGCCAACAATGATAGCACATTTACTATTGACCAGGCATTGTTCCAAGTGCCTTTTTAATTTAATTTTTTTTAACTTTTTAGGAAACAATATTCGGATTTTCATATTATCGTTTTAAATTATCACTTTTATTTTGAAAAATGTCAAAACTATAGAGCCAAAGGACAGTAGAATGAACACCCTTTTATCTTTCTTCTAGATTCCAAGAACATTTTGCATGTGCCTTTTCTTGATGTAAATGTTTCTCCCCCTTGCCTATTGACAATAAGTTGGTGACATTTTGATTCTTCATCCGAAAATATTTTAGTGTTTACCTTTGAAGAACAAGGACATTCTCTCTCATAACTGCAATTCCACCATCACACACAGGCAATTTAAAATTGATGTAAAATATTATCTAATGTATGGTATATATCCAGATTTCTCCACCCATCTTCAAAATATCCTGCATAGCTAGGATTCCGCCACCCCCCATCTAGGTTCCAAATGCAAATCGTGTACTGCCTTTGATTATTATATTTTGGGGGGGGGGTTTAGATTTTTTTTTTTTTAATTTTACAGACAGAGATCACAAGTAGGCAGAGAGGCAGGCAGAGAGAGAGAGGAGGAAGCAGGCTCCCTGCTGAGCAGAGAGCCTGATGTGGGGCTTGATCCCAGGACCCTGGGATCATGACCTGAGCCGAAGGCAGAGGCTTAACCCACTGAGCCACCAAGGCACCCCTGATTATTATGTTTTTAATGTGAAGCAATCTTCCTATGAGAGGAGTGCTCTTAGCAGCATTTTGGGGACCCCTGGCTGACTCAGTCAGTAGAGCATGTGAGTCTTGATCTTGAGGTTCTGAGTTTAAGCTCCACATTGGGCATTGGGCTTACTTAGAAAAAGGGGGGATTCCCTCCACTTCCTCCTGACCTCTCATTTTATAGATAAGGAAACTGAGGCATTGGGAGGTTGAATTATTTGTCCAAGTGATATGGCCAGTAAGTGGGAGAACTCATCGATATTTCCAGCTTCCCTGCCTTTCCCTTAACCCCTGAGCTCTGTTCTCAACCCAGTGACTAAAGGTATCTTTTAAAGATGAACAGGCAGGGCGCCTGGGTGGCTCAGTGGGTTGGGTCTCTGCCTTTGGCTCAGCTCGTGGTCTCGGGGTCCTTTGACCGAGCCCTGCATCGGGCTCTGTGCTCGGTAGGGAGTCTGCTTCTCCCTCTCTCTCGGCCTGCCTCTCTGCCTACTTGTGATCTCTCTCTCTCTCTCTGTCAAATAAATAAATAAAATCTTTAAAAAAAAAAAGTGAACAGGCAAATCCTGTTCAGGTCACTCCTCTGCTCAGAGCCCTACCATGGCTCCCTACTTCTTTCCAAATAAAAGTCAAAGGCCTCGTGATGCCCAGAGAGCCCCATGTAATCTGTATCCTTCCATAGCTTCTCTCACCTCATTCCCCATCTTCCTCCCTCCAGTCCCAGGCTCAGCAGCACAGCAGACATACTCCTGCCTCAGGACCTTTGCATAAGCTGTTCCCTCTGCCTGTGGCACTCTTTTCTCAGAGATCCTCAGGGCACAGTCTTCACCCAAATGTCAGTATTCAGTGAAAGTCCTCCTGGCCCCCCTGCTGAACATAGCAGCCCTCCCAAGTACTCCCTAGCCCCTTCCTCCAGGCTTTTCTTCTCAGCACTTACCACTGATATACTCTACATTTTGGAGATTCATGGGACCAGTCATCTCCCCAAGTAGAGCGCAAGCTCCATGAGGGCTGGAGTCGTCTGTTTTGTTCACTGCTACGTCCCCAGCTCCTAGGACCAAGGTTGGCATATAGGGGACACTCGTCCTGCTTGCTGTCCCCACAGCACGTGTTCTGTGAGGAGTGCCTCTGCCTCTGGCTGGACCGGGAGCGCACCTGCCCGCTCTGCCGCTCGGTTGCCGTGGATACTCTGCGCTGCTGGAAGGACGGGGCCACTTCAGCACACTTCCAGGTGTATTAGGGCTAAAGGACAAGGAACTCAAGCTCCAAGGCACGCTCTGGAAGCCGAGGGATGGCCTGCGTGATTAGGTTCAGCTCCAGGGACTTCCTGGAACACAGGCCTCAAGCGTTTACTATCCTGCCTCCTGACTTTCTCCACCTCCTTCTCTAAAGCCAGGCCCCTGTGCTCCTGACCTTCACCTTTCTCTCCTGTCCTGTGGCATAGTGTGTGCATCCTTGGTGCAGCCATTCTTCCCCTGCAAGTCTCCTGTATCAGATCTGGCCTCCTCCAGGAGGCAGGGTCTCCTGCCCCCTCCAAGGGAAGGGACTGGTGATGGGTCCTTCCTGTCGTTATTTTAACTCATAGTGACCTGATGCTGGATCCAGGGAAGGGCCTGGAGATCGCTGCCTCTCCCCAGATGGCACAGGTCTGCAGATTGGAATTCACTGTGGAGCACTTCCCAAATACAAATGCAGGGCCCCACGTTGTCCCTGCAATAACTGAGCATACCAAGCGCGTCGTGCCGGCTGAGCGTCTGGCTTGGGTGACCTCTTGTAATCCTTGCAAAAGCCCTGGGGTGGAGGTCCTGTTGTTTCCTCTGTTTTACAGATGAGGAAACTGAGGCACAGAGCTCCATGTGGTCACTTTCCCAGGGTCACCCAGCTAACAGGGGTGGACTCTCTGTCTGGCTTCAGACTCTCAGCCACCATGCTCGCCTGCCGCTCAGACACTGTAGGCATGGGGCCCAGCAGATGTGGCTTTTTAGAAGCACGAGAGGTGATTTTGGTGCCCATGCATGGCCCAGGTGCATAGCACATTTGGTTTGGGCCCCACTGAGGATGCCAACAGTGAGCACTGGCTCTGGAAATCTAGCTGTGGCTGGATTCATGGAAAGAGTTGGTCTTTAAAATTGCCATTTTGCTGGGCTCTGGCTGGGATGCTCCATCGCATTTGGGTATCAAGAATGACCAGCTTTGGTCCCGATGCAGATATCACTGGATCTCCACACCTGTCCCCATTTCTCTCCTCCTCCTGTTCTCATCCTGCCCCTCACTTAAGTCTCAGCCTGTCAACAGTGGCTGTAGCCATCACCGTCTCCCCTGATGGCCTTGCGAGCAAAATGAACAATTCACGTTATGGATTTTTCCACAAGCCTGGGTGGTGGCATAGAGAATCTTTATAACAGAGAGGTTGATCTCTGTAACAGAACAGCTTCTCCACCTGTGCGACCCTCCCTGCTTTGAATGTGGGAGAAGATGGCACAGGTAGTCACTTAGAAGCTTCTGGAATCTTGCCTGCCCTAACCCTCTCCCCACTCTCTTCACTCACCATCAACCTCAGCACAATGGCTGGTGCCAGCGGCGTTACAGAGAAATCAGTCTTGTGGCTCAGGAGCAGATTAGCAACAAAGCCCCAGCAGAAATGGTGGGAGACTTGCTGCCATCTCGCTCTCAGCCAGTAATAACAAGCCCACACCATCCCTGATAGTTTCAGGACATTTGCCCCCGTGTGCTATCAAGCCGGGACCTTTTCCTGTGCCTGACATCCCTGGCTCTTTCCTGGTACCCAGCAAGACATCCCTCCCAGGGCAGCATGGCATCTTCCAAGCTCTGTTACTATGGCAATGGCTGCAATGTTACAATCCCACTTGCCTGGATAATCATGTCGGAAGGGGAAGCAGAGGGAAAGGGGGCCGGGTGGATGCGGCTACTCTGGTCCCCCTGCCTTGAGGAAGAACCAAAGGGAAGCAACGGGAGCTTCTGTGGCTGGTTTTTTATCAGAAAGATCACTGCCTGCAGATGCCATCAAAGAGACACAAGAAATTGAAGCTGGAGAAGATTTATTAACGTGCTAGCTTGCGACAGAGTGGATAAGGCAGATTCTGATTCCAAACTCTGCATGACTTTGGGAAGCCACTTCACGTCCCCATGGCCATCTCCAGGATGATGAAACCTTGTGTGTTAACCTGCTGGAGCCAGAAAAACTAACAATTGTGGAAGAGTGGGGAAGGCACCCGTGGTTTTGCCAGTTTCACTGGTGCCACCAAAAAAATAGAGAAGAGAAACCCACACGTCTCTAACAATCTTCAAATAATGAGCCATACCTTTGACGTTATGAACAATGTCACACATGGAGGACACGTGGGGGCAGGTGGGATGATTTAGTTTAGAATTTTACTTATTCATTCCCTAGCCTCTGGGGGGAAGTTCCGTCTGGAGATTTTCTTTTGGTTGGGAAGAACTTCCGCCCTAAGGAGGGACAACAGCCAGTGAAGTGTCCCAACCATCGGGCTGCATAGGTTCCCCACCATGAGGGTAAAAGCAGCCAAGGGTTGTCATTGGAAAGAAGAACATTCTCCATTGCCCATCCTGGCTCTGCAACTCCTTTGTTATAAGCAGGATTAATCACATATTGGATCGGAGTATCCTGCTCTTAATATTTTATGATTCACTGACTCAAGTTCCTGAAACTCTTGGAGATGGCTCTCTAAATGTAAAAGATCTTGGGCATCATAAATGTGAGAATAAAAAGGCAAGCTTTGGACCTGGATGGAACAGGCTCATTACCTTCATAAGAGGAGAAAGTGAGAGACGCTTGGAGGCACCAGGCGCCTAAGACTTTGGGTTGGGAAAAGGACATGTAAAGTGAGTCCTGGGATCTCTCAGTAATTTTGCTCTGGGCTGAACAGAGCTGCCTTTGGCATTTTTAATTTTCCCTTAAGTTCCCTTCTGCCAATAAATATCATCTGTCGATGAAACTTGGGTTTGTGGTCTCGAGTCTCCGTGAGCCTCTTGAAGCCAGGTGGGACTGTTGGAGGAGAAAAGCTGAGAAGCGGTCATGCAGTGGTGGCTGGCTGCTCCCAGTTTTGCCCCCAAGCAGATCCATTCAGAAGCACGTGCTTTATTAAGCTTGCTCCCCGGAGAAACCAGCAAAGGAGGGGGAAGAAGCCAAAAGGAGGGTGACTTTCAGAGAAGTCCCAGCTCCACGTGGCCCCTCCGAGCTCTACAACCTCAGCTGCATTTCAGAGTTTGCCCCACCCTGAGGTTTTCTTACTCAAACACCATCAGTCCTTGGATGTGGGTTGCTCGTGGAGGAGGCCACGGGTCTCTGAAGGTGCTAGATGCCACAAAGCATGCAAAGGCACAGGACGGGGAAGCTGAACTGGTAGAAAGAGTCAGAAGGGATCTTGGCAGGGGACCCGCGGGTCCCACCTCTGGTTAACCAGAGGGTAACCCTATAATTCATCATGGGTTTGCTTGGGTGCCGGATTATGATGGGTATTTTAAAATGTAAATTAATAGCATTAGGTGACATTCGTTATGAAAACAGTCACAAAAAACATCGTCGGGCAGAATTTGGCTGCAGTTATTTGCAAACCAACTCGACATGGCTTAAGTAAGAGGCAGACTTTATTTGGCTCAGGTAACAGTATGGGCCTGGAGTATTGCTGGATTCAGGGGCCCCAGTGATGCTAAAATCATGACATTGCATCCCTCTACTCACTTTTGCTCTGAGACGGTTTGATTTCCAGGCAGTCCCATCCCATGTGGCGGTAAGAAGCCCTCCAAAAGCTCTGTGCTTATGTTCCACCAGCTTAGCAACCCAGGAGTCCTGAGGTTGCCTCGTTAGTTTGTCCCCAAACCCATCCCTTTAGCCTTTGGGACTTGGAGCCCTGCTGGCCAAGCCTGCATCAGGTGATGAGCCCTGGCTGTGGGGACAGAGGTGGGGAGGATAGGGTCAATACTTCTAAGTCACATGGACTGAGAGTGGGGAGGGGGTGGGTCCCCAAGGGAAAAGAAAGCATCTATTATCTAGAAAAACATCCTGTCCTCAGCCCACCATTCTTAGGAAAAGACTACAGCTTGATCGCTCAAGCATCTTAGACCAGGTGAATGTAAGGGAAAGAGAGACCCATGTGCCCATAGTTGGAGACATGAGTCTGCACAGCCATTCGCTTATCTGCATGGCACCATGCATAAGTGATGGTTCTGGGCACTGACCTTGAACTGTCAGGCAGGTTCCCTCAACCTCTTGGCCAACCCCAAGGGCACTGTTCGGGCCAGTCCTCCCCTTAGGGAGTTCTCAGAAATAAGACAGAGAAGGGAAGTGAGGGTGTGGCCTTCCGTCCCAGGGTAGATTGGGGTGCACAGACAGATCCTCCCATGATCTTTGGGGACCAACCTTTCAAAAGGAAATGAAAACGCAAAGGCCTCTGGCTGGAAGCACACAACCAGTTTTTTAATAAAGTCATTACAAATATGTACAAAGCGTTTCCAAGGTACGAAATTCCTCTTACAAAAGAGCACAACAAACCAGCAAGGTTAGAACCCAGAACGGAATGTTCCCAAGCTTGTTGCCTCTCTGGCTGAGCCAGAGGCCTCGGTGAGGTTCCAAACACCCCCACAACCATGTCTGCCACATACACACATAGGCTCTTGGGCACTTATAGTGCAAAAGACTTAAGGGTTCAGGTCAGGGAGGGGACAGGAGAGAGGTAAGAAAAGCTTCCCATGTCCTAGGAAGTAAGTTGAACAGGCCCTGTTTGCAGACTAGATGCTCCTTCCAGGGACCTTATAGAAATTAAGGACACAAATGGCAGGGAACAAATACATAAAATCCCCACCTAAACCATCCAGCCTGTCCTGGAGTGTCTCCAAATCCAACACTCCTTACAGTGGATCTAAGTCAGGCTCCCTTGCTCCCCTGCTGGGTCCCAGGCTGTGCTTGCCCTTGAACTAGCAGTGCCCTGGAGCAGCTCAGGAGGGAATCCAGTGTAGCAGGGTCGTTAGCTCATGGGTTTGGGTGGTGGTCACACGGACCTGAGTTCAAATCTTGGCTTGGCCACTTCATTCTGTATGTGCGGCCTTAGGCAAAGTTACAAAATGTCTGAGTCTCAGCTTCCTCAACTGTAAAATGGGAATAATAACTGCTGTCTTCCAAAATGGGTATGAGGAATAACTGAGGGGACACGTGTTAAGCACTCAGCACAGGGCTCCGGGCTGGTGAGCATGCGCTGTCGATGGTGGCTTTCGTTACCATGTGAAGCAGCAAGAACCAGTCTCTTCATGCTGCGGGTGAGTTGAGATCACAGGCTTTTAAATTGCCTTCACGATAGTGCGGTGCTTAGATAGCAATACTACAGAACAATCTGTCAGCGAGGCTTGGGGTCATAGGGATGACCTGACGAATCTGTTAAAGACCGTGAACCAGACCAGAAAGGGACAATTAGCATCATCTGGTTCCAAGCAGGGCTGCCCCTCCTTGCTCCATACCTAAGTTTCTTCCCAGATGGGATTCTGCAACCTGGCCCATTGTAGGTGCTCAGTAAATAGGTATGGAATGAACAATTAATATTTAAAAAAAAAAAAAAAACTTTTGGTTTTAAGCTTTAAAATGACACTTTTGACATCAATATCCTCCATCACTGTGGGAGTAGGCCAGGGTGTCTAGCCTGTCCCTCTTTGTCCCCCAAGCAACTCCCGACTCTGCTTGGCTCAGGCTGACTTAAGGAAAGAGTCAGAAAAGGAATTGGTATCCACATAGAAGAACAAAACCTGTGTTCTGATCACTGCAGCTTCTGATACCAGGTGGCCACTCACAGTGGCAAACCAGTGTCCCCAAAGGATATTTGTGCAGGACCAACTGGATTCCCCCAATTTCCCAACAAAGGGAAGTGATATTTTATCATCGTGAGAAACATAAATTGTGAAACCAAAGTCACGTTGTCCTGTGACAATATTATTTAAATCACCACTTTTTTCCCATCAAAATCGAAAAGAATTTCTTAATTCTTTTCTTAAATGAGACCACTGGAAGAAGTGGAAAAGAAGTCTCCAGTAGCCCAAAGAAAGAGAGGAAAACAAAATGGGAACTGGGTTCTAGGAGATGCTCATGGCCTAGGACCATGGACAGTAGCCAGAGAGGGGAAAGGCGCTCCCCCCCCCCAGAAATGTTATTCCAGCTACATCTGTACCAGGATCGTGAATTGGAACCCCAACTTTGAAATGGGGTAAAGAGATCTTACTTGCTTTTGGGGGATGGGGAGAGAGGCTTCCAGAAGGGAATGGATCTAATTTGGAATGGGAACGTTGAGGTCCCAGGAGGCTCCGATCCCTGTGGCTCCCAGACCCCCACCCTCTGAGAGCAACCAGCACCATCAGGAAGGAGGCCCTTCTGTTTCCTCCTCACCTCATTATGCAGCAAGCTACCTAAACAATGATCTCAGAGGCCTCCCTCTGCTTTGCACGGACATGCACACGCAAGCGCGCATGCACACATACACACACACACACACACACACACACACTCTGCTGTCTGCTGAAACCCGATATGAGGTCTTTTTTAAAATTTATTTCAAAGCCTCCCTCCCTCTCCCTCTCTTCACAGACGCTCTGCAGTGAAGCTAATCAAAATCAATGACTCCTTGGCAGCCAGAGAAAAGCGGGGGAGAGAGGGAGGGATGGTGCCAGCACTTTGCACACTGTGGAAATATTTAAAAAAAAAAAAAAAAAAAGAGAAGAAGAAGAAACACCACCCCACTATCTCATGCAATCCAAGTAATGCAGCCTCCGAGACGGTGGGGACAATATATACATATATATCATGCTTCAATTTCCTAATACAAATGTCCATCAAGAAGTCAAATCTCATATAAAAACAAGCATTAAAAACAACCCCTTGTCAAAAATCGGGGCAGTCAAGAAGTGCACTCAAATTAATGATGTGCAAGAAAAAGCCAGGATTAGATAAATACACACTTTCTATTAATACAAGAGAATATGTACAAGGGACTTGGCTGTAAAGCTCCATCAGGAGGTCAAGGGTGCCCAGTTCTCAGCGGTGTGGCTTCATTGAAATCAAAATTGCCCCAAATGCCAACCTGGGCATTTGGATTTGGATCCTCCCTTGGAAATGTCAGAAGCTGGTAGGCAAGTCAGGGTTGAGAAAGGGATTCTCTGACCTTTCCCCCTCTCCCGTGTCTAGATGGTCAGCAGGGCCCCACTGCCGTGTTGAAGGTGCAGCCTCAACACAGCAGAGAGCTGTGATCACATACCATTATAGTAATGAAAACCCCCTCCCCAGAAAATAGGCTGAGCTGGAAAGACTCTAGCGTCTGGCTCAGAAAGGGACGATACAGAGACAAGGACTGTGTTTCCTATCATTCTAATTCATTTGCCTTCTCTAAGTTCGTGGCTTGCTGGGGATGTCGCCTGCTGCTCTCTGCAGACCCTGGTACACACCCATCCCCTGCAAACATAACTGGGGGGGAGGGCCCCCCGGAATGAAAGGAAGCAAGTTCTCCATCAACAAGCTGGCTGGGGGTGGGGGTGGGGGCTCCCCTCACCTTCAGCAGCTTTGGGTCACATTTGTCTTTAAAAGTCTATTTAGGAAAACATAAGGCCTGGATAAAAGAAAGAAAGAAAGAAAGACAGCTCCCAGCTTGCAACAGCACTAAAAGGTCCTGCATTCTAAAGGACCTGGTAATTTTCACCAAAGCCTATGGGGAATAATTCAGCCCCATGTCAACCTCAACAACGGCTGATCCCTCTGCTGGCTTCTTAGAACAGCAAGGGTGTCTGCTAATCAGCCCAGTGGACCCCCCTGTCCATAGGGACTGGGTGGTGGCCTGCAGAATGACAGTCTGACCCTGAAGCCTGGTGCCCCACCCTCTCAGCTTTGCACACGGCACTGTGTAAGACCCAGCACAGAGGAGTAATACCTGGGTTTTTTTTTTTCTTTTACATTTTTTAAAAAATAAAAGCAAAATATAATCATTGCTCCCTGAAGAGTCTTTGCAGCCAAGTCTCAGTCCAGCACACATCTTTTTTTTTTTTTAGCCCTTCTAGAAACTTCTGAAAATAGTAGCTCATCCTGGGGAAATCAAACAAAAAAAATCAGACCCTCTGTCAGTCAGTGAGATGCTGGTGCATTTCATTTAAATGACCCCCTCCCTTCCCCAGTGCCTCTTGCTTATAAATCACCCTTGACCAGAACATAGCCATTTCTTGGCTCTTTAATCCATAAAATCTAAGCCCTGAAATCCCCTTGGGGAGTAGGGGAGGCCATGGGCTGTACTCCCCGGGTACTTTCTCGGGGGCAGAGGATATAGCAAACAAGTCACATATGAGGTCAGCTTTCCACCTCAGTAACCAGCAAGCACTCGATACCTCCCCCTCCCTTCCTCCCTCCCAGACCCCAGGATTTGCTCCAAAACACCTCTGGATTTTTCATCCCCACAGAGAAAGAGCAGAGACTCTCAAGTGGCACTTTTGCGACTTGTCCCTTTAAAAAAAGAATTTGAAACAGCAAAATAGAACTCTCTCGTCCCCTGGCCTTGCAGTCTGGCAACAGAACGCCATGGCAGCAACGGCAAGAACACAGCACCAGCAAAATTTAGGTGAAGCACCAGAGACACCAGACTGGAAGGGAAAAAAAAAAATCCCTTTTGTCTTGTTCTGATAGCGGGACTGGCTATCGACCTACACAGGTACAGAGAGACTAGGACTTGTCAAGACTTTTGGAAATGGAATCCCAGACTGCCCCTCGTCCTCCTCGCTTTCTTTCTTTTTTCCTTCTATTTTGCCTTTTGCAATTTTACTCTTTCCTCCACCAGCATCCCTCCCCAGGTGGTTGGTCAACTCTGGAGCTAATTCCCACCAGTCTTTGCAAATTTTCTAGGTACACAGTAGGCATCTCTCTTCCAGCGCCCCAGACATGGAAGTATCAAAGTCCACATGGGAAGGTGCAGAAAAGGGAGGGGACTTGCGTCCTCGACAAGACATGCACTGAGTAGTAATATTCAATATTTTCTTTTTTTATATATAGAGCTGTATGTAAATAGCATTGGGGTGTCTGTTTCTGCAGCTGGATATGCAAAGGGCTTCCCCAGTCCCTTTCAGCGTTGCTACTATTGGCTCTAGGCTCCTCTCCACTTCCTTCTCGAAGTGCCAACCGCGGCCTTTCAAGCTCCAGGCTCCCCCTCAGGAAAACGGGAACCAGCTTTCTCCAAGGACACAGGGTTTTCACCAACCTGCAGAAATAAAGAGTGGTATTTCAGTCAGTAGGCACGTGCAGACAGCTGCTAGGGATGACGTCAGTGCCTTGAGCCTGTGCACAGCCAGCCCCGAATGTCGAATGTTGGGAGGTGGAGGGGGATGGGAGAGAGCTGCTAGATACAGAGCTCTGATTTGGAGGAAGAGGTCCCCAGAAGCTAGATTTAGTGCCCACCCCGACCTCCACCCCAGCCAAAGCCTTGTCCACATAGCAGCCTTCCGTAAATGAACATTTGTATGCACACGCCCCCATTTCTGTTTTCAGACGTAAGCATCTTCTGTGATTAAAAGAGAGAATGTCAAACCACCCTGCCTTTTTGCTCCTCCAAAGCAGGAACAGGACACTCATCTGTTCATTTCACAGATCCATAGTCAAGGCAGGCTTATAGGACAGTCTCTGCTCCCATCCA
Source organism: Enhydra lutris kenyoni (assembly GCF_002288905.1). NCBI lineage: Eukaryota > Metazoa > Chordata > Mammalia > Carnivora > Mustelidae > Enhydra > Enhydra lutris. The sequence goes on from NW_019154130.1 coordinate 12,019,470, forward strand.
TTCATTCATTCATTCACTGCCGAACATAACAAGAACCAGGCTAGTAGGTGTTACAGATCCAATGACATAGTTCCTGCCTGTGAGGGGCTCAGAAGTCAAGAGAAAGAGATGAGAAGAACTTGGTATCAATGACATTGTCTTGTGAAGAGCAGTCCGGATAAATGTGAACTATGGGGCCCCATAAGGGAAAGGGGGAGTCAGAGCTCTTGAGAGAAAGATGCGGACTCCTCTGGAGGACTGAGGGATGCTAGGGAATCAGCCAGGATAAGATGAGGCATCCAGGAAGGGCAGAAAAAATAGCACATACCCCCGAGAATCGAAAAACGTATTTTCATACAGGGGCGCCTAGATGAGTCAGGTCAGTTGGGCGACTGCCTTTGGCTCAGGTCATGATCTCGGGGTCCTGGGATTGAGCCCTGTGTCAGGCTCCCTGCTCAGCAGAGAGTCTGCTTCTCCTCCTCCGTCTTCCCTCTCCCTACTTGTGATCTCTCTCTCTCTCTCTCTTAAATAAAATCTTTCAAAAAATGATTTTAAAAAAATATATTCAGGGGTGCCTGGGTGACTCAGTTAGTTGATCTTCTGCCTTCAGTTGGGTCATGATCCTGGAGTTCCAGGATTGAGCCCCACATCAGGCTCCCTGCTCAGCGGGGAGTCTGCTTTTCCCTCTGCCCATCACTTGCTCATGCTCTCGCTCTCTCTCATATAAATAAAATCTTTCAAAAAATTATTTAAAAAACATACATTCAGGGACACCTGGATAGCTCAGTCGGTTAAGCATCTGCCTTCAGCTCAGGTTATGATCTTAGGATCCTGGGATCAAGTCCCATGTCAGGCTCCCTGCTCAGCGGGGAGCCTACTTCTCCCTCTCCTCCCTGCTTGTGTTCTCTCTCTTTCTCTCTCAAATAAGTAAATAGATAAAATCTTTATAAAAACATATATTCAGGGGCGCCTGGGTGGCTCAGTGGGTTGAAGCCTCTGCCTTCGGCTCAGGTCATGATCCCAGGGTTCTGGGATCGAGCTCCGCGTCAGGCTCTCAGCTCGGCAGGGAGCCTGCTTCCCCCTCTCTCTCTCTCTCTGCCTGCCTCTCTGCCTACTTGTGATCTCTGTCTGTCAAATAAATAAATAAAATCTTTAAAAAAAAAAAACATATATTCACACAAAAACTTGTACGTCAGTGTTCATAGCAGCATTATCCGTAATAGCCAAACAGCGGGAACAACCCCATGGGAACGACCCCATGTCCAACGACTGATAAATAAAACAGAGTATTTCCAAGCAATAGAGTATTATTCAGCCATGAAAAGGAGACTGACACACTGCAATCTGGATGAGCCCTGAGGTCATTATGCTAAATGAAAGAAGCCAGACACCAAAGATCACGTACTGTATGATTCCAAGTATGGGACACACTCACAAGAGACAAGTCTTTAGAGACAGAAGTGGATTAGTGGTTGTCCACTGCTGTGGGGTGGGGGAAGGACTTGCAGAGTCACCACTAATGGGTAAACAGGGTTTCTGTGGGGGAAATGAAAATGCTCTAAAATCGATTATGGGGATGGCTAGCACAACTCTGGAAATATAATTTTAAAAAATCATTGATTTTTGAAAGGATGTACACTTCGAAAGGATGGGTTTTCTGGCAGGTGAATTATGTCAGAAGGATGAGGAAGAGGGAGCAGCGGAAGGGGATGGGGGAGTGGCAGGGAGGAAGGGAAGAAGCAGGACAAGGGCAAGAACAGAGCGATGGAATATCCCAGTGAGTTCAAGGCACTTGAGGAGGCTCCAGCGAAGCCCAGGCCATGGGGCTGGGGAGGGGTGAGGCCAGAGAGTTATCAGGGACTAGAAGTTCGCAGAGGGACAGCATGTTAGTCCAAAGCATGCAGTCGGCGACTTGCCACGTGAGCCGTACAAATCAAGCGGAGTCTCGCGCAAAGTGGGAGAGAGATCACTTTCTGAGTTGGAAAGAATCCGGGATATTTACCTGTATGAACCGCGCCAATCGGTTTTCCTGCTGGGTCTAGTCAACAGAAGCCGCTGATGGGGTACGAGACCAGGGTGTCTACTTCCCCAGCTCCCACCCTACCCGGCCACAGACCTCCGCCACCACAGAAGCCCTGATTCCCCCGTCTGTCCCGTGAGAGCATCTGCGTCACTGCGTGGCCGCCCTTTGTTTTCATGGGAATCAGCCATCCACCAACACAGTTGATCGACACACTCCATTTAGTTCACGAAAATCTGCTTTCATAACCCCTAAAAACTCACTTTGTTGGCGCCTAGTCACACTGATCTGCGAAAAGTCAGTGGAACCCGCAGCAGTAGCCTGAGATGATTGCGCACAAAAAAGGAAGGATGGAGAGAGAGAAAGAAGCCACCTCTAGGTGCTACGGAGCCTGCTGACTCTGTGCTCAGCACTTTTCTGTGCGCTAGATGAGGCCTCAGTGCCTGCCCTCAATGTGCCTCCAGCCTTCCTCGGGGAGACGTGCAGTGCCAGAGGCCAGAACTGCGGAAGACCATCGTCCACAGGCGTATGGACAGCCCAGAAGTCAGGATGTGGCCGTGCTCACTAGGCAAGCTTCAGAGAGGAGCCAAGATTCGAACTTGGCCTTTAAGGGATGTGTTCATATTTTTTTTCAATAACTGGAAGAAGCAAGGATCATTTAAGTGGGGAAAGGAACAGAGCAAAGCACAGGGGCAGTGACACATACAGCTCAGTCAGGGGACCATGGCGAGCAGGGACCTGCATCCCAAAGTTATGCAGAGTGAGGCCTTGTAGATACACCGCAGTTGATTGCTGGTGATGAAGGAAGACGAGGATGGTATCAGGAGAGGGAAGAGAACTCTCTTTTAATGGCATGGATCAGCTCCATCCATGGGAGGAATGAATTGTTCTTGCAAAACTAGGTAGGACCAGCAAAGGATTTTCACTTTTCCTACCTGCAAATCATTAAGCCTAGAATGAGTGTTTCTAAGGGCTTCCCAGTGCAGCTCCCTGGACAAGGGCCCCTGCCTGGTTGCGTGGTTGGTGTCCCTAGAGACAGATGGACATCAGAGGCATGTCTCTGCTCGGCCAATGGAGGCCACGTCACCACAGCCCAGAGTCGGAGAGGGCGCTTGCGCATACGATTCTGGGGATCTTAAATGGGACCTGCTAAGCTAGTAAGCTTGCCCATGGACATGGTCATCTAAATGTGCTCAAGGGTGTTGCCCCCGAGCTTTATCTGTAAGAGCAGCAGCTTGGAAACATCCCATATTTCCACCTGTAGGAGACCGGAGTAATAAATTGAGGTACCTGCGTATTAGAAAGAGGTAGATCTAAGTGTGCTATGATTCTTTTTTTTTTTTAAGATTTTATCTACCTATCTATCTATCTATTGGAAAGAGAGTGAAAGAGCAAGAGAGGGAGAGAGAATCTGAAGAAGACCCCATGCTGACCGCAGAGCCTGACGTGGGTTCAATCCCACAACCCCGAGTTTGTGACCTGAGCCAAAATCGAGAGTCGGACGCTTGACCGACTGAGCCACCTAGGTGCCCCTAAGTGTGCTACAACTCTTAACTAAAAAGAGCAAATGGCCAAACAGCATGATTCCAAGTCCTTTCTCCTTTAATGAATATATGTATATGGGTGCATATCTATACACACATACAGATATTTATATATTTCTATATGTCCATATAAAGGGGTGTACAGACTTGCAAAATAATGTAATGGTTAAGAGCACAGGGGCACCAGGGTGGCTCAGTCGGTTAAGCCTCCAACTCTTGGTTTTAGCTCAGGTTGTGATCAGCAACGCGGTGAGATTCAGCAGCGCGTCAGGCTTGTGCTGAGTGTGAAGCCTGCTTAAAATTCTCGCTCTCCCTCTGCTTACCCCCTGCTCCCTCGTGCTCTCTCCAAAAAAATTTAAAATAAACAAATAAATAAATACAACTAACTACAGTTAACTCTTGCACAACATAGTGCTGACACCCCGTGCAACGGAAAACCCATGCCCCGCCCCGTGTAACTTTTGACTCTCCCAAAACTTAACTACTAATAGCTACTGTTGACAGGAAGCCTTGCTCATAACATAAACAGTCAAATTAACATATATTTTGCACGTTATATGTATTATATACTGTATTCTTACAATAAAATAAGCTAGAGAAATATAATTTAATTAAGAAAAGTGTATGGGGCGCCTGGGTGGCTCAGTCATTAAGCGTCTGATTTCAGCTCAGGTCATGATATCAGGGTCCTGAGATCAAGCCCCGCATCAGGCTCCCTGCTCCACGGGGGGCCTGTTCTCCCTCTCCCACTCCTTCCACTTATGTTTCCTCTCACATTGTGTCTCTGTCAAAAAATAAGTAAATAAACTCTTTATTTAAAAAATCGTATTGAGGGACGCCTGGGTGGCTCAGTTGGTTGGACGACTGCCTTCGGCTCAGGTCATGATCCTGGGGTCCCAGGATCGAGTCCCGCATCGGGCTCCCGGCTACGCGGGGAGTCTGCTTCTCTCTCTGACCTTCTCCTCGCTCATGCTCTCTCTCACTGTCTCTCTCTCAAATAAATAAATAAAATCTTTAAAAAAAAAAAATAAAAAAAAATAAAAAATAAAAAAAATAAAAAATCGTATTGAAAAAACATTGACAGTACTGTACTGTATTTTTTTTAATCTGCATATAGGTGGACTCATGCAGCTCAAACCTATGTTGTTCAAGGGTCAGCTGCATTTTTTTAAGTTAACATATAATATATTATTTGTTTCAGGGGTACAGGTCTGTGAATCATCAGTCTTACACAATTCACAGCACTCACCATAGCAGATATCCTCCCCCAAGTCCATCACCCAGCCACCCTATCCCTCTCCCCCAACCCCCCAGCAACCCCCAGTTTGTTTCCTGAGATTAAGAGTCTCTTATGGTTTGTCTCCCTCTCTGGTTTCATCTTCGTTTTTCCCTCCCTTCCCCTATGATTCTCTGTCTTGTTTCTCAAATTCCACATATCAATGAGAACATATGACGTGAGATCATATGACTATGACAATTATCTTTCTCTGATTGACTTATTTCACTTAGCATCATACCCTCTAGTTCCATCCATGTCATTGCAAATGGCAAGATTTCATTTTTGAGGGCTGCATAGTATTCCATTGTATGTATGTGTGTATGTATATATATGTATATATATATACCACATCTTCTTTACCCATTCTTCTGTTGATGGACATCTAGGCTCTTTCCATAGTTTGGCTATTGTGGACATTGCTACTATAAACACTGAGGTGCACATTCCCCAATCAGCTGTATTTTTAAAAAACAAAGTCCACCACCCGCTCTGAGCCACTATCCTGCCCCTGAAATGTTTTTCCTCAAACTTGGCTCATAAAAAACTTTCTCAAATGCTGACTCACAACCAAAGCTCACAGCTGAGGAGATTCATGAAAGTTTGCCTTTAAAAAAAAGTCCCTATTTCCACCCTGCACCCACAGTGTGGTGGGGGCAGAGCAGAGAACATGGAACCTCAGGGTCCTGCCTCCCTGGGCCACCGTGCTGTCCCCCTGCTGTGCGTGCAAAGGTAGGAAGCTGTGAATGGCGAGCCCCACTAGAGTAGTGGATCAAGCCCCAGGCTCGCTAGCTTCTTCCTATATCTGAGATGAGGACTCTTGGGTCCCCTCCTAAGAGGTCTCAATATTTAATTTAAGAAAATACCACTTTTTTTGGCTCTTGCTATTTGCACAAGTGTTGAGTTACAAATTCAAATGGCAGAGAAGGATATAGAAATAAAAGGAAAGCCCCCTCACTCCAGCCCTAAGCCTCCCAGAATATTTTCTGTGCATTTGCAGACACCATGTCTCTCCCCCTTATCCTTATGTCCCCCGAGCCCATCACCATGCCCTGCACAGAGTAGGTGCTCATTTCAACCTGCTGGGTGACAGTGAATCTGTGAGGAAGCGAATAATGGTGGCAACTTCCCCACTTTCCATCTTTGGTTTCAGGGTGCTGATTTTGACCGTGGAGTTCAGGTGGGACCAATAGTCAGTCCTAGCCCCTAAGAATCCTGGGGACAAAGGTGTCTGTGCCGAATCCTCCTAGAGGGAACACTGCTCTGGTCTGTGTCTTCAATCTTCATCTCTGTAGTTCATGCTGCCCACTTAGGAAGGTGGGTGCTGAGGAGAAGGTAGGGCAAGGGGATCAAAAAAACAGAAGCCTGGGGCACCTGGATGGGTCAGTTCATTGGGCATCTGCCTGTCCGGTTTCAGCTCAGGTCGTGAGCTCAGGGTCCTGGCATTGAGCCCTATGTCGGGCTCTGCACTCAGCTAGGATTCTGCTTGAGAGTTTCTCTCTCCCTCTCCCTCTATCCCTCCCACACTCACTCTTGTGCTCTCTCTCTCTCTCTCTCTCTCTCTCAAATAAATAAATCTTTTAAAAGATTTTTTCAAAATTTTTTCATTTGAGAGAGATAGTGAGCGAGAGCACAAGCAGGGAAGAGGGACTGAGGGAGAGGGAGAAGCAGGCTCCCTACTGAGCAGGGAGCCTGTGGGGCTTGATCCCAGGACTCTGGGATCATGACCTGAGCTAAAGGCAGATGCTTAACTGACTGAGCCACCCAGGTGCCCCAATAAATAAATCTTTTTAAAAAAAGAAAAGGGGGTACCTGGGTGGCTCAGTGGGTTAAGCCTCTGCCTTCAGCTCAGGTCATGATCTCAGGGTCCTGGGATCGAGCCCCGAATCGGGCTCTCTGCTCAGCGGGGAGCCTGCTTCCTCCTCTCTCTCTGCCTGCCTCTCTGCCTACTTGTGATCTCTCTCTCTCTCTTTCTGTCAAATAAATAAATGAAATCTTTAAAAAAAAGAAAAAGAAAAAGAAAGAAAGAAAAAGCAGAAGGCTGGATCTGAGACACATGAGAGAGGAAGAGACCATTTGGCAGCCGCTGGAAGGGATGGCGACTCCCTGTGCCCCATGCCCGGCTATTAGTGAACAGTTATCCGTGCCTCTGTGAGTAGTTACCAAGGCTATCAGTGAGTGGTCATCAGTGTTTCACTGAGTGGTTATCAGTGCCTCAGTGAGCGGTGGTCAGTGCCTCAGTGGGCAGTGATCAGCAGTTCAGTGAGTGGTTATCCTTGCTTCAGTGAGCGGTCATCATTGCCTCCAAGCGTATCAGTACCTAAGCCTAAGTCATCAGTACCTCAGTGAGTGGTTGGTCATCAGTACCTCAGTGAGTGGTCATCGGTACCTCAGTGAGTGGTTGGTCATCAGTACCTCAGTGAGTGGTTGGTTATCAGTACCTCAGTGAGTGGTCATCGGTACCTCAGTGAGTGGTTGGTCATCAGTGCTTCAGTGAGTGGTCATCAGTGCCTCCATGAGTGGTTGGTTGTCAGTGCCTAACTGAGTGGTGATCAGCAGTGGTTATCCTTGCTTCAGTGAGTATTTGGTTATCAGTTTTTCAATGAGTGGCCATCAGTGCCTCAGTGGGTGGTCATCAATGCCTCCATGAGTGGCTGGTTATCAGTGCTTCAGTGACTGGCCATCCATGCCTCAGTGAAGCGTCATCAGTGCCTCAGTGAGTGGTTACCAAGTCTATCAGTGAGTGGTGATTAGTGCTATGGTGAGTGGTTACTGATTGTGTAAAGTCTGTGAGGAAAGAGCAGAGAACTGAGAGCTTCTGGCCACTATGAAATTATAGCAGGTGGATCTTAAGTGCACACTAACTGGACTTCCAGAAGGGTCGCCCTGAGGGTTGGGAGGCAGCAAGGCAGCAGAGAACTGACCCCAAATCAAATGGGCAGACCATTTCTACAGTAGTCTTGCCGGCTGTACCCCCATGTTATCACATGCATTTTTGACCCAATAATTTCACTGCTAGGAACTTCACTTGTTTTTTCTTTGCAAAATTGCCCAAACAAGAATATACCTCGTTCATACTATCACCAAATGAGAAACAGCATAAATGTCCCTGGAGAGGGGAACAGATAAGTGAATCATGGTTCATCCAACAGTGGAACACCATGCAGCCATTAAAAAGGACGATGAAACCTTTCTTTGTTGACATGGGAAGAGATCAGCAATCTATTTTTAGTGGAGAAAAAGCATATTACAGAACAACATGGACAGATGATCTCACTTATTTAAAATAGGGTATGTGTGTGGGTGTGCGTGTGCGTCAAGGGATGTCTGACAAAGTGGTCCCCTAAAGCAGGGGTTGCAAATTTACATGTATGCATGGATCCAGTGATGTGTGCCCAGAAGAGGTCAGGGTGAGCAAGAGAGTCTGTGTCCCATCTAAAGGGGCTTCTGATACTCATCCATGGGAATACAGACTCCATCTTGTCAGATCTTCCCATTTGTTTGAGAAAAACTGGAAATTCAGGCTTCTATAAGAAGTACATGAGGGGCACCTGGGTGGCTCAGTGGGTTAAGGCCTCTGCCTTTGGCTCAGGTCGTGATCCCAGGGTCCTGGGATTGAGCCCCGCATTGAGTCCCACACTGAGCCCCGCATCGGGCTCTCTGCTCAGCGGGGAGCCTGCTTCTTCCTCTCTCTCTGCCTGCCTCTCTGTCTACTTGTGATCTCTGTCTGTGAAATAAATAAATAAATCTTTAAAAAAAAAAAAAGTACATGATTTTTCAGTGCAGTGGGGAGAGACTTAGGAGCTGAACAAAACCCAGCTACAGGCCAGATTTAGCCAGGAGACCACCAGGTTGGAACCCTTGCCCAGACACTGGGATACCCTTAGACAGAGTCACCGGCATTGAAAGCCACCTCGTCTTAACCCTCAATATCTATCTCTGTGCCTCAGTTTCACTGTCTGGAAACCAAGGGAGTTGGGTTAGGTGGTCTCTAAAGTCCTCTCTAGCCCTGGCTATACGTCTAGAATGGTGACCTTTTGGGTCATAAATTTTTTTGAGGATTGGATCAAAACCTTAGTTTTTCTCTCAAGTAGGGAGAAATACACAGGAGTATGACATCAACCAACTTTATGTGTAATTTGGGGGGGGTGTCCAAATTTCTTGAGGCCTCCCTCAAATTCATTCATTTATCCATTCATTCATTTATAGTTACTGGATGCCTGCTCTATGCTAGTCATCCAGGCTGGGATATAGTGATGGGCAAAGTAGACATGATTGGCACCCTCATGGGACCCAGAAGCCAGTGTCACCCAGGTTGGGAAGTCCCGTCCTGGAGGTCAGTGGCTTAAGCAGGCTACTGGTGAGCCACGAAGTAGGGGACACAACACTGGTAACTGCTTTAAACAAAAGGCTCTAAAAAGTCCCCTATGAGTTCCCACCGTACTATGAGTACAGACCCACAGACTGAATTTTATCTCAAATAAAAACACATATCCCGGACTCCCATTTATCATTTTCTACCATTTTCTGAACATCAGTGACATGCCCCACGTTGTTCAGAAGGTAAAGGGACAGGGCGCCTGGGTGGCTCAGTTGGTTAAGCAACTGCCTTCAGCTCAGGTCATGATCCTGGAGTCCTGGGATCGAGTCCCACATCGGGCTCCCAGCTCCAAGGGGAGTCTGCTTTGCTCTCTGATCTTCTCCCCTCTCATGCTTTCTCTCACTGTCTCTCTCTCAAATAAATAAATAAAATCTTAAAAAAAAAAAAAAAGAAGGTAAAGGGATAGTTGATAGGTGGCAGAATATCTGGACCTGATCGAAAAGTCAGCCTGACTCCAGAGTTCATGTGACTTTCCACCAAGCTGTCCTGCCTCCACATAAAATCCGGGTGAATACAACAGTTACCAATGGTTAAATTTTCAGAATCAAGACTTAGGCCCCATGATGTGCCACCTAAAACATTTTAAATCTGGGCTGTCTTTGAAAGCGGTACCTCTTCTTAAATCCATCCCGTTGCCCCTGACAGATTCCCACACTTTGAAGACATCCCCCCCCACCCCAAAGCTAAGTTTCCCTGTCTTCAGTAGGTTAGCATCCTTCAGGATTTATTAAGTACCATGTGCTAGGTTGAAGAATGTCAGATGTACATGGTGCCTGGCTGTACCATGGTGATAGGCAGAGGCCGGCAGTCAGGGAAGATTCTCCAAGCCCTTAGTAACATTGCTCTGACTTGGAGTTCCTCCCCGACATCGGGATGGGCGTGCAAGGAGTCCTCTGCATTCCCAGGCACTCCAGGAATAGCCAGAGGTATGTTCCACAAAGAACATTCCACACGAGAAACCACAGATTTAGCTGAGGATGATAACATCCGACTCCAGAAGTCAGTGACATGACTGAGACATGGGAATGAAGGGCAGAGTTTATCTAGAAAGCCCTTCTGGACCTATACTACATTTTATGCCCTTTAGACAACCATTACAATGAAAGAATGTTCACATATGCTTTGATAGCAAAGTTCCACTTGGAGGCATTTTTTTTTTAAAGATTTTATTTATTTATTTGAGAGAGAGACAGTGAGAGAGAGCATGAGTGAGGAGAAGGTCAGAGAGAGAAGCAGACTCCCCGCGGAGCCGGGAGCCCGATGCGGGACTCGATCCTGGAACTCCAGGATCATGGCCTGAGCTGAAGGCAGTCGTCCAACCAACTGAGCCACCCAGGCGTCCCCCCACTTGGAGGCATTTTTAAGAAAATCATCCAGGGGGGCGCCTGGGTGGCTCAGTGGGTTAAGCCTCTGCCTTCGGCTCAGGTCAGGATCCCAGGGTCCTGGGATCGAGCTCTGTATCGGGTTCCCTGCTCAGTGGGAAACCTGCTTTGCCATCTGCACTCCGACTCATGTCCCCACTCAAATAAATAAAATCTAAACACACACACACACACCAGAAAATCATCCATGATGTTCCCAAAGAGTTATACACAAGGATGTTCATCATCATGTTGGAAATGATCTAAATGTCCAACAGTAGTGGATTGGGAAGGTAAATTTTGGAACAGCCAAATAATGAAATAGCGAGCAACCTCTAAGAGTGTCGTAGAAAATATCACAATGAGTGGAGAAATGTCCGTGCTAAAAAGGAGAAGTCAGGTCATAGAGAATAAATATCTAGAGCGAGTCGTTCCATTTGTTAAATCTCCCATCAGTCCATTTTTGAAAATGGAAAGAAGCCTCTCAAAATGTTCCTAGTGAGTAGTAAGATAAAAAACAATTCACAAAATTGTCTTTTATTCAGCATTTTCCAAATATTTAATAAGGAACTTGTAATATTGTTTGCAATCAAGAAAAAGCTATTTAAAAAGGGAGGGGGGTGTTCCATAAATTTTCCCAATGCAATTTAATTCCATCTTGCCCAAGTCTGTGGTCTGCAGAACAAAGGTCCAGGATGGCAACACTCTGTGGGGGCAGCCAATTTTCTCCCCACGGGAAAAGTAAAGGAGATTTCTCCTTCCCTGGGCATTTAGCAGTAATAAAAGAATGCATCTCACTGACTGAGTTAAAACAGAGACACCCCCCCCACCCACCCAATAGCAGGGCACCAGTTTAGGGCAGGAAAGAGACAGGGAGATGAGGCTAAGTTGAATGGTGACATTTTTGACGTGATAGAAATCCAGCCAGTATCCACAACATTCTGAGGCTCCTAAGGGCTGGGCATCTGTGAACTGGTGCAGGAATCAGGACCTTTCAGACCCTGGCAGGAGGTGAACTTGTTCATTTGCACAGAGAGGCTGCGGTGAGTGTCAGAGCCAGGGTCTCCAGCTCCCGAAGTCTAGAAGCCTCTGAGCTGGGAGCTGGGACTAGTTCATCCCTACATCCCTGCATCCCAGCACCTGGCTCATAGCTGGTGCTCAGTGCATTGTGCAAGTACATGACAAGGAGCAGAGTCCTCCCTACTGTGTCACATCTAATTCTCCCCCTCCCCCCTGCAAAGCACCTGCTCACTCACTATCCGCACTTGTGAATCCCGTTACTGATGAAAGCCTCTCTGAGCTTGTTTTCTCACCCCCTACTTCCTATTGAACTTGGAACCAACTTGGGCTCCGTGCCACGGCCTCATGTAGCCACTCCCTGCCTCTCAGACTTCTTCTTCCCCAAGTTCATGTGGCTTTAGCCACACTCCTCGGGTTTCTTTCTTACTCAGACACACGGAGCAAAGTCTCACCTCCCAGATCACTGGTCTTCCTATCATGTCCCCCAGAACGCCCTTCTTGCAAGCCTCCTTGTCATTCAAGTCACGGGTCCCCTGGCTCCTCCTGAAAGTACCCATCCCTAACCACTCATGTAGGTGAGGAGTCCCCTGGGCTCTCTATTACACTGCCTTCCCAGAATACCTTCAGAGTCCTTGGCACTTCCTGAAATTATCTTTGTGTCAGATTGTGTGATCCAAAAATGGCCACATTATCTCCTATCCCACGTGCTATGCCAGAACCTTGCCACTGGCTCCCAGGGAGATGTCTTAATTCCATTCCCCTGGAACATGCGCCGGCTGGTGACTTCCTTCTAACCTAATCAAATTATGAAGCCGGGTCAGAAGAGGCCAAGTGGCTTCCACCTTTGTCCCCTGGAAGCTTGGTCTTGGGGCTCTTTGTCACCAGGTCAGAATCTAACCACGGTGAGGCCGCCATGTTGTGGAAAAGCCTGGGCCACAGAGGAGATGAATGCAAATTCCCCACGACCTCCTCCCCATGCCCAGCATGATTCCAGCCCCCACCCAGCCTGGAGCAGAGAGAGGTCACCCCTATGCCACGTCGGAATCACTAATGCACAGAATGTGTAAGCATAATCAGACAATTGTTTTAGACCATGAGGATTTGGAGTAACTAGTTATAGAGCAATAGTAACCAGAACAATCTGTATTAACTTATCATCGGTCTTTCCCCACTAAAATGTACACGAGGGCAGGGCCTTCTATGTCATGGTCCTTCCTGTGACCACCACAATGCCCTTCACCTAGTAGGTCCTCCGTAATGATTAGTGAATAAGGGAAAGAAGCTGAATTTGGGATTACCTATCTTGCCTAGTTTCTGACTGATACATCTATCCATTACATAATCATTGCACACCTACTATGCGACAAGCAAGTCACACGCGGTGGGGCATTCCATTGTTCCCATGAAATCCTATCGCACTTAACACTGGTGATGACCAGAGGGAAAACAGAAGCCCCCACATCCCCCCCCCATAGGTCTGAAAAGCTGCCTGTCAAAAACCAGAGGTTGCCAAATCCACGCAGCCCACATCTGGGGGTGTATTTAATTATCCCCGGGTGCAGCTGTTTTTACACTGACAGCTCAGTCACTTGTGCCCTGGCCTCTCGCTAGGCAAGCGGGTGACTCCAGACAGGGACCATGTGGTGGGCAGACTGCCAAGGTCCTGCACATCTGGCCCCTTCCCGGGGGGTACCTCCCCAACAGCTGTCTCCTTCCTTTTGGATTGCTCCCTCCCCTGGTCTAGGCTTTCAGGCTCTAGAAGTAATCCTGGCAGGGATGCAGTAGGCTGGGTGGGAGGCTGGAGGGATGAGCCTCCGGGTTTAACTACTTAGTCCCCTAAGTACCTGCCAAGAACCAGTTAGCATGTCTGGCTGGCAGGCCAGGCCTTCATTAATTCATTAAAGCAGGCTGCTGCTGGCCCGTTGTCTTCCTTGTTGCTGACCATGTCGCCTTCTGGGCCTGCAGAGTCCTCTTCCTCCCCTTCTTCTTAGTCCCAAGGCAAGATTCTGTCCACCAGTGCCCCCTTCTCCCAGCCAGATTCCCTGGCTGTATTCTCTTTCCCTCCCTGCCCCCTCCCAAGGCACAGTTCTCCCTCTCCCCGCCCCCGCCAGCCAGTGCTCACCAGAAAGCATCTTTTGTTCCCTCTCCTGCATCTTTGCTGCTCAGTGACGGGTTAAATCACACCCATCTTCCTCTTGGCCTCCTCTGCCTCCAAGGAGTCTCCCCTGAGGCTCTCGCAGAAAGGGAATCTCGCTAGTACAAGAATTCACAGCTCATCACCCCCTCTGCTTGCTGTCCCGAGTCCTCTCCTCCCCTGCACCCCCAAATTATCTGGGGGGCCTGTATGCCCCAATTTCTGATGTTGCCACCAGTCCTTTGGGACGCAAGTGAACCCTGTCTGCCTCAGTTTCCTCTTTGAAATAATAAGAATGGCATTATCCATTTCGTAACAGCTCTGATGAGTGAGCTAAGTGCCAGGCACTGCACTGGGCACTTTTTTTTTTTAAGATTTTATTTATTTGACAGAGAGAGATCACAAGTAGAGAGAGAGAGAGAGGAGGAGGAGGAGGAAGCAGGCTCACTGCCTAGCAGAGAGCCCGATGCGGGACTCGATCCCAGGACCCTGAGATCATGACCTGAGCTGAAGGCAGAGACTTAACCCACTGAGCCACCCAGGCAGCCCCTGCACTGGGCACTTTAAATGGATGCTCTCCGATCAGCCTTCCAACAATCCTAGAAGAGGTACAGCTCCAGTTTAGGCTCAGAAAGGTTATGGTTCTTACCCAAGGTCACACTGTCCGCAAGTTTCTGGGCTAGGACTTAAATCCAGTCCCATCTGATCCCTAAAGTCATGCTTTCCCACTGTGCCATCCTGGCCCTGATTCCCCAAGAGGGCATGTAGGGATGGTGGGGAATTGCCCCCCTAACAGTGCTCTGGGAAAGGAAACTATTAAATGCACAATCATAAGCATGATAGCTCACATTTGTATCTGCTTCTTATGCATCTGGCACTGTTCTAGAACTCTCTGGATGTGAATTCATTTCACCCTCGTGACAACACCTTTGCCATAAAGTACTATTATTGTCCCCACTTAAAATATGGGGAACACTTAGTAACAGGTGTGTGTGTGTGTGTGTGTGTGTGTTTATTTAATGATGACTTCTGAAAGATGCATTGCTGGCTCACAGATGAGGCTCAGGACAAGTTTGTTGACACTGTTGTCCACATGGCCAAGCTCATCCTTAACGCCTAAGAGAAGAATTGCCTGCCCTATAGGGCTGACTCAGCGCCCCCGACCCCGGAAATACTGAAGGTTTCCTACAAGCATTCTCACTTCTCTAGGATAGGAAGGGTGGAGAGGACCACACATGGAACTCAACAAACTGTCTTTCTCCAGTGGATTTTCTTTCACTTCTTCCTAAGTTACGGGAGAGCCTAGGGGAAACATGGGTTTCCCCCCAATTAAGTCAAACGCACTCGCAAGGCCGGAGCTGTAGGCAGTAGGCGGCGGGAAAAGAACTCGAGTTTCTGGCATAGGGACCGAGGTTGGGAGCCCAAGGCCGGCGAACCCCGGATGGCAGCTCAGGAATCGGGTGGTCCACAATTCCATCGGTGTCCCCAGGGAGTGAAGCGCGGCGCTGCAGGAAAGCTGAGCCGGGCTTCCTGGGGTTAGGGCACCCGAGGAGGGAGAACTCTGGAGGGTGTGGTTGCAGGGGACGCCAGGCGGGAGGAAGAGGAACCCAGGGGTGGCCTGGAGTCGAGAAGCAGCCCGTAACTCTAGGGCAGAAGCGAAGTGAGGAGGGGGTCATAAACCCTACGCCGACAATGACCAATTACCTGCCGAGCCGCCCAGCAAAACTGCCATCGGACCCCTCCCCTGCTCGCGTAGAATCCCTGCCTACCCGCTCCTCCCCTGGCCCCGGGCGCGGAGAGGCACCCTGGGTCCTCCCCGCGAGCCCTACCCAAGGTCTCCCGCCCCCTCCCGGCCGGCAGCCTCCTCCCGCGGCGCTGGAGGACCCCCAGCCCTGACGAGCACTCGGCCTGTGCGCCCCCGCGGCTGGCGCCCAGCATCCCGCACCGCCGGGTCCCAGGAAGGGAGCGCTCTCCCAGCCTGCCTGGACCCCAAGACCGCAGGAAGCCCTGGCCTGGCCCTCCTACTGGTTCCTCTCGCGTGAATCCTGCTTCTAATTCACATTCCCACTATCTTTTGCAACTTGTTCTCCAGGCAGTTTCTCTTACTCTCCAGCTCCCCCCATCTTCCCTTTCCTGGTCTCGCCGCCCGCTTTTTCTTTCCCTCTCCTTCCACTTTCTTTCCGCCTTTCCCCAAATTCCAGGCTTTGGGCTTTGCGTCTCTCTCTGGACTCCCTTTTCCTATCCTCCTCTCCGCCCCGTCCAAAATGTAGTTCCTGCCCCGGGGATTTGGCAGCCCCAGCCTTCCGACCCGAGGGCAGCCCCTCTCCCCCGAGGGGGAGTGGCGGATGGGACCTACGGGAGCCGGGCAGAGAGCGCCCCGAAGCACGTACCTCTCTTCGCCAGGGCCCGGGCTGCGCCGGCCCACGCGACATCTGTCGCCCGCGCTCCCGGCTCACACCCTGCGCACCCCCGCAGCTCCCCGGGCGCTGCCACCCCCCCACGCTCCGGCTGCCGCCTCTCCCTGCGGGCGCCGTGCCAGCTTCTCAGGGTGTCGGCGCACGGCAGGGCTCCGCCAGGGCAGAGCGCTGGGCATCTGTGGGTCGTGGCACCCCCCAGCCGCTGGCTTTCTCACCTTCGACCTTCACCTTCCAGCCCTAGATCCACCTGTGGTGGGGCTCAGGCTGATTTTCTCTCCTTCCCCATTCTCTGCAGTTCTACTCTGTTCCAGAATCTGAGAAGACAATCCCTTACACGTTTGGTCCCCTAGGCGCACAGCTAGTGCTCAAAAATTCCCCAGCCCCAAGAGCCTAGTGCACAGAAGATGCTTAGTACCTTTCTCCCACTGGTACCAAACAGTGGGCGCTCAACACTCACTCCCCACGCCCACCAGCACGCAGTGCCTAGCATGCCGCAAGCTTTCAAACATTCCCTCCCTAAACATTTACGGCCTAGTGCCCAGAAGGAGTTCAATAAATGTTCTTTTATTAAGACTTCCCTTTGGGGTTTCCCTAACAGCCTCCGATCCCAGCCTACTTTGGGGGCATCCTTCTCCATCTCAGCTTCAGCCTTCTGGTGAAGAGGAGGCCAAGCTCCTTAAACGGGACACCTCGTTGCAGAAACAGCGAAGAAGTTGGCAAAGCGGAGAAAAACTGCAAAGTGCGCGGGGCTGTAGGGGAAAGAGAGCTCCACCGGAAACCTGGAGGGGGAGGTCGTCCAGAGAAGCGCTCTGGGAGGAACAAGGGAGTGCCACTTAAGGAGAAGAGGGTTCGGAGACTGGCGACTTAGGACAGCAGACGGCTTGGAAGAGGACGGGGGACTTGCCTTGAACCTGCGACAGATTGTAATTCTTTGGCGTGGCGGGTAACTACGTCCTCATTGCAAACACACTTTTTACTTGCACTGTGTGTTTACTTGAGGCACTGGTGGGCATTATGGAGGCTAAAGTCCCCGCCGCCAAGCCATCCCACTAGGAGAGTGGCGAGATGCGCTCAAGGAGTCGAGAAAAGAAGATAGAACAGACCTGACCCGTAGAAGGAGAGAGAGGAACTGGAGGGGAGGAGGCTGGCGAGAGAAGAGAGCAGGGGGAAAAAGAGATGGGAAGAGGAGAAAGCAAACTTGGTCGCTCTGGCGCTCCCAGCCTGCCGGGTATGACCAGTCCCCAGCCGCCGCGCCCCGGCGCGCGCTCGCGTACCTGTTGCTCTCTCGGGCTGGGTCTCGGCTCCGGCCCCACCAAGAAGCCCCGCGTTCCTACAAGTTCCGCCTGCCGAGCAGCCAGGCCGCCAGCGCCGCCACCTGCGCGGCCGCGCACAGCCAGGGCCAGTAGGTGGGGAGCGCGCCGGACGCCGGCGCCCTCCGGCTCCGCGCGCGGCGCCGCCACATGGTGCGCTGGTGCAGCTCGTCGCCGAGCGCCTTGAGCCGAGCGGCGGTGAGCTGCGCGGCGGACGAGCGCAGACCCAGGCGGCCCGCGCTGCAGGCGCACACCGCCGGGGGCCCGCGGCCGCGGTGCAGGGGGCACGGACACATGACCGCTCGCCTCGCTCCCTCCCCGCGCTCGGGCCGCCCCTCGCCTCCGCTCCCTCCGGCCTCTGCGCCTGCCTCCGCCGCGCTCCAGCCGCCGGGGGCCTCCCCTGGACACCAAGTTTCTCCTTGTGTTGTGCGTTTGTTGTGCTGACGGCGCTATTATTAATTAAAGTGTCACATGGTGGAGGGGGGCGGGGAGGGCGCGGGGAGGGGGGTTACATCATCCGGCCCCCGGGGGGGGGGCTGCAGGCAGAAGAAACCGAGAGGTAACTTTTAACCCTAGCGGCGCCGGCAGCGAGAGGGCGCGCGTCGGAGAGAGGAGGAGCACGGCGCGCTGGGACGCGACCAGGCCCCGGCCGCCAAGATCCCGGGCTTGGGGGTCGCGTGGGACCCCCGCGGAGGCGGAGATCGCGAGGGCAGGCCTTCTCGTTCTCTTTTTCCTGAATTCCGCTCCGCTTCCGATTTGGCGAGGGAAGCAGGCTTGTTTGCGTTTGGGATGAAGCTCATATCGAATTCGGCTGCATTATTCAAAAATATTCCGAGGCTATTGTTTTGTTTGGGGGAGGGGGTTGACTGAAAATCTCATGAGAGAGCCAGATTCAACCCAACTTGCCCACTTTCAGGTCTGACTCGGCACCTATAGGCTTCGGATTTGAACGACCCACGCCCCCACCCCGCTCGCGGCTTCCCCGCCAGACCCTAACGCACCCCCAGAGCCTCTAGAACGCTTGATGGAGGCGGGGCGGGGGGTTAAAAGGGTCGGTCCCTAGCCGCAGAGGCGCGCATCCGAAAGGCTCTCGCAAGGGGCTTTTTGGAAGGTAACTTATTTTTGTCTGCTTCCTTGTGAATATTGTTCTCCTGCCGGGTTACAGTTTCTAGCGGCGATCCCGATTTATTGCGCAGTGGAGACCCTGAGGGGCCGACGAGGAGGTGGGGCTCAGGGGACTTTAGACTGGAAAGGCTGGAGTTGTCCCTGCTTAGTGAAGCTACAGATGGGCAAGGGACACTCAGGGTTTGGAGGGAGATAATGATCCCTTCTCTGATCTTAAATTTAATGGCATTCAGATAACTTCGGGATTCAGAAAACTAGAGGAGCCAGAAGTGGCTCCAAGCCACCAGTCTGGGACCTGATGTGGAAACTTTGCTTGTCCCCTTCCCCGGGGCTGCCAAGGCCTGAATCCTCTGGTCTCTTGGAAAATATTCTCAAGATGACGAACGTCGAAAATTGTTAGGATTTGCATTTGTCATGAGGACAGATTTCCCCTTGGCCTTCCCCCGACGGTCAGGTGTCAGACCCCAGCTCCACAGTGTGATGGTGGTGGGCCCTCACCTCCTAGCCTCCCCAACGGGCATCACTTACCTTCTGATTGCCTTCTATGCACCTTACTGGGCTCTGGTCCCTGCCTGGCTGCCTTAAGGAAATCCCCAAACACTTGGGGGCACAGGCTATTATTATCTTGTTTTAAGATGAAGAAACTGAGACACAGGGAGGTAAGGCCTCTTGCCCAAGTTCACAGAGTTAGTGAAGAGGGAACTTGGATCTAAACTAGGGCAGCACACTGTAGACTGTGAACGCTTAACCACGGTTTTATACTGCCCCCTGTAATCTGGGAATAATAATACCTCCCTCCCAGGATTGGGGCAGAGATTAAATGAGAGAAATGTATGCCAAGCACCTGGCATGCAGGGGGCTCTGGGTAAACCTTGGTTCCCTTTGCTTCTGGCGAGAACCACTTCCTCACTCTCCTGGGACTCGCCTCCTTAATCCCCCCAGTCTTTGCAGAGGGGACCTGATCCATTGCCTGGTGTAGCGTTCCAAGAACGAAGATACAGTGTCTATTTGAAAAGCCCTTTGGATTTAAATGGAACAATTCCCTCCCCCACCTTTTTAATCTGCACGCTTTTAACGGCTCACTTCATGGACATTAATTTTAATGGGACGATTATTACCCTGTTTGGAAGCCTGCCCCTCGAATTGCTAGGCTCACAAGGTGGCGCTGGGTTGGGTCCCAGCCACTTGGATGTTTTCTGTAGCAAAAACAGTGCAGCCTTGGATGTGGGGATGTGTCACTCAGCAGAGGAAAAAGAGATGGGTGATGGGAAGTGGAGAAAAGAGAAGACATCCCCCCCACCGCCCCCGCCAATACTCTGCCTCTGATGGTCCTTAATCTGCTCAGACTGGAGTTTTTGGCCCTCTCCTCTCCATTCAGTAACTGGGGAACTTGGCCTTGAGATGAGACTTTTTGGACCCTCCACTTCCTCATCTATAAAGTGAAAATATACCTACCTTATGAGAATTAAATGAGATCATACTGGTAAAGCTCTCAGCACAGTGTCCGGTCCATCATTAGCATTTAATAAATGTTGGCTACTATTAATACTTTAAAGTAGATCATGTAGTCACTAAACAGTCTGCTTTGGAGAATGTTAGAGGACCTGCACCCTCAATAATATATGATTGCCCTATTGCGAATTGGCCGTTCCGTCACTGACATTAGTGTTGTCCAGAAAAAGCAAATTCTTCGGGAGAGTAACACAACACCCTCCTCACACTCCAGGAAAATGAGTTTTTACTTTTAATATTCAACTTAATAAACACTTACGTTGAGTCTACTTTGTACCAGACACTGTTCTAAGTCCTTGGCGATATTAACTCAGTTAACCCTCCTAACAACCATATGTAATAGGACGGGTACTATTATTAGTCCAGTACTACAGATGAACAAATGGAGGCAGGTTTAAAGAACTTATCCAAGGTCACATAGCTGTCTGGCCCCACGGTTTGTTCTCTTTAGCATTATGTGACCACTGGGCACTGGGGAAGAGGGAGAGAGGCTATTACGGGATGAACTGTGTCTCCCCATGATTCCTATGTGGAAGCCCTAAGCCCCAGGACCTCGGAATGACTATTTTAGGAGACAGGGCTTTTAAAGAGGTAATTAAGGTTACCTTAATTAATTAAGGGTGGGGTTCTAATCCAATATGACTGGTGTCCTTATGAAAAGAGGAGAGACACCAGGGGTGCAAGGAGGTGGCCTTTTGCATCCAAGAGGAGACGCTTTAAGAGAAACCAACCCTGCCAATTCCTTGAGAGTTTTGTTATTATCTAAGAAAATAAATTTCTGTTGTTTAAGCCCACCCAGTGTTGTGGCCTGTTATGGCTGCCCTAGCCAATGAATACAGAGACAATGAGGGGACAGAATGTCCCAAAGGGAAGTTAGAGGCAGATACTTACCAGACCTGGCCACTTTGACTGCTAGGTATATGCTTTGTACCTTTTTCTGGATTTTTTTAAAAAAGACTTTATTTATTTATTTGAGAGAGAGAGAGAGAGAGCACAAGCAGGGAGGAGAAGGAGAACAGGTTCCCCACTGATCAGGGAGCCTGAATCCCAGGCTGGATCCCAGGACCCTGAGATCATGACCTGAGCTGGAGGCAGATGCTTAAGGTGACTGAGCCACCCAGGTGCCCCTTTTTCTGGGTTCTTGAGAAGGACTGAGTTCTAGGACCGTTGACTTGCTCCCGCCTTCCTCTTCCATGTGCTGCTGGAAACCTTTAAGGAAGGATGGGTTTTAGGGGATGATTTGAGAAATAGCTCATGAAATCCAGCTGGTACCTTTATTCAGCTAAAACTTTCCCTACCAGATGCAAGGATGTGCAGCTTTTCTCTCTCACAAAGAAATAAGACAGCTTTTTCTCGTTCATGAGATTTTCCTGGGGGTGTCCCAGTGCTGAACACTGAGCTTAGCACATAGCAGGCGTTCAGCAAGTAGTCGTTGAAAGAGAAACTTTAAAAATGAGTGAATGAATAAATCCTGATTTGTCTCTTTCAGACCTCCACAATATAGAACTATCATCAAGAATATACACAAATTTCCTGCCCCAAACCATTCCCTTACCTCCTACAAAAATCAATACTCAAGTGTTTTGAGCGCGGGGGTGGGGGGGTATTTTTCTCTTTAATTAAAACAATAATTACCTATCCTGGTATTTGAGACCGAGTGAACCTTTCCTTATGGTGTTTTAATTCGTGTGGCTTGGTGAAGTGGTAAATGAATGAACAGCTGTTGCCTCCTCCAAACAGCTGTGTTTCCTGAAGCCATGTGTTCATGCCAGGGCTGGATTTGATGCCAGGAGTCGGTTTGGTGAACAACAGAGTTCTTGAATCGAAGTCAGAGTTACAGCAGAGTGGTTTGACGCTCTGAGCCAGAGTGATCGGAGTTTGAGCCCTAGCCCCACCATGCAATAGCTGGGTGCTTTAGGCATATTTTTCAGCTCTCTGAGCCTCCACTTTCCCATCTGTAAAATAGGAATAATTATCATGGTGTCTACCTCATGGGGTTGCTATGAGGATTAAAAGAGAATTATCAAGTGTTTGTCACTCAATAAATATTAGTTATGGTCCTTGTTATTCTATCGGGATTATTAAGCATCCACTTAAGAAACAGAGCTGGGACCCTGACCCAAGCCCACTGGGAAAACAAGAAGTTTCAGATTTCAGTCGAGTCCAATATTCAATTACATCACAGTTATTCCCAGGAAAGTTCCCTCCATCCAGTAGACCCAGAGCAGGACAGCTCTCGTCTCTCACATTTATCCTTTTTTTTCACCCTCTGATACCTGAAAAGATGGGATAACCTCTTCTCCAGGGATCTCCTAATTATTCATTTGATACCTCTCCCTTATGGATCTTTTTGTTGTAAGTAAAGAGGGAACAGCAGTTGAATGTCCACAGCAGGGGAGAAAAAAATTAACCAGTCCATAATTATAGTCTCATCAATACTTTAAGTGTAAAGGGTAAACCTCACTTAAATAAAACCTAATGCCTTGATTACTGGAGTCACAAGAGATAGGGTTGATTAAAGCCGCTCTCCTGCTGTGGAAATTCAGACATATTGTCCTTTGCTCAGGCAATCATCACTTTATTGAAGGCAACTGAGCTTAGTTTAAACAAGTGAATCGCTAGACTTGAAATTATAGTGTTGAGAGGGTAAATGAGGGTAAATGCTGGAGAACAATTTGGCAAACATGGAAACACTGAACATGAACACGCCCGGTGACCAGGTGATTCCATTTCCAACTATTTCTAGATGAGTGCTTTTCAACCAGGAACAATTTTGCTCCCCAGGAGACATTTGGCACTGCCTGGAGACATTTTTTGATTATCAAAACTGAAGGGTGCTATGATCTAATGGGTAGAGGCTAGGGATCCTGCTTACCATCCCACAATGCTCAGACCACAAATAATTATCTGTCCCCAAAAGTCAATAGTGCTGAGTGTGAGAAACCTTGCCCTAGATATATTAGTTAGTATACATTTGGTACAAATAACAGAAAATCCAACTGGTAGAGTCTTAAATCACAAGGATTTGTATTATTTGCTTGACAACAAGTCCAGAACAGGGTTTGGCAAACTATGGTATGTGCAACAGTCGGCCCACTGCCTGTTTCTGTAATAATATTATTGAAACACAGTCATGCTCATTCATTTATGCATTACTTCTGGCTGCTTTTGTGCTACAACGGCAGAGTTAAATAGTTGCAACAGAAATTGTATGGCCTGCAAAGTCTAAAGTATTACCATCTGGCCCTGTGTGGAAAAAAGTGTGTCAGCCCCTGATCCAGAGAAAGGCAAGCTCACGGTTAGGTTTGTAGTGCAAATTTTCATTAAGAATCAGGCTCTGCCTATGCTCCTGCTCTTCTGTTCTCAGTATGTTGATTTTAGTCCTCGGGCTTATTTGTCTCCTGGAAGCAAGATGGCTGCCACAGCTCCAGATATCACATGCGTACCGGACTGAATAGTGTCTTCACAAGTTCTCACAAGTTCATCTCTACCTGAAAGCTATGAATTCAACCTGAATGGAAGATAGGGACTTTGGAAGCGTAAACAAGTTAAGATAAGGTCATACGGAATTGGGGTTGGGGGGGGGAACCTAATCCAATGACTGCTTTCCTTATAAGATGGAAATTTGTACAGACATGGAGGGAAAATGGCTACATAAAGATGGAGGCAGAAGCTGGAGTTATGCTAGCGCAAACCAAGGAACACCAAGGAATGCTGGAAACGCCAGAAGCTACGAGAGAAGCAAGGAAAGATTCCCTAGAGCCACTGGAGGCATAGCACACTGTTTCATGATCCAGCATGGCCACCACACTTCTACATTCCCAGAATTACCATTTAACACCTTCACATACATTTTGCTGGCCAGAATAACTTAGTCACATGGCCACATCTAGCTACATGGGATGCTGGGAAATGTAGTCTTTTAGCTAGGCAGCAATATACCTAGCTAATATGTATGAGAGTACTATTACTAAGAAGAAAGGAAAGAACAGATGGTAGCTGAATGTCTCTGTCTCATCACTATTGCCTTGGACCAGGGAATTGGTGAACTATGGCCTACAGGTCAAATTCAGCTTTCCGTCTGTTTTCTTTCTTGTGTGTGTGTGGTTTTTTTTTTTTAGTAATTTTTTAAAATAATATTTTATTTATTTATTTGACAGAGATCACAAGTAGGCAGAGAGGCAGAGAGAGAGGAGGAAGCAGGCTCCCCGCGGAGCAGAGAGCCCGATGTGGAGCTCGATCCCAGGACCCTGAGATCATGACCCGAGCTGAAGGCAGAGGCTTTAACCCACTGAGCCACCCAGGTGCCCCTTTTTTAGTAATTTTTTTAAAAGATTTATTTATTTATTTTAGAGAGAGAGTGCACACAAGCGGGGTGGGGTAGACAGAGAGAGAGAATCCTGAGGCAAAATCCCCGCTAAGCAAGGAGCCAGACTCGGGGCTTGATCCCAGGACCCTGAGATCATGACCTAAAATGAACTCAAGAGTCAGTTGCTTAACCAAGTAAGCCACCCAGATGCCCCATCTTATTTTTTTAATGAAATGTGTATTGAATAATTATAATAATTATTCACATACAGTTATAGAAATGATATGGAAAGATCTCTTCCATACTTTGCCCAGCATCCCCCAATGGTAATATATGGCAAAACTCAAGCTTAATAACATAGCAAGGATATTGACATTGATATAATCCACCAAGTTTATTTCAGATTTCCTGTTTTACTTGTGTTTGTATGTTTATACATGTGGGCATGTGTTAAGTTCTATACAATTTAATCACCTGCGTAGGTTCATGTATCCATCAACACTGTAAAGATACTGATTGTCTGGTATGGTTGGACCATAATTTATTAAATCAGTCATCAAGGAACATCTGGGTTGTTTCCAGTTTGGGGTAGGGGAAATAAAACTGCTATGAACATTAATGTACAGGTCTTTGTGTGAACATTAAGTTTTCATTTTTCTGGGATAAATGCCCAGGAATGCTATTATTGGGTCATAAGATAGATGTATGTCTAGTATCCTAAGAAACTACCAACCTTTCCACAGCGGCTGTACCATTTTACATTCCCACCAGCACTGGTTAAGTGATCTCAGTTTCTCTGCATCCTTTCAGCATTTGGTGTTGTCAGTATTTTTTATTTTAGACATTCTGATAGGTTTGCAGTGATACCTCACTGTGGTTTTAATTTGCTTTTGCCTAATGGCATATGATGTTGCCCATTTTTACATATTCTTCTTTGCTATTTGTATGTCCTCATTGGTGAATCCATTTTTTGTAAATAAAGTTTTATTGGAAAATACTCATCCTTTTATATATCATCTGTGTCTGGTTTTACATTCTAACAGCATAATTGAGCCCATGTGACAGAAACTGTATGACTTGTGAACCTAAAATATTTATTATTTTGCCTTTACAGAAAAATTTTGCCAACCTCTGCCTTCAACAAATTATGATCGATTCCTTGTGGCTGGGCACAAAATATTCAAGCATAATCAGGACTTTATTAGCAAGGAAGGAGGAGAAAATGACAGTATCTGCTGCACTAAAGAAAGTCTCCCAGTGGAGCTTAAAGATGCTCACTGCCCCATTGTTTGAAATAAGCAAAGTTTGGAAGCAACAAAAATATCCCCCAAAAGGAGAGTGGGTAAATGATATGTGGTATATTCTTACTATGGAATACTCAATACACATGTATTTCAAAAACATAAGATTGAGTATCACTCTCAACACTTGGGAAATTCCAAGGGCTGGGGAACTGTGAACCAGGAACCGTGAAGGAAGACCAAATATATATTAGAAATATATTTTGATCAAATATATATTTTTCTTATAAATCACAACATCACATCATGGTGTTATAGTTCTTTTTACACATTGTTGGATTTGATTTGCTAACATTTTGTTGAGGACTTTTTTCTCTATGTACATGAGAGGCATTAATCTGTGGCTTTCTTTTCTGCTGATGACTTTGGTTTTGGTATTAGGGTAATTCTGCTCTCACAGAAAAAGTAAAAAAAAAAAAATTCCCTCTACTTATATCCTCTGAAATAGATTGGAGAGAATTGGTATAATTTATTCCTCAACGGTATGGTAGAATTCACTAGTGAACCCATTTGGGTCCAGTGCTTTCTGTTCTGGAAGGTTAATTATTTATTCAATTTCTTTAATAGACACAGGCCTATTCAGATAATCTGTTTCTTCTAGAGTGAGTTTTGGCAGATGGTACCTTTCAAGGAATTGGTCCATCTCATCTATTATCAAATTTGTGGGCATAGAGTTGTTCATAGTATTCCTTTAAATGTCCATGAGATCTGGGCATCTGGGTGGCTCAGTCAGTTAAGCATCTGCCTTGGCTCAGGTCATGATCCCAGGGTTCTGGGATAAAGCCCCACATCAGGCTCCCTGCTCAGTAAAGAGCCTGCTTCTCCCTCTCCCTGCTTCTGGTGCCTCTCTCTCCCTCTCTCTTTTTTTTTAAGATTTTGTTTATTTATTTGACAGACAGATCACAAGTAGGCAGAGAGGCAGGCAGAGAGAGAGGAGGAAGCAGGCTCCCTGCTGAGCAGAGAGCCCTATGCAGGGCTCAATCCCAGGACCCTGAGATCATGACCTGAGTCGAAGGCAGAGGCATTAACCCACTGAGCCACCCAGGCGCCCCAAGGATTTTTTTTTTTCTTTTTTCTTTTCTGTAGTTTGAAAGTCATACTTGAGGGATAGATTTGGGGGCATTTTTTTGCCTGCTTCGAGTTCTCTGAGCTTCCAGGGTCTGTGGTCTGGTCTCTGACATTAATCTGAGGGACCATTGTCAGTGATTATTGTTCCAGATATTTCTTCTGTCCCTTAATCTTTGATTCCTCCCGGTGTTCCCGTTATACGCATGTTCCACCTTTTTTTAGTTCTCCCGCAGTCTTTGGATATTCTCTTCTGTGTGTTTCTGGTCCTTGTTTTCTTACCTTTTCCATTTTGGGGGTTTCTATTGAGATATCCCCAATCTCAGAGGTTCTTTCCTCAGCTGTGCCCAGTCTACTAATAAGCCCATCCAAGACATCCTTTGCTTCTGTTATAGTTTTTGAGCTCTAACATTTCTTTGTGGTTCTTTCTCAGGAGTTCCATCTCTCTGCTTACATCGCCCATCTGTTCTTGCATGCTGTCCACTTTATACAGGAGAACTTTTAGCATATTCATCACTTTTGTTTTAAATGCCTGGCAGATGTTTCCAACCTCTCTGCTGCTTCTGGTTCTGATGCTTGCTCCATCTCTCAAATTGTGTGTGTGTGTGTGTGTGTGTGTGTGTGTGTGTGTCCCCTATTTAGGATGCTTTACAATTTCTTCTTTTTTTTTTTTAAGATTTATTTATTTATTTACTTGACAGACAGAGATCACAAGTGGGCAGAGAGACAGGCAGAGAGAGAGGAGGAAGCAGGCTCCCCGCTGAGCAGAGAGCCTGATGCAGGGCTCCATCTCAGGACCCTGAGACCATGACCTGAGCCAAAGGCAGAGGCTTAACCTACTGAGCCACCCAGGTGTCCCTTTACAATTTATTCTTGATGGCTTGACATACTCTATCAGGTTAAAGGAACTGTTGTAAATAGATCTTCAGTAATATGGTGAGAGGTGTGAGGAGGCAGAGCATTCCATAGCCCTCTGTTAAGTCTGTCTCTAAGTGAGCCTATATCTCTTTAATATGAATTTCGTGTGTTTCTCAGTTTTTCGTTTTTTTTTTTTTTTTTCTCTCCCCTTAGGTGGGGCAGGTTGGCTGGAATGGACTAGAATTCCTTCTCTTCTGTGGAAAGCTGGAGCAAACTGGGTTTGAGTATTTCCCTTCCCCCCAGATCCGTTAGGCTCTGGTAATACTCCAGCAGGCGATGTTCTGGTTAACTAGTTTGTCCTGAGAGCAGGTCTTGTTATGAAGAACAGAGTGTTCTGGTGTATTTAAAAATGGTTCTTTTCTCCTCTCCCTGCTGAAAACAAGGGAAGACCCCCTCCCTCTTCCGCCTGGCCCTGCCACCATATTTATTGGGAGAACTCCTGGAGGAAAAACTCCAAAAAGGGTGGGCCCTCTCTGTGAGTAGGTCCCTCTGGAGCTTTTGACTCTCAGACTTATCCACCCCGAACCTCCAGCAATTTGTCAAATACGGTTCAAGATTTCCTACCCTGGCATTGGTTTCCACTTGTGTGTTTGCTCTGGTAAGCTGAGACTCCCTGTATGTACTTGTTCTCACTCTTGGGGACCGTGGTTTTCTGTGTCCTCGCCTCTGTTACAGATTCAAGAAGAGTTGATGATTCTTCATTCTGTTCCGTTTTTGACTTGTTAGGACAGAGTGGAGCCTGCCAAGCTCCTTACAGGCAGAAGGGAAAGTCAACCTAAAAATCAGAAGTAATACAGAACCTAACTTGGTCTGGAGAAGGAGGAAGGAAAGGAGGGCTTCTTGGAGCAAGTGTCCTTTCAAACAAACCTGGCAGGAGTTAGGCAGGTGTAGGCAAGAGCGGATGAAAATTTCAGGCAAGAGAGTGCACCACGGAGGGGAAAGCTGGAAGAGTTTGAGATGATTAGAGCTTAGAGATTGAAGGGGAAAGTATCCAGGGATCAGACCGCAGAGGTGAGCTCTGTCAGATTGCAATCTGAAGGTCTTATATGGCACTGACCTTGGAGAAATTTTGTGAAGGTAGACGTTAAGATTCACAACAATGGCATGTCTCCAAAGAACACAGGCACATTACAGACACTCCTGACTTCATCCTCACAACAGCTTCTGAGATATCCATCTGCAAAGTGCTTTGAGGACCTCCTGAGTGGCTTAGGGCACTTTGCTATTAAGTGCTCATATAAATCGTAACTTATTGGCTCAAATGTTTGATTTCCTATTTTTCTTTCCATTTGTGTGTCACCTGTAATTAGAGTCCCAACGTGCTTAGAGTGATTTTTCTATTAAAACAAAAAGGAGAGGAGACTCTTTAGCAAATTGGAAAATAGAATAGACCAGGCAACTCCTTCTATCTCCTGTATGAGCACTTGGGTAGAACTTTATAAGACTTAAAACGACATCTCTCACTTCCTTCTTATAGGAGTGAGTTTATCTTTCTCTGTACTACTCTGTGTGTGTGTGTGTGTGTGTGTGTGTGTGTGTGTGTAGTTGTGCATATCTTTATTAGTTATAGCCTCATCAGTAACACAAATATTTATTGAGCATCTACTATGTGTGGTCACAAACCTCAGCAACACCTCCTGTCCTCTCTTAGCTCCATCATTCATAGATCCATTTGTATATTCATTCATTCATTTGTTCATTCATTCAGCCAATGAACCAATTATCAAGCACATTATAAGATGCAGGCTTTGTGCTAGGGGCTGAGAACACAAGGATGAACAACCTAGATGTGGTTCCCTCTCCCAGGGAGCCTACATTCTAATGGGAGAGACACACAAGCAAATAATAAAACAATTTACCCATTAAGGTAAGGGTCCATTTCGGAGCTAGAGAAAATTGTGTGTGGACATGTTACTTAGATGAGGCACTTAGGGAGGTCCCACTTAAGCTAAGAGCTGAAGGGTGAAGGGGGGCAGCTGCATGGGGGAGTGATGTAGCAAGAATATTTGGGAAGACAGAAGTATGTGCAAAGACCCTGGGGTGGAAAAAGGCTTATCTTTTTCAGACCACAGACAGGTTTGAATGGGTAGGTGTAAGATACACAGCAAACACTCGTATACCGCTGGCTGGGATGCAAAGTGGTGCAGCCACTTTGGAAAAACCCATATGCGTGGTTTCTCAAATAATTAAACATGATTTTAAATGACCTAACCCGAGAAGGGAAGGGTGCCTGGCTGGCTCTGTCACAGGAGTGTGCGACTCTTGACTTGGGATCATGAATTTGAGCCCCACGTTGGGTGTAGAGATTACTTAAAATGAATGAATATATTAAAACTTAAAAAAAAAATGACGTGGGACACCTGGGTGGCTCAGTGGGTTAAAGCCTCTGCCTTCAGCTCAGGTCATGATCCCAGGGTCCTGGGATTGAGCCCTGCGTCAGACTCTCTGCTCCGCAGGGAGCCTGCTTCCTCCCCTCTCTCTCTCTGCCTGCCTCTCTGCCTACTTGTGATCTCTCTCTCTCTCTCAAATAAATAAAATCTTTAAAAAAAAATGACATAACCCAACAGTCCAAGTGTGTAACCCGGAGAAATGAAAACATGTGTTTGCATAAAAACCTGTAATGAGTATTTATAGCAGTATATTCACAATCTCCAAAGAGTGGAAACAACTCGAATGTCCATCAATGGATGAATGGATAAACAAACTGTGGTCTGTACATGCCATGAAATCTTATTCCTCCATAAAAAGGAACAGAGGGCTAATGGATGCTACAACATGGATAAACTTACAAAACACGATGCTGGGTGGAAGAAGCCAGTCACAAAGGACCTCATAGCATATGACTCCGTTTATATGAAATGTCCAGAATAGAGAAATCTATACAGAAAATAGAATTCTGTTTGTCTAGGAAAGGATTAGGGATGATAGCCAGAGCAAGTGGGGTTTCTCTCCGGAATGGTGAAAATGTTATAAAATATAGTGATGGGGGCACCTTGCTGGCTCAGTCAGAAGAGCATGTGGCTCTTGATCTCTGGGTTGTGAGTTCAAGCCCCATGTGGGGTGCAGAGATAACTTAAAAATAAAAATCTTAAAAAAAATAAAATGTAGTGATGGTTATACATACCTGTGACTATTCTAAAAGCCATTGAATTGTACACGTCAAATGTACAGCGTGTCAATCGTATCTCAATAAAACTGGTTTTTTAAAAGATTTTATTTATTTATTTGACAGAGAAAGATCACAAGTAGGCAGAGAGGCAGGCAGAAAAACAGAGAGAGAGGGAAGCAAGCCCCCTGCTGAGCAGAGAGCCTGATGGGGGACTCGATCCCAGGACCCTGAGATCGTGACCTAGAGCCGAAGGCAGAGGCGTAACCCACTGAGCCACCCAGGCACCCAATAAAACTGTTTTAAAAAATGATCTTATTTGTTATTTCAAGAACATGGAGGTACCTCCAGGTGTTTTTCAATGGGGTGTCCTGATTTGATTCACTTTTACCGAAGTCCTCTGGCAGCTGTGGGATTCACTGCCAGGAGCAAAATGGAGGTGGGAAGACCAGTTAGAAGTAACTGCAGTGGGCCAGGAGCAATGTCAGTGCCTTGGACTTGGGGCTGCCAGATTTGGTGAAGAAAAATACAGGACACCTAGTTAAATTCTAATTTCAGATAAGCAAAGAATTATTTTTAGCATAAGTATGTCCCCCGAAATATTGCATAGGACATATTCATAATAAAAAGTTATTCTTGGGGGGCCTGGGTGGCTCATTGGGTTGAACCTCTGCCTTCGGCTCGGGTCATGATCTCAGGGTCCTGGGATCGAGCCCCGTATCAGGCTGTCTGCTCAGCGGGGAGCCCGCTTCCTCCTCTCTCTCTGCCTGCCTCTCTGCCTACTTGTGATCTTTCTCTGTCAAATAAATAAATAAAATCTTAAAAAAAAAAGTTCTTTGCTTAGCTCAAACTCAAATTTTGCAAGGCATACTTAGACAAAAAAATATCACTGTCTATCTGATATTTCCATTTAATTGGGTATCCTGTATTTTATCTGGCAACCCTGCTTGGGCTAGGATGGTGGAGGAGATGGAGAGAAAGGGACAGATTGAAGATATATTGTGGAGGTAGACTTTTCAGGTTTGGTGGATGTGGGAACCAGGTTCCTCGCTAAAGCATCCAGATAGTGGTGTAGTTTGCTGAGGTAGGAAAATCTTGGTCTGAGTTGCGAAGAGACAAGCTGGGAGAAAAGATTTGTAATTTTAAAAAACGTTAGTGAGCCGCCTACCTGGCTCATTCAGAAGAGCATGTGACTCCTGATCTCCAGGTTGTGAGTTCAAGCCCCCTATTGGGTGTAGAGATTACTTAAATAAATAAAGTCTAAAAAAAAATAGGGGCACCTGGGTGGCTTAGTCGGTTAAGCATCCAACTCTTGATTTGGCCTTAGGTCATGATCTTGAGGTCATGGGATTGAGCCCTGTGCTGGGTTCTGCACTCGCATTGAGTCTGCTAGAGATTTACTCCCTCTCTCTCTGTCCCTCCCCACCCTTGCACACACACACTCTCTCTGTAAATTAAATCTCAAAAAAAATAATAATAATAAGGTGGGGGAACTTCTTGGACAAGTCAGAGTCAAAGTCAAGCTAAGAACAAGAGTATCTAGGGTCAGCTGGTTGGCTCAGTCAGTGGAGCATGTGACTCTTGATCTTGGGGATGTGGGTTCCAGCTCCATGTTGGGTATAGAGATTCCTTACAAATAAAATCTTAAAAAAAATAATAAGAACATCTGTGCACCCAGAGAATGGCGGCTCTAGGAAACACTCATGCTTGTCATTACGTGTTGCTTTTTAAACGGGCAGCAGAGGAAATCAGCTCTTGGAGTCTCAGAGTCTGAGCTGGAGTGAGAACACCCACCCTGTGGACCAACGTCATCATCTCCTCTTTGTGTGCCAGAGATGGCTGAGCAAAGCATCTCTTAGGACCATTGGGCTGGAGCTGAATTCTCGAGAAAAATAAAAGGGATCAAAGGGCAGAACCTGCTTTTTCTCTGAGAGAAGGTAAAATTTCAGAGGGAGGGGTTTTGGAACCAGGCTGGGGAGATTAAAGGGGCAGATTGGAGGGGGCTTCAATAAAAGCAGGAAGAGATTGAGGAGAGAGAGAGAGAGAGAGAGAGAAATGGGGAATCGTGTCCATATGGGACAACTTTCTTTTGAATGACTAAGTCTGTAGCTGACAGCTGACGCTGAATCCCGTCTGTGCAGCATTTTAAATTTTATTTTAAAAAATTTTTTAAAAAGATTTTATTCATTCATCTGATAGAGATGGAGAGAACACAAGCAGTGGGAGCAGTAGGGAGCAGGGCTCGATCCTAGGACCCTGGGATCATGTCCTGAGCCGAAGGCAGATGCTTAACTAAGTCACTCAGGTGCCCCATGTGCAGCATTTTTTTAAAAAAAGAATTACTGATGGGGGAATTCTCAAGAACAAGCAAATTGTTTCTTGCTACAAGCAAATTGTTTCTTGCTACAAGCAAATGGTTTCTTGCTACAGATAGCTTTTTTTTTTTTTTTTAAAGACCAAAGTTTTATATTCCCTCCACAGGATTTTTTATTTTGTTGATTATGAAGGCATAAAATAACACTAAAGGGCAGTAATACCCAGAGTGATACATTAAGGTCATGTTTCCATTCAAAACAGCTACATATCGTTCTGATGTTTTTGGTGATGTGTCTAAACAATGTACTTTAAAATCATAATCACTTCCCTGCATTACTTCTCATGTTAATCTCCTGCTGTTCCTCACACATTAATGATCCCAAATGAGGTATGATTCTCTCATCCCACTCACAAGAGCTAAAGATATGGTGTCTTCGTGTAAGCTGAAGAAAGTTTTGTTCCACCTCATGGATTGTTCAAGAATGAACTACTGTTGGGGCGCCTGGGTGGCTCAGTGGGTTAAATCCTCTGCCTTCAGCTCAGGTCATGATCCCAGGGTCCTGGGATTGAGACCCACATCCGGCTCTCCGCTTGGTGGGGAGTCTGCTTCCCCCTCTCTCTCTCTGCCTGCCTCTCTGCCTACTTGTGATCTCTCTCTCTGTCAAATAAATAATAAAATCTTAAAAAAAAAAAAAAAAAGAATGAACTACTGTTGGGGCGCCTAGGTGGTTCAGTGCGTTAAGCCTCTGCCTTCAGCTCAGGTCATGGTCTCCGGGTCCTGGGATCGAGCCCCGTGTTGGGCTCTCTGCTTGCCGGGGAGCCTGCTCCCCCCCGCCCCCGCCTGTCTCTCTCCCTACTAGTGATCTCTCTCTCTCTCTGTGTCAAATAAATAAATAGAATCTTTAAAAAAAAAAAAAAAAAAGAATAAACTACTGTTGGGTTTGAAGCCTACCGCATGCAACTTAGGCTTTTAACCACAATCTTTGTTCTTTAAAAAAGTGTAATTTGTTGCTAATAATTAAAAAAACAAGATACTTATTTTCAGATGATCTGGATTAAGATCCAGCAGGTGGGTGCAGCTGAGTTTTGTCTCCATGGGCATCCACGCTCCAGCCTAGGAGAGGCTGGAGACACCTGGCTTAGTTGCCTCATTTTTTTTATTCCCTGGAGTCACCTGTAGGCATTTGAGTCCGTGGTAACGGAAGGTTTTCTGCAGTCAGCTGAGTGGTGGCCCCCAAAGGAGAGCCAGGTCTTAATTCCTGGAACCTGTGAGTGTTACCTAGATGGCAAAACAACAACAACAACAACAAAACCAAAAAACCCCGTGCTTTTGCTGATGTGTCTAAATGAAGGCTCTTGAGGAGGAGAGAATCCTGGGTTATCCAGGTGTGTCTTATGTAATCACAGGTATCCTTATAAGAGGGAGGCAGAGGAAGACTTGAACCCAGGAACAGAAGGTAGGCAGTGACTGAACTAAATACTACACTGCTGGTTTGGAACATGGAGGCACGAACCACAAGCCCAGGAACGCAGCTCTAGAAACTGGAAAAAGCAGGAAGCAGAGTCTCTTCAGGGGGAAGCACTATCTTGCCAACCCCTTGGTTTTAGCACAGCGAAATTGCTCTTGGACTAGCGGCCTCTAGAACTGTAAGAGAATAATCATGTGTTGTTTTAAACCCCTTAACTTGTCCCAGCAGCATTAGGAACTTGCTACATCTTCTTGTACCTGAGAACAAACAAATTAATAATCTCTGCTTCGGTCCCCTGCCCTCTCTACTTTTCCGAGATGTCCCTGACCCTAAGGTAAGGAAGTCCTTGCATCTTGGTAGTCTGGTGACTAGCCTGAGAAGGGCGAATGAGACAGGAGGTACTTAGGGGAAAGATGGTGGCCATTTTCTAGCCATCCTGGGGCTCTTGCTGACCTGAACTTGGGCTTTGAGGAAGATACATAACACGTCCCACAGTGGGCAGTAGAGAACTCTGATGGCATGGGACACCTGAAGACCAAATTTCCTGAGTCTCCCTCCTGTGATAGCCTTGTAGACGTTTTAATTTATCCCACTATTCCTCCCTACCTTTCTGTTTTGGGCAACTCTGCCTCCCCATTCCATGTAGTCCTGGAAACTGAGCCCATTACAAGCTCCCACTCTTCAAGGAACGAGACCGTTCTGATGATTTTCTGGGGGTACTGGTTCTCAAACTGGATTGTGGGTCAGAAGTACCTAGAGGGATTGTTAAAACACACATTGTTGGGGTTGCACCCCCAGAGTTTGACTCCATGGTCTGGGCTGAGGATTTGCACATTCGTAACAGGTTCCCAGGTGATGCTGGTCAGGGGACCTCACTGGGAAGTTCTGCTCTGGAAATTTGAGTCTTAGAAGATAGAAGACAGGTGGTAACATCCAAAACTGACGGCTAATGACTGCCTATCATGAAATCCCTGAATTTGATCTGATTCTGGGCATTCTGAGAACCTCATTATTTTTTCATTTTAACCTTGTGAGCCATTCTGAGTTCCGTTGCTTCTTGCTCAAACTAGCAAGACTTGCAACCAAAGAATTTTAATGGCTTGAATTTGCAAGGAACACATGATACAGAAAAAAGGTAGGTCTTGCATGGAACACCAGACTTATAGAGCATATTTTGGATGTAATCTCTGCCGGCCAAGACTTATTAGTACGGACCCTAACCAGCATTTACTGAATGCCTACTGTGTCCCTTATAGGTGGTAGGAGTTTTATAAACCTCTATTAGCCTTACAGTCACTCTGAAGGGAGGGTACTTTTTCTAATTTTTCATTTGAGGAAATGGGAAGCCCAGGAATTTACTATTGGAAAGATAAAATCAACATCAATATTGTCAGTGAATGGTAGGCAATACTGAATAGAGAATGGTATCTTCCTTCCTCTTGGTGTATTTTCTTTTTCTTTGTTTTTCCCCCTCCACTTTCTCTGGATGATGAAGGGCCACATTAGCCTACCTGCATTGCCCCTGTAAAAATCCTTTTAAAAGGACCAGAGGAAATAATGGTGTTTTTTGTTTTAAAATTTTTTAAAAAGATATTTAATTTATTTATTTGACAGAGAGAGCGATCACAAGTAGGCAGAGAGGCAGGCAGAGAGAGAGAGGAGGAAGCAGGCTCCCTGCTGAACAGAGAGCCCGATGCGGGGCTCGATCCCCGGACCCTGGGATCATGACCTGAGCCGAAGGCAAGGCTTTAACCCACTGAGCCACCCAGGCACCCCTGCTTTTTGTTTTAAATCTTAATCAGGTGTTTTAAAAATTGTTTTGGCTGAAATTAGATGGTCTATAAACTACAGAGCTATCAGAAAAGCCATATTTGGGTTTTTGACTCATAAGTAGATAAAACAAATTTGACCCTTGGAATTCCATTAAAAAAATAGCTAGTATGAAGCAGAACGTAAGCTAAATGTTCTGAGGAGAACGGCTCATTGTTTTTATTACAAAAGGAATACTTACGGGACTCTTCCTATGCCCCAGGTCACATCCTCTCAACTTCCCTTTTACTTCATCATTGCTGCGGTAATTGGCTTTGTGCATGGGTAACCGGACAGTCCCTCCTGTTAGCTGCCTCAAGTAATTCTTGCTTATTGCCCCAGGGCATCTCTGCTTCCCTGGGGTGGGACATAGGTAACAACTCATTTACTTAAATTCAGCTTGGAAGTTAGAGATTATGAAAAATTCTTTCCTTAACCCTTCTCTAATGGAGGATGGGTGAGTGCATAAAGTCTCCTTTCCTCCATTTCTGATCTAGGAGGTCAGTCCTGCAGTGTCTTCTTCAAGGCTGCCTCGAAGGTCTCTGTGGGTGGGAGTGTAAGTTGTCCACAGCGGGACGAACTCAAAATGCCCTTTGGATTAGCTGTCCCTCCTACCCTGTTCACTCCTCCCTTGGTATCCCACTCCTCTTCTCTGTAATCCCTGGTACATTAGCTACCTGCAAGCCCAGGTCTCAGGCTCTGCTTCTGGGGGAATCTGGGGTAGGCTAACATTCCTTGTAGAAAATTAGCGTGTTTTTTTTTTTTAATATTTTATTTATTTATTTGACAGATACAGTGAGAGAGGGAACACAAGCAGGGGGAATGGGAGAGGAAGAAGCAGACCTTTTCATTGACCTGAGCTGAAGGCAGACGCTTAATGACTGAGCCACCTGGGCGCCCCGAAAATTTAGTGTTCTTTTTTTTTTAATTTGTATATTCTAACCCATAATCTGGCCCTCTCTAGAGAGCTCTTCTGCATATGTACTTAAAAAAAAAAAACAAAAACAGTGTGGCATCGTACTGTATGTTGTGTCCTGGCTTTCTCTTGTTAGGTTATATTTTCATGTGATTAAATTCTCTCCATGTAATATTTAATAGCTACACAGTATTACATTAATTCATTATTTATAGAGCAGCTACTATGTCCCAGTCATTGTTCTGAGTGCTAAAGACCTAGCAATGGACAAACAGATCTGGTCTCAGCTCTTAAGGAGCTGATGTTCTGGTTAGGATCTCTCTTATATTCTAATGGGGGCAAAATTTATCTAACCAGTGGCCTATTGTCAGTTATTTAGATCGCTTCCAATGTTCAGTATTACAAAACAATGCTCCGCTGCCATCCTTGAAGGTATTCGTTGAATTCATCCTCCGGTTTCTTCTCTTAGGATAAATTCCTAGAAATAGAATTGCTGGAAGAAAGGCAATGAGAGTAAATGAGGGTGCCGGGATTCCCAACTAGGTTTTTCTGTCTGATTCTGGGGCTCTGGCTGTTGATCACCATGCTGTTACTATCCCTGCACTGAAAAACCCTGGTAACTAAAGTAGCCATATCATTCCTAGCTGGCTTAGGCATATAGGCTGTATGATTAGGTTAAGGTCGGGTCCCGGGTGGGGGGGAATCCTGAGTCTGCACATTACCAGCTGTGGGTTTTTCTGTGTGTGTGTGTGTGTGTGTGTGTGTTTTAAAGCTCAGTTTCTTCATCTGTAAAGTGGGGACAATAGTTGTCATCTGAAGGGGTTGTTAGTAAATACGTATGGAATGCCTACCAATCTCCAGACTCCAAGCTAAGAATGGATAGTCCAGGAGGAAAGGGAGCTACTAATAAGCAATTACATGAATCCAAAATCACAAACTGTGTTTTGTGGTATGAAGTATGAGATGCTGTAGGGATGAATAAGCAGGTGAGCTTATTTTGGGGGTGGGGCACGAGAGATGGAGGGGAGATTAAAGGAGGTGTGAGCTGAGCTAGAAAAGATGTGTAGGGGTTAACCGGGAGTGGGGGCGGGGGGAGATTTGAAAAATTCCCGGAGGAGGAGGGAACAGCAGGTTCAAAGCATTTGGAAGATGGAATACGATTGTACGCCACTTCTTTCCCCATCTCGCTGCAGTTCCTTTTGGAAGTGTCTTCTGAGATCTTTCCACGCCTGGCTTTTCTCCACATTAAGCTCTTGGTTCAGAGGCCGTTGCAGAGATGCCTTCCCTGAACATCCCTCCGAAGGTCAGTCCCCATCCCCACCCTGTGCCTTACTTTGTTACCTTGTTTTATCAACAGCTACCACTAATTCAAGCCTTCCTATTCGTTTTTTGAACGTGGTCTTCCTCCCCCGACCCCCAACTTGAATGGAAACCCCATGAAGGGAGAGCTATTAGGAGGGGGCGGGGACAGGGGCCCAGATTTAAATGCTGAATCTTCAGCGCCTGGCGTCCAGTAGGTGCTCAATGCAGATTTGACCGAAGAAACGGTGCTTGGCGCCAAGTCCGCGCTTGACAAGAGCCGCAGGCGGGAAAGAGGAGAGGCTGGGCGCGGAGTGAGGCCACAGACCCGGGTCTGAGGCGCCTCGAGCCCCGCGCGAAGGGGACCTTTCGAGGGGCGCGCCGGGGGCGGGGCCGCCGACCCGGAACCCGAGTGCGGCGGCGGCGCGGGTTTCCGGCCGCGGCGGACACTTCCCGAAGAGGGACTGTCCCGTGGCTGCCGGCGGGCCGAGGAGGACGCGGAGGGCCGGGAGCGGCGGCGATGGACGACCACAGCCTGGATGAGTTCCGCCGGCGTTGGCAGGAGGAGCTGGCGCAGGCCCAGGCGCTCAGGAAGCGGCGGCGGCCCGAGGCTGCCGAGCGGCGGCCGCGGCGGGCCGAAGTGGCCCCCGGGCGCGGCGAGCAGGCCTCGGGATACCTGGCTCTGGCCCAGGGCCTCCTGGAGGGTGCGGGGCGGCCCCCGGCGGCGCGGGCGACCCGGGCAGAGAGGCAGGACGCAGCGAGCCGTTCCCGTTCCCCTCCGGCTCGCGAGGTTGCCGGGGGCGGGGAGCAGCTGGTGGACCAGCTCATCCGCGACC
Organism: Enhydra lutris kenyoni; assembly: GCF_002288905.1. NCBI lineage: Eukaryota > Metazoa > Chordata > Mammalia > Carnivora > Mustelidae > Enhydra > Enhydra lutris. The sequence goes on from NW_019154130.1 coordinate 12,058,893, forward strand.
TGGTGAGTGGCCGTCACCTCCTGCCGAGGTCCGAGCCTGCCCCTGCCCCCGCTACCCCCCGCCCCCCCCCCGCCCCGCCCATGACTCGGAAAGTGCGTGCCACCCTATGTCTGTGCAGGCATAGAGTGTCTCTGGAAGGGTTGGTCCCCACTCTGGGGTGACTTTGTTCGCCCATCTTGGCAGTGTCTGCAGACCTTTTTAGGAGGCCACAACTGGGTTGGAGGAGTTGCTACTGGAGTCTAGTGGGCAGAAGTCTGGGACTTCTAAATGTCCTACAGTGCAGGGACTGCACCCAGAGAAAATGATCCAGCCCAAAATGTCAGTATCCGTTTGAGAAATCCTGCCCTTGAACTTTTTTTTTTTTTTTTTTAGATTTTTTATTTTATTTTATTTGACAGATAGAGATCACAAGTGGGCAGAGAGGCAGGCAGAGAGAGAGAGAGGAGGAAGCAAGCTCCCTGCCGAGCAGAGAGCCCGATGTGGGGCTCGATCCCAGGACCCTGGGATCATGACCTGAGCCGAAGGCAGAGGCTTTAATCCACTGAGCCACCCAGGCGCCCCACTGCCCTTGAACTCTTAACAAGGGTTGTCTTTAGGGAGGAGGCTCAGGGCAGGGATAGGAAGCAATTTTAACTTTGTTCTGTATAATGCTTGTACTACTCAGTTTTTTCCCAACAGTACATGTATTTAAGAGAGCAGGGGAAGAAAATCCTTTGGGCACTGTCATTAACATGGAGGTTCTTATCACTTCACGGGCATGGATTCTTTTGAGAATCTGGAGACACCCCACTCCCCACCCACCAAAAAAAAAACACAACCCCTTTACAAAGTTGGCAAAGTCGGGATCCTCTAAAACACATCCATGGTTAAGGGTTAGGACAATACAGGAGGTTTTAATGGTTTGATTTATTGGGGGGGGGGCGCATAGAGGAAGAGAGAATCCTTAAGCAGACTCCTCACTGAGTATGGAGGACCTTGCTGGGCTAGTTCTGGTGAGCTTAAGATCATGACCTGAGCCCAAGTCAAAAGTCTAGAGTTGTCGCTTTAACGACTGAGCCACCCAGGTGCCCCTGGTTAGATTTAAATTAGGCTTAAAGAAGGCTTCTACAGCTTCCCAGTTCAGTGTAATTCTGTAATTCGCAAGTTGTTTCTAAAAATGGCTTATTTAACATATTGTTTTATTCAAATAACATTAATAGCTATAGGAGTTTCCACAAAGTTTCTGGTTTACCTCTAGGGTTGGGACCTTCTTCTGTGTATATTATAAACTCATTTAATGTGACAATTCTTATATATATGAGAATTCACACTGGTATCCTGTCTGCTTCTGTAAAAAGTGGGTCATCACTGAGGAAGTCTGGCAGACGTAAAAATCTTTCAATGCCTTGGGAAGGTGGGTTAGCACTGGAGAAATTGCTCAGGCCAGTCCAGATCTATGCAAAAGTTACTCCCATGGAAGCAGATGTGTAGGTAAGGTTCGCAGTGGTAGAGGGAAATTGGAAAGTGAATTGTTAGGACAAGGACACACTTGGGGCCTCACAGCAAAATTCCAACCTGCTGAGTGTGGCAGTGTCTTCAGACTTCACAGCTATCCTGAGAAGTCAGTATTGTTAGTCTCCTTTTATGAATGAGGATATTAAGAGGTTTTCTGTAACTGCCCCAGGGATGCCTTGCTGATAAATTCTGGCGGTTGAATTTGGATCCAGGTGTGTTAGGCTGTAAATTTCCCAGATAGTAGTTTTGCAAACTTGACTTGGTGTAAAAATCCCCTTTAGCCTTCTTAAAAGACAGGTTCTGGTGTGTCCCTAGATCTGCTTAATCAATATCCCAAGGAAGCTCAGAAATGTGATGGTTGGGATGGTCAAACAAATTTGAGACTTTGTTCTCTGCTGTACAGCTTCCTTTGGTTTATAGTCTTGACTTTTCAAGACTTTCCGGCTCTGATACTCCTGAGGGATAGGCATTGAGACCAAAAGTAGTGAAGCCCTTAATGAAGTCTAGAAATGGAAGGGGCCTGCCTACTGTAGGATCCAAAGGGTACATCAGAATTACAGTTAGGAAAAAACCTGCTCTGGAATGGGTGCCCATCATCTCCGCTGTCTGCAGAATCACCATGTTAGATGCTGCTGGGCTCTGCATCCTATGACCAGCGTCCAACCTTTAGAGTGCTTGCTTTTTTTTTTTTTTTTTTTTTTAAGTACTTTGCAATCATCAACACGGCTATAAATAAAATTACTCTCAGTCTCCTTGGTACTGCCTTAAGGGTTTAAAGAACTTATCTTCTTCAGTTCTCCCAAAAACGGTATCTCCGGTGGCTGCTCTTTGGCCCATTTGACAGATGATTAAGAAAGTAATTTTTAGGGGCAGTCAATCTACCCAGTATCCTGAATGTGAGAAGTGATGGTAACCTTTACAGAAAAGGTTTGGATTCACATATACGTGGTTTTAAGCCCCAGAGCCCAGTGGTCATGCCTGATCTCCTGCAAATGAGTAAGGTAGCCTTGGAGTGGCTCATTCTGTCCTTTTCCCTAGTTCATGAGGTGTTTCATTATGTATTTTTCCAGATTCCAGCCATAAATCTGTATTGCTTTAACTCATGGTTATTTTTTTATTTTTATTTTTTTAAATACTCTTTAACACCTGTCTTGGGTCTTGAACTCACAGCCCCGAGATCAAGAGTCGCATGCTCCGGGCACCTGGGTGTCTCAGTTGTTAAGCGTCTGCCTTTGGCTCAGATCATGATCCCCGAGTCCCACATTGGGCTCCCTGCTGGATGGGAAGCCTACTTCTCCTTCTCCCACTCCCCCTGCTTGTGTTCCCTCGCTCTCTGTGTCTCTCTCTGTCAAAAAGTCTCATGCTCCAGTGACTGAGCCAGCTGGGTGCCCCATCATGGCTATTATTCTTTTTGCCACATTAAATATTAAAGATGACAGTTTAGGAGTTGCCTTCATGATATCCCTAAAAAGTACGGAACCATTTTTTTTTTTTTTTTTTTAACCTAGCCGCCTTGGTCTTTCTTTTCTGCTTTTAAAATTTCTTTAGATCAGACCCTGTATAAAATCATAAATGTCCAGGTTGGTGAGTTTTCACAAGTGTACACTTCCATGTAAAATAGCACCCAGATTTCAGAACCTCATTCTTAGTTTGTCAGAACCCCCGTATGTTCTCATCTGACTTCTAACACCTTATTTTAATTTTGTCTGGTTTTGAACTATAAGTAGAATCATACAGCATGTGTTTGCTTGTGACTGGGTTCTAGCACATAGCATTATGTGTGAGATTCATCTCTGTGAATATGTCATGTTTTATTCTTTTGGACATTCTTGATAACTAGTTTCACAGCTGGTTTGGGACTCTGGGGAGTCGTGCTGCAAACACTTTGCACATCGTTTGGAAACTTGTACTCCTTTTTCTTAGGTATATAGCTAGTTGTGGAATTGCTAGGTCATAGGTATGCAGATGTTCAGCCTTAGTAGATGCTGACAGTTTTCTGGGGTGGTTATAATGGCTTTCCTACATGATAGTCACTCAAGTATGTAGAATACAGTATTTCACTTTCTTCTTTGCCATAAATATAACAGCATCTAAACGAGATGACCTATGGCAACTGAACTTGACCTCAGCATGGGCAAGATAAGAAGGTGATAAATTGGGGGATACACACGGGAGCTGGGCTAAAGGTGGGAGCTGCTGCCCAGCTCAGCTGGTTGTTGCCTTGCAAGAATGTGGTTCTAGTGTGGCAGAGTCTATAGGTTTTTGTTTTGTAATTGGGAATGTTTATTTTTATAGGGACTCCATCAATTTTTGCCACACAGAAAACACTCAGGACTTTGGCTTAAAACACCACCATTTAGGGGCGCCTGGTGGCTATTTAGGTGGCTCAGTCAGTGAAGCGTCTGCCTTTGGTTCAGGTCATGATCCTACGGGTTGGTCAGGTCAGGCTCCCTGCTCAGTGGGGAGTCTGCTTCTCCCTCTTCCTCTCCCCCTCCTCCTGCTCATGTGCCCGCTCTCGCAAATAAAACAAAAAAACCCCACCACTACTTAGTTCACTGTTTTGCAGGGTGGCAGTTTGGGCTGGGCATGGGTGGGTCCACTCAGATATCTGAGGTTAGCTGCTGGTGCTGCCGCTGGGGGCTGGCGAGCCACTGGGGGTGTGTATGTGCTTGCTCTCTGTCTCCTCCTACAGGTGAGCCCTGAATGGGCTTTCTCAGGGCTGCAAGAGCAGCAGGAGGGCAAGCTCTGATGCCCAAGTGCTTTGAAGTCTGCCCAGGTCATGTTTGTTACTGTCACGTCTGCCAGAGAGCCAGATGGCCAAGTCTAGAGTCAGGGCGGAGTCACCCACTGCCTGGATACGGGGAGGAGTGAACAAAGTAGTGGCCATTAATACTATCACTCAAATTCTTGGTGGTCTATCACTCAAATTAAATTCTTCCCATTTTTAACTGTTGGTAACTAATGCAAAAAAAAGTTTTTAAGTACTAACACCGTGAGTTAAATGAAATCTTCTGTGGGCCGGGTCTGTGCTGAGTCCTGAGTTTGTGTTCTTTGTGTTTGTTTTCCCAAGACTCCTCACTTGATCTGTGGCTGACACCTATGGAGGAAGATTTAGTCCCACCTGAGACTCCACAGAAACTCTGACAGGCTGACCCACTTGACATGAGGGAGAAATATAAATCCGGTCCCACCTCCTAACATTCCCTCTCTTCTGGGTGATGTCCCCCCAGTCCCTGGTGTGCTCTCTTGTGCCAATGCGTTCTGTTGTGTTGTATTTGACGCAGCCTCTTGCCCCCCTCTGGGAGCCTGTAGTGTCCTCACTGGAGTGAGATCCAACTAGTAGGTTGGCATTCAGGAGTTAGTTCGCCTTTAGAGGAGTGGGTGAACGGCACCGCGCTGGAGTGCCATCTGGCCGGGTGCCGGCCGGACTGGCAATGGACAAGCACAGCTGAGATGAAAACTTGAAAGTGACTCCTGTTGGGCCTCGTCTGGTCTTAGAAAGCTTTAAGTAATAGCACTGAGAAGCCATGTGTCTTTAGGTGACAAATGGGGACACCTAAACTGTCTCTTTAGTACATGGTTTTAACTAGTGAAAAAAATCGCTATAGCCCTGGAAAGATTTTCAGAGGCATGAGGCACTTTTCTTCCGACATTTCTCTCTCTCCCTAAACTCCACCTTTTCAGAGGTGGGGGGCGCACTTGAGCATAATTGCAAGGATTTCTTTGTCTGATACGTGTGCTGTCTAGTTGCATTGTCCCATTTTTATGTAGGTGGTGTTAGGACTCTGAGCCATAAGCAGGCAGCCCCCAACTCAAACTGACTTAAGAAGCCCGAACTGCAGTCTACTGATGAGTGTACCTAAAGATTACAGGTGTGGGTGCTTCGATCATGCAACTAGAAGTCTCTGTGAGTCCTTATCCTGCTTTCCTTTTGTTTATTCCCAGGCAGACCTCCCCCACCCCCCCCACCTTTGGGATGAAATGGCTACCAGCAACTCCAGTCTTTTTTTCTTCTTTCTTTCTCTCTCTCTCCTTTCTTTTTAAGCTTTTTGAGAGCGAGAGAGTGAGTGGGGTTGTGGGGCAGCGGGAGAAGCAAACTCCCTGTGGAGCAGGACTCTATCCCAGGACCCTGGGATCATGACCTGAGCTGAAGGCAGATGCTTAACTGACTGAGGCACCAAGGTGCCCTCCAGTCTTACTTTCTCTTGCTTCAACCAGGAGAAAGAGCATCTGTTCTCTGCTGCAGAAGGTATGAACTTAAATTCCCATTGGTCCGGACTGGGTCATGTGTTCATCCTCTGGCCAATCACTGACTCAGGTTGGCCAGGCTTGTATCCACTCCCACTCCTGATAAGGGGGAAGGCCTTAGCCTCATTAAACCGAGGCGATGGAGAGTAGGAGTGGGGTGGTTTCCTAAAAGTAGAGGGAGTGGGTGTTGGGCAGGAAATGACAGAAACAGCAGATGTCAACCTTAGGTGGGTATCTGAAGCAACCTTACTATGGGGTTGTATGTGTTTTGTGATCATCAACCACATTTTTTTTAAAAAGATTTTATTTGACACACAGAGATCACAAGTAGGCAGAGAGGCAGGCAGAGAGAGAGGGGGGGAAGCAGGCTCCCCGCTGAGCAGAGAGCCCGACACGGGGCTCGATCCCAGAACCCCGAGATCATGACCTGAGCCGAAGGCAGAGGCTCAGCCCACTGAGCCACCCAGGCGCCCCATCACCAACCATACTTATTGATTAGCTGGGTGCTGGGGAATCGTAGTAAACAGAATGGACATAGTCCCTGACCTCAGAAACCCACAATCCTGCTTCTTTTAACTGAAAGGATGACATTAATGGAAGCACAATAGCTCCTAGTTAGGAGTCTAGGCTCTGGAGTCAGGGAGACTCAAGTTTAAATTTGAGACCCTGCTTAACTAGCTGTTTGACCTCGGGCAAGTGGACTTATCCTACCTTACTCATCAAATGAGGATGATGCTAATGCCTGTCTTGAAATAAAGCACGGAATGTTCCTAGCACAAAGCCTGGCATACAGTAAGCAGCCAATAAATTAAAACTGGTCGTATTCTTATTAGTATTGCAGAGAGTTCACTATACGCACTTCCTCTTTGCTAAGACTTATCACTGATAAGCCCCTTGCTCCCCTACTCCTGGGATTGGGAGTCTCTGGAGGACAGGGTCTCTGGTCTTTCTCCTGCACTCCTACTGTAGCATTCCGTGCAGTAGGGGCCCCACCCACATTTGTGGAGTTGAGACAGGCGGAATTACTGCTCCCAACAGTAGTGTTATAAAGTGGCTCCATGGTTGTTACAACTCCTGGCAACATTGAGACGTCCTTCTAGGTAGGATTTGGGTTTTTCGGACTGATTAAGTTTTATTGGTGCTGACTAATATGCATTGTACATTATGTCAGTATTTAATTTGTCAGAACCTACATTTGTGCTGTCAACAGGGCCAATTTGATGGTATAGCTTACTTCTGTTTTTAAGTTAGAAATGACTGTTCCTAAGTTAGAAATGAGTGAGGAAACTTGCTCATATGAACTATAGCAAACAGAATTAAATGTGAGCTCATGAACTGGTCTAACTGGGTCAACTTCCCTTCCTCTTTGCTGTCCTCTGCCTTCTCTTTAATGCGCAACTTGAAATCGTCTCTATCTCAGAGTTCTCTTCCTTCTTCCATTGCCTCAGTGGAAAAGTTCTTACTATCAGGGCGATTCATTTTTTCCTGTAATGAATTAGCAGGTCTCTACTTAGGCACCTTTCGAAATGCTGTGTATACCATGACATTGTAACTTAAGACACCATCACTTTGTTGGAAGGTTCTGCTGGTTGAAGCAGCTTGGGCTTCATTCATTTCACAAATATGATTAAACGGCTTCTTAGTGGCAGGCACTGTTCTAGGCACTGAGGATACAGCAGCGAACTAAACAAAACAGAGCCGTGCCCTTACAGAACTACCATTCTGGAGAGCGGTAGACCATGAACAAGTGATCGTCAGGTAATGGTCTGGAGGAGAATAAGGCTGGTGGAAGGGATGGAGTGTGTATGTGCTGGGCGAGAGGCTGTAATTTTAAATAGCGCTGTTCGAGAAGGTCTTCGTGGAAGGAGATGAGGGAGCAAGTATGCAGAGATCTGGGGAAGGGGGTTCTAGGCAAAGAACAGCAAATGTGCCGATTCCGTGCTGTCTGGGGCTTGGGGGCCTTTGTGACTGATGTGATTTAAAATTCTTAATTCTTCTTCTTTTTTTTTTTTTTTTTTTTTTTAAGATTTTATTTATTTATTTGACACAGAGAGAGGTCACAAGTAGACAGAGAGGCAGGCAGAGAGAGACAGGGAAGCAGGCTTCCTGCTGAGCAGAGAGCCCGATGCAGGGCTCTATCCCAGGACCCTGGGATCAGGACCTGAGCCGAAGGCAGAGGATTAACCCACTGAGCCACCCAGGCGCCCCTAAAATTCTTAATTCTTTTTAAACAAGCCCCCCCCCTTTTGTTTTACACTGGACTCCACAAATTATATAGCTGATCCTAATGGTACGAATGTGGAGTGTTTAGGACCCTTGATGTGAAAGGGTCATACTCACACTGGTCCAGGCTTCTGACTCGGGAGCGCCTCCCTCACCTGACATACCTCCTTTCCAGGTCCTTGAACTCTGATCCATTTAAACTAAAAGGGACTTCAAAGGCAGAGGGCCAGCCTCTTCTGCTTCACACCAGTGTCTTTCACTGCCACACCCAGCACTCCCAGTCCTTTAGATTGGCATTTTCTGCCTCCATTCCTTGCCAGGGTGCCCAGTGCAATCCCACCAGTAGGTGGTGAATGAGAATGGTTCTTGAAATGGGAAAGCCTGTTTTTTTTTTTTTTTTTAATTTTTAAATTTTTTTATTAACATAATGTATTATTAGCCCCAGGGGTACAGGTCTGTGAATCGCCAGGTTTATACACTTCACAGCACTCACCATAGCACATACCCTCCCTAATGTCCGTAACCCCACCACCCTTTCCCTAACCCCCTCCCCCCAGCAACCCTCAGTTTGTTTTGTGAGATTAAGAGTTTCTTATGGTTTGTCTCCCTCCCGATCCCATCTTGTTTCATTTATTCTTTTCCTACCCCCTAAACCCCCCATGTTGCATCTCCACTTCCTCATATCAGGGAGATTGTATGATAGTTGTCTTTCTCTGATTGACTTATTTCGCTAAGCATAATACCCTCTGGTTCCATCCACATCGTTGCAAATGGCAAGATTTCATTTCTTTTGATGGCTGCATGGTATTCCATTGTAGATATACACACACCACGTTTTCTCTATCCACTCATCTGTTGATGGACATCTAGGTTCTTTCCATAGTTTGGCTCTTGTGGACATTGCTGCTATAAACATTCGGGTGCACGTGCCCCTTTGGATCACTACATTTGTATCTTTAGGGTAAATACCCAGTAATGCAATTGCTGGGTTTTAGGGTAGCTCTATTCTCAACTTTTTGAGGAACCTCCATGCTGTTTTCCAGAGTGGTTGCACCACCTTGCATTCCCACCTGAAAAGCCTGTTTTAAAAACAAAAAGTGATGCCTGGGTGGCTCAGTGGGTTGAGCATCTGCCTTCGGCTCAGGTCATGATCTCAGGGTCCTGGGATTGAGTACTGCATGGGGGAGCCTGCTCTGCCTCCCAGTCTCCAAGCCTGTGCTCCCTCTTTCTGACAAGTAAACAGATATAATCTTTAAAAAAAAAAAAATCCCATGCACATTTAGTGTGCATCTGCTGTGTGCAAGGCACTGTGTTGGTTAGATTGTGTAGTGTTATATCATCCATGCATGCAATCAGCAGAAACTGACTAAAAACTTCTTGCTTTTTCTCATCACAAGGCACAGGGATTAGGTTAAATGCGAAGAGATAACTTGGCTTTTTGTGGACTGTTTTAGAGCTTAACCACTCTTCATAGCATTGCCTCTCTGCAGAAATGATTTCCAAGTTCTAAATATCTGACTTACTAATGAACTTTGGAATACGTTAGGGGACCATGTATGTTGCATTTTGTAGTCTCCCGTCTCTATGATGTTTTAGATGACAAACTTCTCTCTAGGAAAGATTTTAGTTCCTTGGGTGTAGACATAATTTTTTTTTTTAAAGATTTTATTTATTTGACAGATCACAAGTAGGCAGAGAGGCAGGCAGAGAGAGAGAGGAGGAAGCAGGCTCCCTGCTGAGCAGAGAGCTGGATGCAGGGATCGATCCCAGGACCCTGGGACCTTGACCGGAGCCTAAGGCAGAGGCCCTAGCCCACTGAGCCACCTAGGTGCCCCTAGACATAATTTCTTACACATTTTCCAACAGCACCTCTTCTCCCCGTGGGATCTGGAATGGCCCTGATTTCAGATCGTGTTTTGAACATAGAACACCTTATTTCGAAAATGTTTTGGGTTTTTTTGGTGTGTGTGAAATATCACTTACTATAAAAATACTTAGGGAATTCAGAAGAAAAAAATTGTTGTAATGCCATTGGTCAGAGGCTGAGCTTTTAACGTTTTGGTGTTCTTCTGTCATCTTTTTTTTAAAGTTTTTTTTTTGTTGTTGTTTTTTTATTTGACAGACAGAGATCACAAGTAGGCAGAGAGACAGGCAGAGACTCCCCCCAACCCCCCCACCCCCCCGCCATGTGGGGCTCGATCCCAGGACACTGGGATCACGACCCAAGCCGAAGGCAGAGGCTTTAACCCACTCAGCCTCCCAGGTGCCCCTTCTGTCATCTTTTAAAAAAATACCTGTTTTGAGATAAATTTCGGATTGTGAATGAATTCATATTTATCTTGAGTGTTTCAGACCCCGCCCCCATCAACCAGTTTTTTTTTCCTCAAGACTCAGGTGAAACTGGAATTTTTTCTGATTGAGATGTGGACCTTCCCTTATCACATTGGTTACTTTTTTTCCCTGCCACTCCCCAACCACTGGTAGCATCCGGAAAGGTCATTTACAGGAGTCTGGAACTTGATTTGTTAAGGATCGGCAATCATTTTGGAGGTTAGATGTAATTCGAAGGGCATAATGATTTGAAAGAGCCTTCTGCTCTGCTCCGCTTTTGTAGTATGTAGAGAAAATTGAGATAAATTCCTTCACAAAATGGTCTCCTTTCAGCCAGATTTAGCAGAAATACTATTGCATGTCTATTGTATGTTCGAGGTGCCTTTCTCGGTTTCTTAAAACACCACCTAGAGAGAGCTTTCATGTTCCCTTTGCCCAGGAGATGTACATTGGGAACAAACCTTGAGGCCATTTCTTCACTTTTCACTGATTTGGCTCTTAGTAATTATCCCTTCTTCTACTAAACAAGAGAAGACAGATTAAATTTCTAACAGTAAGGCACAAAACCAATCCATTTACAGAATTAGTCTTACATTAGCACATAGGAGTACAAATCAGCCTCCCTGGGGATGGATCCATTTGCAATTTCTTTTAGCATTTTTGGAGTAAGTCCAGCAGACTTTGGGAAAATCTAGTATTCACTGACTTTGAATTAACAAAGTAACATGACCTCTTTGTGGGGTTTGTGTGGTGTTTTTTGTTGTTTTTTTTGTTGTCGTTGGTTTTTTTTGTTTTTGTTTTTGTTTTTGTTTTTGCCTCTTTTCTTAATTCACCTATGATTTAGGGTTGTGGTTCTCCATTTCTAGTGTGCCTGACGATCCCTGAGGAAGAGATGCTTGAGCCCCACCCCTGGAAATTTGGGGTAACAGGCAATTGGGGACTTTTTTTTAAACTCTAGAGATGGTCTTGATATATAATATGGGACAAGAGCCCCCATCGTGGTAAAGAATCATATTGGAGCCATTGAAAAATGAAAAGCCAGGTAGTGTTTTATCAAAATGGTGTTTCTCCTCACCTTTGAAGCCATGTTAATACTTTAATGTCTTGGTTTTCCGTAGCATTATTAGCCAGTCTCACAATTCTTGGGCTATAAAATTGGTGCAAAGTGATTCTCTAAACATAGTCTTACTGATATTTTTGTAGTGTGACCAGGTTTTCCTATGTTACTGTTTCCAGTGTCTTTAGTTTCCTTCCTTCATTCTTGGAATTTGTTTCTGAATCGTCCACCTCCATTTCCATGTCTTTTAAATCCATAGAAATCAGAACTGGTTCATGTAGCCTGGAACTTTTCAGATGGCTGTGTGCTTCAGAGTGGCCTAGGTGGAACTCCGATAGCACCCTTTAGATGATAAGGTACTTCTCCACACACTTGCGGTGGGTAATATTGTTTACTTCTGTTTATGAGCTGTGAGAAGGGCCAGGTGGGAGTGCTCAAGCCCCACTGTTAGCATGTGCGTGGTTACTGGGCTAGCACCTCTGTCCAGGATGTGGCTCCACATCCTTGTCAAATCCTGGGTACCTGTAAAAGAATTACATTTCCACCCCAGGGTCAAGTATGCTCATAACGCTCTATCTTTTATAAGGTATTTCTCAAGTGATCCATTACTAATAACAAAGTGAAGTTTATGAATGACTTATTTAACTTTGACTCTACTTTGTTCTGTCTCTTGGTTTAATAATGTCGTTCTAACATCATTCCACCTCCTTGAGTGGAGGAAAGGGAAGTAGGTTAGCTAGAGCTAGACTCCTGTGTCCAGAGTTGCACATCAGAATCTTTGGGAATGTGTTGAATATAGGACTGTCTTGTATCACATCTCTTGCTTCCGAAAATCGGGTTGGATTTTTCATGAAACAGACTCTGGGATGAAGTTTTGCCAGCACGTGGTTTAGCAGTTTGGCCTTCCAGAGAAGTCCTGAATTGAGGCACCAGGGACAAGCCTCTGTACCTAGGTATTGACTAGTCACTGGATGCAGGCTGCCCTCCAGTGGGGGATGTGACTTTGGATGAGGCAGCTTGTTTGACCGGGGTAGTGCTTAGGAAAGGGTGAGCCCATCAGCCAAGAGCAGGCCGCATTCTGAGCATCTGGGGTGGTGAGTGTCATGGACCCAGAGGGGGAATCTGAGTGATCCACTGCAGCATCGACTGTAAGAACCAGTGATCAAAAGTCTTGCCAAAGAGATTCCAAGTGTGCAACATGAAACTTCAGCCTTCCGTTTCCTGACCTTGTTGGTCTACATAGGTCTAAAGATGTGGTCCTTCCCTTATCACATTGGTTACTTTTTTTCCTTGCCACTCCCCAACCACTGGTAGCAACCGGAAAGGTCATTTACAGGAGTCTGGAACTTGATTTGTTAGGAATCGGCAATCATTTTGGAGGTTAGATATAATTCGAAGGGCATAATGATTTGAAAGTTTGGCTTTGTAATGTTGGTGTTTACATAATTCAATGCTTTGAAACCATTGTCCCCCAAAACTGACAAATTCTCAAGACTCATCACAACTGGTACATTAACAATGAGACCAGCATGGCATTTGAGATCAGTTGTTGGTATGGGGACCATAACACCCCTGACTGGTCATTTGCACCCTGGTGGCTCCCTCCTTTTCCTTCACTGTACACTAGAGCAATCCTTTTTTAGTTATCATGGTATAGCGTCTTAAAATTGCTGATTCTCTTTGAACGGTTCTCTCGAAAAAGATCCTATGGTATGGACATTCCCTTTGTTCAGACTCCTGAGTGACTTTGCCTCCACCGTGCCATCCCCTCTCTGCTGTCGCCAGCTGTCCTCTGCTTATGGTAGGACGGGGGAGACCAATCTCTCTGTGTAAACAAGCTGATAGAGGAGTCACCTGGAATGTGGACCTAATCAACAAATTTGTTGAAGGGGAAAAAGGGAGCCAAAGTGCCACTCCAGGAAAGAATATAGCAGTATCGATAGTTATTGTGTGCTTTGCCCTGGTACTTGCCCCATACCCTCTCCGTGTATTTCATTTTATTCTTGTAACTGCCCTATGGGTAGGTATGCTCTCTCTTTTACAGATGAGGAAGCCGAGGCCCAGAGGTATTTAGCCTGTTCACAGTCAGGTGGCGGAACAGGATTATCCGTTTGAACCTTTGTTCTGAACCTTCATCCCAGAGGTCACGGTGGTTGGGATCAAAGAGGGTGGTGGCAGGGGTGTGCTTCTGTTGCGGTTCTGCTGCACTGTGTTCCACATTGCAGAGAATCTGCCGTCTGAATGGGCAAAAGAGGGAAGGCTGCTGCCGACACACGTCTGGTGACTTTTCTACACCAGAGTAACTCAAAATAAAGGTGATTTCTCTTGCTTTGTTACAGTAGTGCCATCCAGAAACCAGTTAACAGTCCTCAAGCGGGGACTGATTGCAGAAAGCCGTGCCTGCTGTCTCTAACAGTGTAGAAGCTGGATCTGAGTTCACTTTGCATGAGTGTAAGCTTTTCTTTGCTTGAAAAGAAGGAATGTTCTTCTCTTATTTCTCTACCAAGCAGGTAAAATAGACTTCTTCACCTCACCCTAGTCAAATAATCCAAAAGAGAAAGCAGAAGGAAGTCCAAGGTCACGAACGATAGTCTGGTATTGTGTGTGACTTTCCTCAGCTGGTGGTGGGTGACACCACTCTCCCCGCACCGTGGTTGTGTTAAGGAGTCTCAGGTCATATCTGGGCCAAGTAAGAAAGTGCTGCCTCTTTTCCTCCGTGAATAAAGCCAGTTAGTTGTAAGAGGTGACCTAGCCTGACATTAGACTAAGACTTTCCGTTATTTTTTTGGGCAGGGACCCCTTTGCCTTCTGATTATACTTGCAGATTTTTTTTGCCCCCACCCTGCACGACCAACATTTCTTTGCCGATTTAACATTCTGTACTGTCTTTGCCCACAGAGAACTGTCAACTCTTGCTCTTTTTCCCTCCAGAGATCCCTTTTGGCTCTCATACTTAGCCTCGCGCTGTTTTTGCAAAGTTGAATACATCTCCTTCTTATGCCTTGCCTTATCTTCTTAGCTCTGAGACTCCTAGATGAATAGAAAAATGATTCCAGAAAAATCTTTACCCTGGATCTTGGTAGGTGATAAGTCAGTGCTCACGCTCCCTTAAGAATGCTGAGACTAGGGACGCCTGGGTGGCTCAGTGGGTTAAGCCGCTGCCTTCGGCTCAGGTCATGACCCCAGGGTCCTGGGATCAAGTCCCGCATCGGGCTCCTTGCTCAGCAGGGAGCCTGCTTCTCTCTCTCTGCCTCTGCCTGCCTCTCTCCCTGCTTGTGTGCTGTTCTCTCTCTCTCTTCCTCTCTGATAAATAAATAAATAAAATCTTAAAAAAAAAAAAAGAATGCTGAGACTAGGGGGTCCTGGGTGGCTCAGTGGGTTAAGCCTCTGCCTTCGTCTCAGGTCATGATCTCAGGGTCCTGGGATCGAGCCCCGCATAGGCTTTTCTGCTCAGCAGGAAGCCTACTTCTCCCCTCTCTCTACCTGCCTCTCTGCCTACTTGTGATCTCTGTCTGTCAAATAAATAAATAAAATCTTTTAAAAAAAGAATGCTGAGACTATTTTCAATTTTCAGACTGCAGCCTTGTGGTATAGGACTGTTGTATATGGGTGGTGAATTAATAATTTGCTTGCAACCTATAAGTCACTGATGTCAGCCAAAGCTTATTAAAAATGAATTTTACTGAGGAAGTTCCATGGAGACAAACAGCCTGCTTTCCCTAACTTTGCAGGAATCCGTGCAAAAGGGAGCTTTAGCAGGTGGATTTGGGAACAGAGGGACACATATACACACTTGGCTTTCTTTCTGCTTTGCACTCCTGTTTCTCTGTGCAACCAGGATCGTCATGACAGCCTTATCTCTCCAATAAAGCCTGTTACCTCATCCCTAATTGCTTATCCAAAGGCAGGCGAGCTCTAATTTCTCCACATTAATAAATGACACCGAAGAAGAACTGCTTTGTTTGCACTGGCTCACTCAGGTTAACCAGTGTGGGCCCCCGAGTGCATCAGGAAACCGTGTGTTTCTGCAGCGGCCAAGGGGAGGTGGTGCTCACCTCATTCGAAAGCAGCGTTTCGTTTGTTTACTTCTTGCTCATCTTCATCGCCATGTTCTTTTCCTGATGAAAACACTTTAGTGACCTAGGTCAGCATTTCTCTGGCTGTGGGTGCTCACTGACCTCCCAGGCTGGGTGTGGGAGGAGTTGCCCTGGGGGAACCAATGGCCCTCTGACTTCAAGGCTCACTTTCTTAGCTGCCCACCACTCCGCTTTCCTCAAAGGCCAAGAAGATTTCCGCAGCCTTTGCACTGCTTCCTGTGGCGTACCCCAGATTGTGGTCTGGCGCCCCTGCTGCTCTCCGAAGTGTTATGGGAAACAGTCTTGTGGATTTTCTGAGTGGATGTGAGGAGGGTGGGCTTGGGGCAGGGAGAATTTGGAGTGGCTCTCAGGTTCTGTGACTGCTCTGAGGAGTAGTGAGAATGCGGGGCTCCCCCTGGGACAACAGCATCTCTCTCGTTCCCGCCCAAGAATATCTTTTGCCCTTTGAAGGAGCATTTTCATACCTCCGAATTATAAACTTACTTCCCTTTTCTCTTTGTCTTCAGAATGAAATGGATGATGTGCCCTTCTTTGATATCCAACTGCCTTATGAACTGGCAATCAATATATTTCAGTATCTGGACAGGAAAGAACTAGGAAGGTGTGCACAGGTAAGTGATTAGTAAACTAACATTCCAGATTTCCTTCCACTTGTAACGCAAGGGTAGGCAGCTCTTGGGTAACAGAGATGGACTTGTCAGAACTGGAAAGTTTAAAGAATTAATGAAGTGGATGGCAACTTTCCTTGAGGGAAAGCAACCTTGAACTGGAAGGATTGGGTTCCACAGCACCACTTGGTGTTTATCTCCTTGTGGCCGTCTGTTCAAGAGCTCTGTTCTCCCTGCCATCTGAGTTACGGTCGCCCTGTGGCCGACAGCTCTGCTCGGCCTTTATAGAGCTAGCCTGAGCTGTTAATGTCCTCAGCATTAATGCAAAGATGCCAGCCCTTGGGTTAAATCAAGCCAGTCGTTAGGTGGGGAGCTGAGGGTCAGCCTGGGGACAAAACAGTGAAGTCATGTGTTAACGCGTATTGTCCAAATGACCCTTTAAAGACAAGAATTCCACTCAGTGAGGTGCGAGGCACGTGAGAACAGACACCCCCTGAGGGAATTGCAGATCTGTGTTCCCCATCTACTGCTTGTTCTGGGGCATATGCCCATGGGGCAGCATGGTGGCACATACCGTCCAGGCCACACTTGACTGTGTACATGTATCACAGGAGATCTTGATAAAATGCAAATTTGGACTCAGGAGGTCTGGGGTAGGGCCCGATATTCTGCATTTCTAACCAGGTAATACCTGTGTGGCTTTGACCACACTTTGAGGGGCAAGGGTTTATCCCATTAACTTAAGTCTCTTTTTCACTTCTTTTTGGTAAAGAGTATAATGGGTGAAGTGTATAATTTCTCATAAGTTGAATGTATGATTGCTGACCTTATGGTTTTCATGGATACCTGTATTCCCCAGAGGAGACTAGAGTATTCATTGTCTATAACTCCCAAAGACTTAATTTGTCTAGTGGCTACCATTTCCTGTCCCCGGATTCCAGACTGCCTTTTACACAAGTGTCTACATCTTAAAGGAAAGGGATCAGTAAAATGGAATGGTACCAGAACTGTGTACTAAAATTCTAGGGGGGCCTGACTGGCTCAGTCAGAGGAGCCTGCAACTCTTGATCTTGGGGTTGTGAGTGTAAGCCCCAGGTTGGGTAGAGATTACTCAAAAAATAAATATAAAAATTTGTTGAAAAATTTTAAAAATGTGAAGTTAAAAAGATTAAGGCGGTTTGAGAGGTACAAACTGTAGCCAAATGTAGACTCTAGAGCTTGCTACCTCTGGCAGTTCAATGAAGTCACACAAAATACAGGACAATTTTAAAAAGTTTCTGGTTTTATACTATATGAAGCAGTTTGCTTAGTCAAAATTTTCTACCTAGATAGGAATTTGAAAGAGCTTTTAGTATTTTTTTTCAGGTTTTATTTATTTATTTGACGGAGGAAGCACAAGCAGGGGGAGCAGCAGGGAGCCCGACACAGGGCTTGATCCCAGAACCCTGGGATCATGACCTGAGCCAAAAGCAGACGCTTAACCGACTGAGCCACCCAGGTGCCCCATGTTTTTAGTATTCTTGATTGCCACAATATTAAGTGGGGGTGTTAGCAAGTATTTTTTAATACTTGCAGAGTCTGGAGTCTTCAGGAAATAATGGAAAAAATTATTCTAAGGCTAAAATTCACTAAATAAAAATGTACTGAAATGTAAACCGTGCTCAGAGCCTATCAAGTGCATTAAGCAAGAGTACCTATATTGTCTTCTTCTTTCCCTTGGAAATTGGATTTGTTCTATTCTAACTTTACACTTTGGCCCCGTTCCCAAGAGTCGAAAACAAGGGTATAGCTAAATGAGTCCAACTCCTGGATTTCAGCCTGATGCTGTTAGCCGGAGTCTTGGAACAGGGTCTAATAGCTAGCTGCTTTCCACAAAGTCAGCATTAGATGATAAAATCTTCATTCTTGATAGGGAGCTGCTGTTTAAGGAATCCTTTATTTTTGCTCTCCTGCTTTGTAGAGGGCCATGTGGCTTTCACATCTGCTGCTGGTTTTCTCATCCAAAGAGTTTATCAGTGAAAGATAGGATCTAGTGGAAGAAGAGATCCCCCTTTTGGTACAAGGGGGCTGCATTTCAGGATAGATTGGTCATGCTGGTGAGATTATTCTGCAGGTGTGAACGGTTTAATTTGCAACACAGTGGTCCAATTGTCCACCAGAATTTTTCCCTCTTTGGTCAGTTGGATTTGTTTTTTGTTTTTCGTTTCAGCCTAATTTTTAGAGCACACATATAAGCATGAAAATATTCTTAAACAGAACCCCTAAGGTGGCTCTGATCTATGAAGCCAGGATTTTTTTTTTTTTTTTTTTTTTTAAATAGTGCCTTTGCATGAAGAAGACAATGGATGGCTGGTAATGCTTAGAATTGGCTTTGTTTTTTCAAGCATTAAAGTACAAGCACCACATAATAGAAATCAGTAGCATTTTCATTTGTTTCTTGTGTTTTTACTTTTAAAACCGGGGAAAAAATCCTTCTGTTGAGTGAAATGCCCTGCTGCTGTATGATTTGATTTTTAGAGGGGGCTTGCTCTGTCTGTCCTTCTGTCTCTCTCTTCTCTTTTAATCAAGCCGCCTTGGGATTTTAGTGAAATTGGGCCAGTTATAGTAGAATTGGCACCATGAACTATATGTGTGCCCTGGAGAAAACTTGTTTGCTTAGATCTTTATGCCAAATTGGTAACTGACTAACAGTAAGGAACCTGGATTGGGAAGGACTTCTTAAGATTTAATTATGCCACAAAGTATGCTGGAGAAGTGATTTTACTCTTTGTCTCCTTTCTGCATCCCTTTGTTTTCTGCTTTGTAGGTTTTAACCTTTCAGAACTAAAGTCCCAGTGCATTTGTTTGTGGTCCTTGTGTACTTCTGATGCTGACCTTCCTAGCTCCTTGCTATCGATAGTTGTCTCTTGCGGGATTTAGTGTCCCTGTGGGAATGTTTCATGCTGAAATGTCTTAAAAAACAGTGTTGCTTTTAGTAAGCAAAGTTATGCATTGGGCGATTCATTGAACAGCTTTATCATTTTGCTACTTATATTTTTATGGTTTTGTGTGTGTGTATGCCCGTGGAGTTCCTGGTACTCTAAAAGACAATGTTTTTAAGCAGATAACAATTACAAAATTGTTGAGTTCAAAATTACAATTTTTTTTAATTGGAAGAGTAAGTCTGCTGTTATATTACAATAGGAATTGTAATTCTGAGAAGTAATGGTTTTAGGATTTACTAAGAGTAATTTTTAAAACCTTAAAAAATAAATTCATGGGTAGTTGCAAAAGATAGTCTGGAGAGGTCCTGTGTTCTCTTCCCCCGGTTCTCTCATTTGGCAATATCTTGGATACAGAGTAATATCAAAGCCAGGAAACTGACATTAGTACAGTCCATAGAGCTTAACTCTGATTTCGTCAGCTTTACATACATTTATTTTGAATGTATTTAGTTCTGCCCAGTTTTACCACAGGTGTGGATTTATGTGGCCACACAGTAAAAGTACACAACATTCATCACAAGGATCTTTTGTGCTCCCTCTTATGGGCTGGCCATCTCTGCCCCTACCCCATCCCTAGTCCCTCGCAACCACCAGTCTGTTTTCATCTCTATAATTTTGTCTTATTTTAATTTTCATTTGTTTCACATTTTATGTCTGTTTCCTAAAGTATAACTTTAGAAATCTAGCTGTATAGGTAACAGTGTCACATTTTTCAAGTAAGAAGTAGAAAAATGTGCATAAAGGAAGCAATGAAGAAAAATGGGGTAGAGCTGGAGGTTAAAAACTTAAGATGTATGGTAAAATTGACAAACAAGGAGTAGGTATTACCAAAATAGATCTGTAACTAAAGCCCACTATATTAGATTATGATATTTTTTTGTTTGATTTTTTTTTTTTTTTTTTTTTTTTAGAGTAGACTCCATTTGTGTAGAGCCCAACACAGGGCTTGAACTCACAACCCTGAGCTCAAGACCTGAGCTTGAATCAGAAATCAGATTCAACTGGGCCACCCAGGCACCCCAGTGTTTCAAGTTTTTAAGTAGGCTCTACATCCAACATGGAATACAAACCCATGATCCTGAGATCAAGAGTCACTCGCTCTACCCACTGAGCCTCCCGGGTGCCTCTGATAGCTCAGGTTTTAAGGAAAATGAGATCTTATGATCTCCAAATAGAAGCAAGTAAAATCTGAGGTTTTATTTAGCTAAAGATCTTCATGAAGTCTTTAAAGTTGGAAATCTCTAGCCAGGTGCTGCTGGAATGACGCCCCCCCCCCCCCCCCCACCAGTAGCCGACCTAACTCTGAAAAGGTAACTGCTGGCAGGGTTCTTTTCATTCTTCTCTCTCTGCTTTGCCACCTGACCCCATCTCCAAGGGAAACACGTGCCTGCTTGGGACTCAGGCATCCTCAGAGGTTTCTTTTTAATTCACCAGCTTGTCATGGCTGCCTCCTTTAAGGGGGGTGCGCCTGGGTGGTGCGGTCAGGTTAAGTGTCTGGCTCTTGGTTTGGGCTCAGGTCAGGATCTCAGGATCATGAGATTGAGCCCCACACCGGGCTCCGCTCCGGGTGGGGAGTCTGCTGGAGACTCTCTCTCTGCCTCTCCCTCTGGCCCTCCTGCTCATGTGCCCTTGGTTGCTCGCATGCGTGCGCGCGCTCTCCGATAAATGAATAGATCTTTTTCAAAAACTGAAAAATGGGGTGACAAAAGCAGCCACTCTGGGAGAAAAGATGGGGAGCTAGATGAGAGAAGAATGGCAGCGCCTCAATAATTATCTGAACGGAGCCCGGGGGGCGTGAGGTCGTTCGCACTGCTTGCTTCATTCTTTGTGTGCTCGAAGTGGCCTGTCATTTAGAAAGTTTACAAGAAGGAAAAACAGCGAAAAGTAGGATTTAGTGAGAACGTCTGAGCCTTTTGAGGGCTGTGGATGCAAGAAGCCGCGCAGTGAAAAGCATTTTGTAGTTTAAGTGTTGAATTTTTAGAAGTTGGACTTCCCACCTCGTTCAGCTATTCACGGGGCCTGCTGCGTGCCGTGCACGAGTCTGGAACGGTGCAGCAGAGAATAGGACATAAACTCCCCTCTCAGAGCTTCCTGTCTGCAGGGAGCACCAGTGAAGCAGAGTGTGTTTCAGATGGTAGAAGTTGCTGTGGAGAAACTCTAAGCCCACAGAGGTGATGTGGAAGACTTCACAGAGAGGGTGACCTTTGGGCAAACACTTAAAGGAGGGAAGAATGAAGCTACGCAGGTCTTTGGCAGAGGCAAGTAGGAAGCGGAGAGGCCTAGAGGCGGAGCGCACCTGTTACGCTTGAGAACTAGCAGAAGGTCAGAGTGCCTAGGATGTGGCAGGTGCAAAATGCGTCTTAGCCAAGAGGTCCATGCCCTAGTCCTCAGAACCTGTGCATATGTTACCTCTTACGGCAATGGGCCTTTGCAGATGTGAGGAAGTTAAGGACCTTGAGATGGGGTAGTTATCATGGATGATCCAAGTGTCTCCACGTAATTACAAAGCTCCTTATGAGAGGGAGGCGGGAGGTCAAAGCTAAGATGCTGTGTTGCTGGCTTTGAAAATGAAGGAAGGGGCCACAAAGTCAAGGAATGTAATGTGGCCTCCAGAGGCTAGAAAGGAGACAGAAACAGGATTTCCCCCGAAGCCTCCAGAAGGAATGCAGCCCTGCCATTGTACTTTGGTTTTTAGACTTCTGGTTTCCAGAACCATAAAAAAATACACTTATATTGTTCTTAGCCGCTAAATTTGTGGTAATTTGTTAGAGCATCAATAAGAAACCAATAGAGGTGAGGGTATGAAGAACAGATGGGGAGAAAAGGAAGGAGAAATAGTTAAAATGGGAAAAGGCACTTAAATCCATTAAAAGAACCTGAACTTTTATTCTAAAAGAGGTTGGAAGCCATTCAAGTGTTTTGAGCTGAGAAGTGACAAGGTCTGATTTACCTTTTGAGAGGGATCGTTTGGGCTGCTATGTGGAGACCAGAGCGAAGGGGGACAAGGATGCACCAGGGAGACCAGTGAGAAAGCTACTGAACTAACCCAGAGGAGAAGATGGTGGCTTGGAGTGCATTGAATTGAGTCAGGGCTGCTGATGGGGCTGGGTATAGGGAGAGAAAGAGGAGTCAACTGGGACTCCAGGGTATTGGGCTTGAACAACTGGGCCAATGAAATTGTTGTTACTGACAAGGGAAGACAGATGAGAAAGTTTGGGGGGAAGATCAGTAGTGGGCTGTAAGGCTAGAGAAATTTGGGAGCTAGCAGCACATAGTTGGTATGTATATATTTTTATAGATTTATTTCTGAGGGGAGAGGCAGAGGGAGAGAGGATTGCAAATAGACACCTTGCTGAGCACGGATCCTGATGTGGGGCTTGATCTCACGACCCTGAGATCATGACCTGAGCTGAAATCAAGAGCTAGACACTTAACTGAGCCACCCAGGTGCCCCACATCATTGGTTTAATTTAAAGCCAGGAAACTGGATAAGGTCATTAGGGAAGTGAGTGTAGATGGAGGGGGACTTAGGATTTGAGCTCTGTCACATCATGGTGGTTAGAGGCCAAGATGAGGAGTTGGAGAAGGCGTTCCCTGTGATGTGGGAAGAAACCCAGAACACATGGTCCCCTGGAACCAAGGGATGACCTTTTCGAGGAGGAAAAAGTGATCAGCGGTATTGTCACCTTTAGTCAAATAGGACTGAGGATGACTGCCAGGTTTAGCAACTTGGAGATCACTGGTGACCTTAACCAGAATCCATGGCACGGTTGGGGCGAAAGTGAGCAGAATCGAGAGTGAATGGGGAGAAAGGCAATAAGGAAATCGAGCTAATGAGTGTATGTGGAACTGTCTGTACATGGTATGTCCTCACAAAATAGACTTGATTTGTGAACATGTAACCAGAACAATGAGTGTTTCCCTCTGTTGTGGGCCTCACTGGTAACCCTAATCCAGGCAGAGTTAATAAAGCTAGTTTTGGAGCCAAGGGCTTTTTTTTTTTTTCCCCTTTTTTTAAATGCTGCAATTCACAGTGGTGCTATAAAGCAAAATGCTGGAGACACTTTTATTAGCAAATTCTCACAGCTGAGGCTCACTCAGTGGGGCTCTTACTGGGTAGGGCCGTTCCAATCCTAGTGTATTAAAGAAGGACCATTAGGCCTTTGGAAAATTCAAGCCTATAAACTTGCTAGATTTAATATAAGAAATCAAAACTATTATCTTTCCTTTCAGTGAGATGCTTTTAAAATTGTGAAAATTTATCTAGGTCTTGTTTCTTGTTTTTGTTTTTTTTCCCCCAGGATTATAAGACATTCTTAGAGCCTGTCACTTTTGTGCCCCTTTAAAAGAAGGGGAGAGCAAAGGCACCCTCCCTTTATAGTTTGCCAAAGAAATTGTTGGCACATTTCTGCGTTTAATATCTAATTGTAGGTACAGTCCTGATCCCTTTTTGGAAGTAATTCTCACCTCTAGCTTTTCTGAATCCTTCAAAGAGATGATTGTTTGTTATCCAGGGTTTTAAACTTTATCCTAAATATTGCTTTCCACAGAATAATCCTTGTGATCTAGGGGTTAGCAGTGGGAATGATGCACCGAAACATCAACTTTTTGTTCTCCGTTTTTCATCCCGTTAACACTGTTATACAAATTTCAGATCATGTCATTTAAAGTGACTTGGCATTTTCTTTGAAGCTAATAGAAAAATCTGTTTTCTGCTTCCAGTGTTCTCAAGGTCTAATCTATCTGGGACTTCTTGAAAGTCCCATGGAAAAGTGCCTCCGTTTTAAGTGGCTGAGGACTGTATGGTTTAGTACATCTCCTGAAAACTCATCCAGAATGTTTAATTTAATTGGGATCTTTTAGTTTGTAGTCACTGAGCATTGGATTTGGATTTTCTTAAAATGCTGCTGCTGACTGAGTGGCTCCATCTAATAAAAAGCAGCCTGTAGCTAATTTTTAGACTCCTGCATTAAAGGTACTGTCCTGTACTTGGGATGGGGCTTGGGATCCAGTCTGTAGCTTCCCTGCCCTGGGGGAGAAGGGGGTCACGCACAAGGTATTTGGCAGGCAGAGGAGAATTGCTTGTCTTCGTGTCCAGCTCTTCACCCGCTCACCGATAGGCCACGTGAATGTTCTTTCAGGTTGCGTCTGCAGAGCACTAAGGCTTTTGAGACCGTCCTTAGGAAGAGTTCAGGAGCCAAATAAGTTTGGGGAATGCAGTGTCTCCCATCCTTCTGAGAGATCAGCAACACCTGGCCAACTATAAAAGCTCTCAGAATTTCTTCAGTGAAATACCTCTGCTTGGTTTTTTTTTTAAACCAGTGTTCCCCAAATTCATCTGACCATGGAATCCTTTTTTTAAGGTGACTTATTAGCCCCCTGAGGAGTTGTTGTTCTACTAAGCATGCTTTGGGAAGTGCCGGTCTGTGCAATAATGCCTACCAGTTATATGATCTCTTAGCTACTGAGTCTTTCATCCAGTTAACATTTCATGGTTTTTATAAAATTTTACATTTCATGATGTTTACCAAAAAGGCTCCTGGCATCCCAAGATCAGAGTGAGCTGCCCTGGGTTTGGTGAGTACTTTCTGCCCTTGAGGACCCTTTAGGGTCTCTGTGTGTTTGCCCTTCTCTGATACTTTAACCCTCACTTCCGGAGGACTGGTAGGGAAGTGCTCTGCTCTGGAACTGTTTGAGTTGTGCCTGGCTCCATCACCACTGATGTGGGTCTGTTCCTGTCTGCGCTTGATGACTGCCTAGTTCTCAGACTCACCCTGGCATGGGCAGATGCACAGGCACCACTTATGTCCGGGGCAGGCTCAGCTGCGGCCCAAACATGCCAAAAATCAAACGATGGTGTTCTGTCAAGTCCAAACCAGAGCTCCAGTGTTCCTGAGTCATCATCCCATTCTTTCTTGCCTGACCACTCGTGATCAGATGAGGGTTTGTTTCCTTGATGCCCTTATGCCTCAGATGGAGAAGTGTGGGATGACAGTGTGGTTAAGTGAGTTTGTAACTGATGCTGTGGCCATGCCCGGGGTGGGCTGCTTAATGGATCCATGTCAGCTGAAGGGGGTGGGTGCAGAGAGGGCTCTAGTGGTTTGCCATGGGCTCTGTCCTCAGCCCCATCGTGGTTAACTTTTTTTTTTTTTTTTTAAATAATTAAGAGGTAAAGGCCCACAGACCATATTTTGCAGATGACTTATCCATGGGAGAAGTAGTTAATGCAAAAGATGACAGAATTGGGGTTTAAAGATGCTCTAAAATGTGGGGGTAGGTACAGAGAGCTGGGGTTTAAAATGGGACTTAAAATTAGATTAAAAAAACTAATAGAGTAGAAGTAAGAAGTGGGACTTTATTTAACTGCAGTTTATGTTTAAAAAAAAAAAAAAAAAAAGAGGGGGGCCCCGGGGGGGCCCGGGGGGGTAAACCTCCGCCCTCCGCACAGGGCCTGGGCCCAGGGGCC